>NC_061772.1:13866538-14186153 GCF_022458985.1 Mugil cephalus | reverse complement strand
AGATTTGACTGAGGTGAAGTCCAGTCAGACCTGAAGCAGTGCAATCTTAGCGCAGCAGATTTACAGTCACCAAGATGCTTAAAGCCTCATTATACTGACCAGTAAAGGAACTGTATCAGTCATGAAGAACAGCACCAAGGACTCTCCCGGGGTTATAAATCTGAACTCCAAAGACCTCTATTCTGGACCATTGCAAGTGGATCAATAGGAGCTGATTAGTTTTTGACCCCTCCCTTATTTATTTATTTTCTTGTCAGGTTGAGGGGAACCAGGCCATCGTTTGCAAAATCATATGTGCCCCACATATTGTGAACGAGAAAAATATTATTTGTTTTTGAAATATCAGTAAAATATAAATTATTGGTTTAATTTTGTAAATAAATGAAAGGCATCCGCAAGCTAGAAAAAAATCATATATCCTTCAAGTTAAGTTCACATCCAACCACTAATTTTACATAAAATATTTGCTAATGTAAATAGCAGCCGTATAAGCACTTTATTTTCTATGCATCATCAGTAAAATGTTGTTGTTGTTTTTTTACCATCATCAGAAATCACTTTATCTGAGTGTAGCATTTGAAGTATATGTGTTTAGTCTGTGTATGTCTGTTTCAAAATATCACATTTGCATATTGGACCATGATGAGTTTTGTTCCCTAAAACAAGCTTCCCAGTGTCAGACTCTCCGCATTTATCCTTTTGATCACCTGCACATTTAAGATCACATTTTACTGTTGTTGATATAGAAATAACGTAACTGATGAAAATAAACATAATGCTAGCACTATACACTGTATGAATGTTAAACCACTTCCTGCACTTGCACTGAATGTTGCCAGTAAAAGATGACTATTGCAGTCATTCTTATGTCTACTCTGGAACAGTAAAAAGATTCTTGTCTTTCTGTTGGTTTAACTTCCCTTGTGGTTTTCCCACTTTTCTGATTGTTCGGCTCCTCCCTCGTGTTTTTCAGGAGTGTCTTGGGAACTCTCCTTCCTTGTGTGTAGTCTGTTTATATATAGTTTCACCCTTTGAGTTTGCTTATTCTCTTACCCTCCATATACTTGTGCTTACCTGATAGCGCTGTGTCTTTCTCCTGATGTTTCCAATTGTAGTTAATCTTTTGTTGAATGCATTTCTTTCAAACTACTCTTGGTCTTTTACTTTGTTTGGGCAACTTTGGTTTGACTTAATTCATATTTATCCTGTTTAGTCACAGCAGCACCTTTTTATTTCTATTAAAAATGACTTTTGGTTTTTCATCCGCAGTCTCTCCTGGGTGTGTCATCGGTTTGGGTCTTTCCTGTCTCCAGTCATATCTCACTTGACACTCTTAAATACGCCATGATATGCCAGGCGGCACCCTCTGTGGCTAGATAAATGATGTCAACTTGGAAGTGCCAAAACTGACCAACTGAGGGTTGGCTCAGGAGGTAAATCAATTCTCAAAGGAATCCAAATCTCCTTACTGCAGAAATGAACATGTTCATAGTCTGGTCCAAAACCAGTTTTAGCATCTACAGCTAATTTTAATATCGCTGTGGGTGAATAATTTCATAACTCACCTCATTAAATTGTGCTTAGGCTTAAAGGCATGCATAATTAAAGGAGTTGCCCCTTTGAGTGACAGCTGCCTGAGTGTCGGCTCCACTCAGGCTCCATCTCTTGCGCATTTTTGAGTTAGTCGTGAGTTCGGCAGAGCTAGGCACTGCCAAGGTGGCTAAGGCCAGAGGCAGCACACTGGGCTTCAAAGCCACTCTTTGGGAATTTGCTGTGTGTCGTCACAAAGGGTTCATCCATCTTTATACACAGTCAGTGGTTTTGATAAGTTTCCAACACAGCAACCAAACTGGGATGAAAAGCTTATGATGCAGGTTAGTTCTAACACTTTAAAACCCCGATCCCACAGGAGATTTGAACTGGTGCAACAGACTTGACAGCAGACTTTTGATTTGCAGTGGACTGCATCATGACCGGTGAAACATCACTGCTTAGAAATGAACCATGAGCCAGTTCATTTAGTAAATGGCCACCGACTTCATCATAATACGCAGCGATGACAATTTACAGGGACACATTCTGTGAAATGCTCCATACAAACGATATAATTCCTCATTGCAGAACAGGATCGTTGTTTGGATGATGGATTAAAGCCAAAAATCCCATCACTAATATGATTCAATCCATTATATTTCAGAGATGGACAAATAAGTCATTCACTCCAACTGGCTGTTTTCAGAAAACGTACACATTTTTAGCTGCAAGTAGCATCTGTGTAGCTTGAATGTGTGAATACATGCGAATGCCAAACACTGTACGACAAATGCTCATTTTTAGTGGTGGTTGTGATCCTGATCCAATCCCCGTCAGTCTCCAAAATAGATCATCTATATTCGAACATATCACAGTTTATGGTGAGCTGGCACACTGTTTTAGGGAATAAAGTGAGATGTTTAATGCTTCTCTTTTTTTTATTTTTTTTTATTAACCACAGTGATGAGGCCCTGGGGACAAATTTTTCTCTGGCCTTTTCTGAGTCATGAAGTGCAAGCTTTCCTTTTTCATCAAGAAGGGGGAAGGTTTAAGAGCCACTAAATAAAAGACACAAACAGAACAGCTTTTTTTTTTGACACACAACTCACTGCCGGAGCATTTTAATGCCTTTAATACAAAAGTATGTGTGCCATTTTACTTTATGTCACGTCCGTTTTAAGCATGCAAGTATTGCATGCAAGCTCTGATTGATAAATGAAAACTCTCGGCACGCTTCAGTGTGTGCTTCTATATTTCATCTTTCACCAACATCAGGTCTAAAATTTAATTGGTCTGAACGTCTAGTTCATGACCAATAACCAACGAGTCCATGGTAAAGATCCCTGCTATAAACAAGCCACAGGTTTGCTGACAAGGCTGCAGACTGTTGATAAGAGGAGAAAATGATATGCTGTTCACGTGATTTAAGAATTGCTCATGTTTTAATCTATCATATGTGTACCATCTAAGGAACAAATAATCATAAATTAAAAAATAATAAAAATATTTTTTATGCTTTGCATTACTAGCTTACATATTCGTTGTAGAAAAATATTACAAATATTAATTGTACTCCACTTTTGAAAATAAGAACCCAGAATCAATATCTTTCCTGACACTCTGACACTCAGAGCTACTTATTATATGAAACAGTGGAATATTGGTAGAGCAATATGGAAAACAGCCAGTATCAAGGATCACAAGACATGATATTCCATTTAAAAGGTGGTGGAGATGTCTGATCTGGTGTGCTCACATGTCTGCAGAGACAACTGTCATGTGTCTGGATTCTCAGTGAGAGCAAATAAAACCAGAAAAGAGCCCAGAAAATGAAAATCAATGCATATCTGGCAGATATCTGGGAGCTTCACATTTCATTTAATAGAGGCATTAAATAGAGATGAGTAAAGAAGACTGTAAAGAGCATTTTTAACAGTTCATAGTTCACTAAGTTTTGATGCAGACAGTCATTAACCTGATGAACTTCATTTATTTTTATTTTTATGTCCTGGTAAAAACTGCAAAACTGAAAATGTAAAATGCACCCACTGGTTTCTTTACAAATCAGATGTAAAATGATTTAAGAGATGCTGTTTCAAAGATGCTCTGCAATCTTCACACGACAGACGGATAGCGGATACGTTGCCACTTATATAGTTAGGGTACGTGCGTGAGGAATTTTTCTGCGTGCCAAGACAGAGTGATGGGAGAGACATGGCTAATCAAAGAAATGCTGCTGTTGCAGTACCATGTTGCACCACTGCAATCCCACCCTGTGAGGGATATATATCAAGCAGGCAGTTCATTACCTGGAGTGCTTGGCTTCTGTGCCAGAGAGTCCCAACCTCATGTGAAGGTATCGATTACCCACCGTGCATCGCCTGCT
Source organism: Mugil cephalus (assembly GCF_022458985.1). Taxonomy (NCBI): domain Eukaryota; kingdom Metazoa; phylum Chordata; class Actinopteri; order Mugiliformes; family Mugilidae; genus Mugil; species Mugil cephalus. The sequence goes on along the minus strand of NC_061772.1, from coordinate 14,182,234 downwards.
GGGGGATCAGCCAATCTCGCTGGTTCATGTAAGATGATGATCCGTTAATACAGCTGAGAGTTTGTGACTTTCTCGTTAGGAATTCTGACTCTCTATGTGAGTGCATTTGGACAAGCTTTGTTTGCATTTCCATGAATATATGGCCATGTCAGTGGGTGAATTACATTTTGTCTAGGCTTTGCATAATCTTGCAAAGCTAAAAGAATTCCCTCAAAACTGGTTACTAGTGAAAAAACAGTCGAGGAGAGTAGCTTAAACGATTTTGAGGGACTAAGATGAAGTATTTGCATAGATTAACAAGCAAAACGTGTGATGAATCAATGAAATACAATGCATAGCTGCAGATAGCACTACTGACAAGTCACTGAAGGGAAACTAAATATATAAATGATAAAATCATAAGTGAATATGATGTGTTCTGGGGCCGTAGCCAGAACTTTCCACACTAGACTTTGTCCGAGACAACAAAGCTAGACACACTGCTGTACAACTACTACAACTACTTCCACTACTTCAAAGAATAGTAACAAGCAGTTGCCTGACTTGCCTGTTGACAACCTACACCTCTAGATACAGTTATTGAAAAATCGATAAAATAACCCTGAAATCCTTTTACTTATAATTAAGTACTTTTGTACCGTGGTCTTCCTTGGATTTGGATTGATTCCTCAAGCTTCATGTATCATATCTCTAATTTCACATCAACTGCTTGTCAGTGGTCACTGGCAGACATCTAATACTTTGTGCTTGGCCAGAACCACTTAAATACTAGCCATAAATTTAATTTATTTTGGATTTTTGTAAACATATCATTGTCATGTGCTTTTTCTTAAGGCAGAGTGGTGCTAGTCATAAAATGGCATGGTGATTAGAAGGCATTATCGGACTATATGATGCGAAACCCTGCCTGCAATAAATCCACCCTGCATTTAGCAGTAATTCTAGGTGATGGTTTGCACATCCCCTTGTGGCTTGTCTTTTTTGTTTTTCTAAACCAACTTATAAGATATTGGAAGGTCAGCAAAACTGCGCAATAGGTGACCAGCGGAAGGGCTTGTCTCAACAGTCAGCAGTGATAGTCTCCGGAGAAGACAGATTAGCTTGTTTATTTATGTATTTTGCTCCGGGAAGGTGAGACCACCCCTGAGTGCAGTGTCCAATATGTCATGCAGCAAGAGCGAAGGAGATAAATGTTCTGACGTGACACCTGCAGATAGGACAGGACTTAATGTGACCCAACGAATGTACTCTGCAGTGCCATTTCTTTACAGCTCACAGAGGGATATTAAACCACACCTGTCTTGAGGAGCAGCCCCACAAATCCTAACTGGATCGATTGGTCTGGGCCATCTCTGATCCCCTCTTCCCCCCTCCCCACAGAAGCCTGATTTAAAGGTGGCCTTCTCTTGATGTCCACGGTCAAGGAGCTTGTCTAGTCACTTTGGCCATCAAAGCCTTCCTTGAAGGGGGACTAAGAGTTGAAAGGCTGGCTTACTGAATTATATTTCACAGTTAAGCGAGAGGCTGACGGCCCAGGAACTGTAATAAAGTGGTGCCATACTTTGCTCGTTGTTCGATTAAAATATATCGCAGCTTTTTAGATGGTGATCTGGAAACAGAATAAAATGTGTATATGTACGAGAGCATGTGCATATACATTGGTGGGCGGGTGTTTTTGTCTGACTGCGCAAGTGTGTCAGCGTGTGTAATTTAAATGACAAAACACCTCGATGGCCCTCCTGTGTTAATAGAACTGTAAAATTGATCTCATTTGTCACCGTGAGGCCGTTTACATAGACACTACTAACTGACAATCCCAGCTGACTGGAATCAATTCTCTCTGGCCTGTATGAGATCTTGATGTGCTTAGAGAGGTGTGTCTAAGAGCTCCTAGACAAGAGCCTAATAGAAGCAAAACCGTGCAAATTGTGTCTATCTGTAAATCCTTTTTTTTCCCCTGCTGCCTCTACCACAAGAAAGAGTTAGACGTTAGGAACAAAACAAATCCATAGACCACAGGAAGCAGCCAGACAAAAAGGGAAATTCTAAAGAATGTGTGGTTAGAGTGGCCACCGAATCACACAGGTCATCAGTTGTAACGGCCTCATGAAATACTGATAAATAACGCCATCATTAATATAAAAGGTCAAAAACTACAGTTAATAGCTTGGAAAGCATCTTTGTCTGAGCTGAGTTTGCATAAGTTCCTCAGCTGGGACAAAGTTTCCTTTTGTGATAACAACTAGAGTAACATGGTTTTGTCTCTTGGCGTTTGCTAAAAGACTTGCAATGGAGCTTTGAAGAAGTTGCAGAAAAAAAAAACATTTTACATGATAGTACTAGCTTGGCTACTTGTAAGTCAAAACAGAATTACAGGGGGAATGTTTGATATTGGAGGAATGGCTCCCAAGGTTATTATTGTTATTACTATTATTTTTTATCACAGGTTTGACCTTAACATGAGATCCCTTTTAAAATTCCCTACCTGTTGGCAGAATGGGTATATATTTCTCCACAACTACACTCAAGTAATGCATGTATATGGGGAGAAACATGAAGTTGACACATGAATACTTAATTGAAAAAAAATCTGTGTGAGATGCTGGTGTCCAGTGAAGGTTCACAACATTGGTTACATTCAACTTAGACAAAATAGACAAAGTATAAGTAAGTAAAGTCAAAGTGAAAATCTTTAGCAGAGACACAACAATTGAATTACCAGCCAGATCATTAAAACATTGTGTGTCTTTCAGTGCAGTCCATTATTGCAGCTGCTGTTCACACTGTTCCTTTTGGAAATAAAATGTCCTGTCTGTCATTGATAATACAGCATGAAAAAGTCCTAGTGCGAAATTTTAATCCTCTGACTTCATTTGTGTTGAACAGGAAGAACAGGAGACACTGGTCCTGGGTGGATATGATTATGATGTAGTAGGACTGACAGAGTGACGCTGGTGTTATGAGCCTTGGAAGCTAAAGTCCTCTCCTGGGGCTCATAGTAGCGTCAGAGCTGTGTCAATTCAATCAATGCTTATCAATGCTGGACATGGAAATGAACCACCTGGGCCTGACTAGGAATGTGACTTGAGGCTATACACTGCTGTGACAGAGGTCTCTGTGGGAGGATGAATTTTTAGGAACACAATACTGATCTCACTCTGAGATGAATTAAAAGCGGAAAACAATGCAAAAAGCTGGCTGGACATCATCAAGGAATGGACTGAGATGACATCCCCAGAGCTCTTTCCTCATGGCTGCCCACAGAACAGCTTGAAGGCAGACATCTGTTTCTGAAACCCTCATATTCCCACAAAGTCAAAGGACTCAACTGATTTGACACTATCCCATAATTCAAGATCACAGTATGCGGTGCAAAGTGAAAGACAAACACAGGATGCCAAACATGCGTAGGTACACTTCAGCTCCACCAACAACAACTATCCTCTTTGACTGGAGCGTATTTGGTTTCAACTAATTGATGGATGGTGGAATTTCCACGCGGGAAATGCAGCTTCACATCTAATCTGTTTCACTTAGTTTGGAGTAAGTACCCGCCACGCCGCCTGTGGTTAGTTGATTATCTCTACCCCGCGTCATTAGCAGCCAGTCCAGACGGACACGCGGCAATCAGTCACTTCACCATCTGAACCCACCCCCCACACTGAGGCTGACATCTCTGGGATGATGAGGTCCGCTGTGGTCCCATGGGTACCGTGGATGACAGGGAGGCTTCATCCTCTCAATCTGTCTCTCTGGAGAGTTGCTTTTATGGTATAACAGACACAAAATTGAATCATAGAGACATAATCCAGGCCAAACATACAGATGTCATTAACCCAACTTATCCACTGAGCAACGGCTAAAAGGATGTAGTTGCATCCTTTTAGCTCCAGCTCCAGTCATATACAGTAAAATCAGCCACACAGCCATTTGTACTATTACAGAGTAGGCTGGCTGTCTTAGTGACTGGCGTTTTATTCCGTACATTTTGAAATTACAGTATCATATATGTTTGGGCACTAAAACCTTTTCGGTTATTTTAGATGATAATCAAACCTGTTGTATTCATCAAAGTAGGAAAGCTGTTAGTTACAAATACAACTTCATTAGTAGAAATCCAAAAATGTTGGATGAATGAATCATGAGTTTCCTACCTCACACATTACAGTTTTTTGCAAAATAAAAGCGATATTTCTGAAATTTTGAGAAAGCAAAATTGCGTTTTCTACTTCTTCTACTTCTTGTAACTTACATCTCACAATATCCTATAATTCTCTTAAATTCTTGTCATGCAAGACTTTACTTTGAAGAAATGGACTTCAAACTGGTCACATGATCCCTGCCTCATCTCCATCAAATATTGTCTGGATTTATAATCGCTAGAGGAAATTGTTGTCACAAGATTATTGTCCAAGCTCCGCACATACAGTAGTTATTGGTGTTAAGCTCTTAGTATAAGATATGGAGTAGTTTCCTTAGGTTCTGTCTCATTCAGTAAGAGAGTAACAAATAAAAAATGCACTCAATCATTAAATATCATATCAATAAATAAACTTCTTCATCTCTTATGTCAGACTCAACCCTCCAAGTGGTCAGCACCATTTTGTGTGTGTCACAAAACGTCTGTGGTGACTGATATTTTCAAGCATGTAAACTTACATATCTCTTATTGGACCATATTTTTTGCATTAATGTAAACTGTTAAGTTGGAATCTCTATCCAGAATGATTTCCATCTGGTTGAAGTCATACTGTCCATGTAAACATCGTCAGTGTGGTGGCTCTGGCTGCTGCCATTTTGTACCTGAATGCGCCTAACTCCCCCGCTTATTCCAAAGAGGCAGCAAGTGACCTGTGAATGCACCCAAGCCTATAATTATGCATAATTTTAAGAAGGTGAGTTATGTAAAAGTTCCCCCTCAGTTGTCATGAATTGTGGATTTAGCTGTAGAGACTCAAACTGTTGATTTGTTCCAGGCTGTAACCGTGTTTATTTCCACATAAATGTTGGACTTTTGTGCAGTTTGACGAAGCGAAACGGGCTGATTCTCCCTAAGTTAATATAACACGCTGGCTGTAGCTACATATTCACTGTAAAACATTCAGTAGCATTGTTGTGTCACTTCTCACCAGAACATGACAGTGACAATATACACTCTACATATCTGTATGCAACCATTCTACCGACAAAATCACACTTTACAGATAAGATGAGGAAGCATTCATTTTCTGCATGAAGGCACTGGAATAAAAAAAAATGTATTATGTCCTTGAGTTTTAATTAGACAATTGAGACATCTAATGTAATTCCAAAACAATTCATATGATTTGTATGATATTTAATTGTCTTTGTTCCCTTTTGATTGTCTAATATCAAGACATTTCTTTGACATTTGCCAAGAAAGCCAAATGATTTACTGGAGAGGAATCTTTCAGCTATAAAATATGACTGATCACTTTTCATTGCCACTTTAATGATCCAAGTTATTTGGTGGTATGAATGAAAATGCCTTTCCTTGGCATTGGACCAGAAAGAGAGGTCAGGACAATGTACTTGGTTTGATTAGACATACTGCATATTTTGATCCCAGAATTCCCTGACTTGACTTGGACAAGATGAGGAGGACACTGAGACAAGGCCTGGCTAAAAAGAACCATATTACACACTAAGTGTGTGATTTACAGGCTCATAAACATCAACCACAATCAAACCTTTTTGACAAATGTACAATGAGACATTGTGGGTTTGCAAACTTGTTGATACATTTCAACTGTCATCCAGGTAATTATATATTCAAAAAAACAAAGTAAAAAAAGTAGAACTCTGCTTTCCTCCGGAGCTCAATTTGACCAGTGTGTGTCTTATCTGACTACTTCTGATCTCCCTGGCTCTTGTCAGTGGCCCGGTGAGCACTACATGGAGGTTACTGACTGGTCCGCAGGTAGAGGTAAATTGGATGTGTCACTGCTCGCAGGATTCCAGATGGTAAGTTGCTCCCCTTGAGACCCTCTCCTTCTCGAAGCCTCCGCTGTGATCAGAGTCGTCGGTGGAAAATGTTGTCGGCCACACACACAGCTACCATATGTTCACCACATATTCTCATTGTATGGTATCCCTTCCTATTCTCCACACATAGCCGCACTCAAGGGACAAGAAGGCGGACAGGTGGAAGACTTTCTTAGAGGCTCTTCTTAGTCAAAGAAAACTTTCTTGTCCGAGAAATCGACCATTAAAGCTAATTATTGTTGTACAGTTAACATGGCAACATGGTCCTCCATTTAAAAATAAAAATCAAGTAACAGCATCTGTATAATTTGTCATTTAGTGTACGTTTAGCGTGTCTCGGTAGGTAAATGTTACTGGCAGCTGTGCTGACATTTAGCTTGCTGAGCCCCGCCCTCCACACGATTGTAACTGTATCATGTTGCAGTGGTGTGTGGCTGAGCTCAGTCACGTGAAGCTACAGTTGCCAAGCACTGGAAGAATGAGTTACCTACAGTAAAGCACTGATGAAGCGTTGGCAAATAGATCTGCCAGAATGAAGCTCAGTTTGTGCCTCAAATCATTGCCCATTAAATAACTAAAGACAAAGTGTGTGTTGCACTTGCTTGTGGTGTGACCGTAAAGTGGCCGTGGCTTGGAGATCTTCAATTTTATGGAAAGTTGTAAGGGAGGAGATCCAGGTGAAAGTGACAACTCCCCGTTTCATTTCACAGAATCCGACACAGCTGAAATAAACCGTGTATCGATTTCTGAAGCCATGAATTTATTCGAGGTTTGATTCAGCTTTGGGTGCCGGGCTCACTTCAGAGCTGGTTGAAACAGTAAGTGCATGCTTAACTGTCAGCACCTCAATCATAACCCCGGCCAGGACTGAGTAAGTGCTACTCTGTGCCTGCATGAGCCTTCCATTTCAGGCGTGTTGCCCAGGGCCAGGCAGGGTATGATTTAGATGATATTTGTCCTCTTAGCTAATTGATTTAAGCTGGGCCTCCTTCCCCCATTGTCAGACTGTCAGGGTCTCTCACTGGCCCTGTAAACTGTATTAGCATTAGGACGGATAGATTGGCAGCGGTGCACTCATTTACGATACCCCTTCCACCTACCCCATTTTGGCCTACTGCAAGAGCAGCAGTGCCCCGGAAACTAAATAGACTTTGGCTTGAATGCGATTAGGCAGCAGTTTACTTGGTTAGACCGCATGAGGAACAACAGATCCCACTGAGCAGCGATGCTCCACAGATAACCCTTATCCAATTAGACTGGCACAGCACAGTCCATTTATCCATTACATTGTGAAGCATATGAAAAATATATGACATGACCAAATACTCCGATGGCTTTACATCTTCTGCTGTTTTACTGTAAAGCTTCCTGTCCCTAAACCCTCAAATGTATATCAGTATGCAGCAGGGGTTTATTTATGCAAAGAGAAATGTTCCATCTTTAATACACAATGTTTTATTACTAAGACCAAATAGAATTTGCCAGTTGCTCTGCTAGTAATTTCCATGTCTTATGATTTGGTACATGGTTTAGTTATGTGATCAAAATCAACAAATCAACAGCAACAAATCAGTGTGATGCCTCTGTTTCCCAAGCAGCATTTTTATGTAATATTCTACAAAATACATGATGTCAACACTTCTCCTTCAAAGCCACCTCTGTCTACAGCTTCAACTTTCTTACTTATGAGATACTCAGACACTTGCGGTGACAATTGCAGTTCAAGGTGACATTTGCTCTTTATTCTGTGCTGTTTGAAAGTAATGGCCCTCTGTGGGCTCATCGCAGAGGCACTTTAACAGACTGAGCCCTATACAATTGCCAAGTGCTTTTTAATGTAATTGTGCTTTGGAAGACAGCGGTGTAAAATCAAATTTGTTGGTATAATCCACTGTGATCTACAAAATATGTAGTACTCCTGATCTACAGTATTACTTGAGCGTTCTTTGCCTTTTTCTTTCATTCTTCCCTTCCTTCCTTAGTAAAATGATGACAGAGGGGAGAAGGGTCTCACCAGAGTGGCAGGCAACAGCATGACATATAAGAACATGCCATTCATCTGTGTGGTTGAGATTTTCACAGCAATGCAGCGACAGTGAAGCTATCAATCAGTATTTCCGTTCATTTTTGTGTTAGTATCCTGGATGTTGCCCTCTTAAAAAAAACTATTGTGGTCGTCCTGGGTGACACCTGCTACAAAATACTGAAAATAAGCGTAGAGGGCAAACTTGGCTATACACAGTATTCATTATGATAATGTGAATTGTATTATCTTCATCTGTATTCTGTATTAGGCTTTTGGTTCTTCAAACAACAGTCTGGCATTGAAACGGAGAATAACAATATCACCAGGGATTCTTAAAAATGTAATTTTGCAGCAAACAGTAAATAAAACCTTATAATTTGCGTTTTTCATTTACATTCCTGAGATAACCTTAATCCAGATTTTTAAATAGATTCAACCAATTTTTAACCAATTTTCATCCAAACTAAAACACAGAACAACACGAATAAACTAACCAAAGAAAAAACGTGTATCAGCAGTTCTCTTATTCTGGAAGGTAAAATAAGTTTTTGTCAGTGTGGTCTGGTAACCTTGAAAAGATCATGAACCGATATAACAGCTCTAGTTCCCCTTCAGAAAAAAAAAAAAAAAAAAAAAACTAACTGCAACACAGAGTCGTGTAATATATATAGAATTTAACTGATAGAGCTGTAATTATTTGGGTCTAGTTTTAGAGCTAGGGTTAGGGCTAGGGCTAGGGTTAGGGACAACACACATTCTGTTGTCGTCCACTGCAGCTGATTGCTCAGTTTCTCTGTCAGTACTCCTGTCTGCTTCAACAAACTGTAGGCATGCCAGCCACCATCCAACATATGTAATATAGTGACTATGGGAAAGTGCTTAATACAGACCCACTTCAGTGAAACCAGAATATTCCTTTAATCTAGTTGCTGGTGGGGGCACACACACGCTAAGCGAAAGCTGTGTACAGAGGTTCTTAAGATTTGGAATCATAAATTCATTTCTTCCCTTATGGTGCAGAAAGCTTTCACAGCCAACAGCCATTAAACAGCACACAGATGGATGCTGGCTCCGCTCCAGCTCAGAATGACACGGATGAACAATCCCCGTAATTAAACTGGAATCTCTACATTGTGTGACATATTGTATACAATGCCTACTATGAGGGCTCTGTGTCCTGGCTGTGAACTTCCCTCTCTGCCCCAGATCGGGTGCTTTCTGTTCCCCGGGGGGAAAATAGTATATTGCTCCTCCCTTTGGTGAGAATGGTACTGTCTCCTCTGACAAACAACCCACGGCGTATGTGGTGAATCAGCAGTAGGAGCATTTGAGGAACGGCTTCCGTTATCCACAGCTAAACATCTAAACACCTCCAAATCCCCACACGAACAGCAGTCTAACATCAGGGTGGCTTAGATGCAAATGTTTGTTCTCGTCAGTGACAGACTTAAAATACTTTACCTGGATAAAAATATCGATAAGGATCGTTTTAGATCACTGGTTGATCTGAAAAGATCACTGGATGAGCTAGGGTGCACAGAAACACAGCACAGAAACAACACTAAGTGAAGCAGGGAAAGGATTCATTCTGTGTTGCATTATACAAGTCAGGCATTTGAAAGTTTAATTCAAAAATGTCTACCTCCCAGTCGCACAACAATGGGGTGACAGAAATAAAACGTGGCAGCAGTTGTGCGTCCTATAATGAGGTTTAAGGTCACGCAGAAAAAAAAGTTGGCATTTAGAGCCTTCATGCTGCCCTTTTTGACGTCGGCTCTGGTGCCATTCACAAAGACAAATAATAAAGATTGTAAACGGTGGGGGATGATTTGTTCGTGCTGTCTGGGACGGAATGAGGTGACAAGGCAGGGGTTTAATTAACTTTTCGTCTTGTGCAGATGGAGGACAGAGGCGGGGGATAAATCACGGAGGACAACAGCAATCTGCCTCTTTATTAGCGCGTACAGAGGCACACTTTGAAAAACTACACGTCAGCTGCTCAATCATAAAAGAAGGAAAGAAAAGACGCCGGGATTCGGCTGTGGGTGTTTGTTTTAGCTAGGTCTGACCTTTGACAGTCTTTGGGCTCGCCTTTGAGACACTTCTGGAGATATGCACTTCCAGAATTGTTTTATATACACTCATCTGCCAAAACATTATGTACACCAACAAAAAGAGACGACTTCTAATACAACAGTCCGGTTCTAAATCTCTCTAGGTGACCGTTATAATGCTTATTTTATGTTGAAATAGCGAAAGCAATTGATAATTCAACTGTATGATCATTTTGGAGGATGTCATTTGTGGTGCTGTTAATCTGGATTGAACTAAACAGAAGACAGAAGATAGAATAGGATTTTAGGCAGTACTGTTGTATTAGGATGCATTATACTAGAAAGCGCATCTAAGGAACTAGTAAGCATGTGTATACTCATCTTGAAATGAATGAAACACTACAGTATATTTCTGAGTTGTTTACCTCTTTCCTTGTATTTCCATCTTGTCTTCTTTAGTGAGATGGATAAAATATCGTAGAGGCAATCAATAAGGAACCATATAACATATCATCTCCAAAGCAGTGCTTTAATTTATACCTGAATGCAAAAATAATTACATCGCTGTTTGCCGGAGGACACATTGTGCAGTAGTTAGTCTAAGAGTGCGGAGTCGACCTGTTAGCAGCTGATGTAGCATGTTTAGCACAGTGGATTAATTGCTTTTGGCAGGATGTTATACAACTGCTACCTTCTATAACATGACGTCCTAACATGTAGAGGACAGCCCTCAACACGGTCTCCGCATTAAACAGTCAATGCGGAGTAATTACCCACTACCACAATGGATAGAATTGATTTAACCTGCTTGTGAGAGGTTTACCTGAGTGACAGAGGTCAGCTACCTGGAAATGATGCTGCCAGGAGCAGGTGCTGACAGCAGAGTTTTTATAGGTCATTTATTACTTTTTATTTATTTATTTATTTCACTTTCAGGCTGGTGTAGTTAATTCGGTATGTTTAGCTGTTGCAGTTACTTTTTTATTGCTTAAAATTTTAATTTAGTTTTTGTCTCAGGAGAAAGGTTAAAGACGAACACTACACTTAGACATGCCACCCCTCAATAAACATCATTCACCAGTTTCTCCTCATGATCATAGTGATGATTTCACCAGATTTGCAATAAAATAAAACTAAGCACACTTCCCTTGGTAGTAATTATACATCCATGTTGTTTCAGGTACGTCTATTCTAAAATCAACTTTTAGTTATTTATTTCAGTTCAATAAAATCTATCGGCTCTTTTTAGCACTGAGTTCAGTTTCAGTTCCAGTTTACTACAATAACCTTGACAGAAATAAAGAGGAAGGCTGAGAAAGTAACTCTTGAAACACACCACCGAAAGACACATTTCTCCTAACGGTCAGATGTATCAGGTGTAGAAATAAACTTAATGAGCCATAAACAAACACAGCCGACTGAAACAGAATACTGTGATATAATAATCTGAAAGGGGAATTAAATGATTCCCCTGCATAATCAGTTGAATCTTTAATAAGAAAAAATGATTACAAGTACCCTGACTTCAGAATGACTTCACTTCACAAAAACAAAACAAACCAACACACCCATGAACATAGAACAGAGAGCAGACTCTTACCCCTACTCACGTATTCATTAATACAGATGCTACATAACCAGACAAAAGAACAAATATAGGGCCTGAAAAGAAGGCTAGACACATTTTATGTTCTCCACGACAACCCATGCTGATCGAGCGGCACCACCTCCACACCGGCTGCCCCAAAACCTCCTAAATGAATTACACTGTTTGTCAGAGTGGAACCTTGACCTTTCCTGTGCGACTGCTACAATAACGAAGCCCCTGACCTCACTGAACACTCAGCGTGTGCAGGTTGATTGCAGAGTTTATTGCACCCCAGCCCCAGTTTTAAGAATTTGTCAACACCCACACATTGACGTTGAGATATGAATACGGCTGGTGGCTTTTATTGGTTCATTCCCGGTCAGTTCTCTTTATGCCAGGTTTTGTACATCCATCTACATCACCAGTGGCTCATTGGGGCAGAGGGGTCAACCACCTCCACCATTTTCATTCCAGGCCCTTTGAAATGGCAAATCAATACGTTGTTCCTCAAACTTCAAGGTGCAACTCACAGCGCCACATTTGCATTCTTCTGCAGAGTCCACGCAGTGGCAGCTGTGTGATGGTTATGAGGTATATAAAGGCTGCATAAATTCTATGACCACAACATTTCTGCTCGTCGTGTATGAGTCAGTTGCTTGTGTGCTGTCTATCACCGAATTCTAATTTTAAGAAGGCCAAATAAATGAAAGGTTATCCCTGTTGAAAGGGAGACCTTACGATAGCATAATTGGAGGCGACAGCCCTATTCTGAGCCAGTCAGCTGCTCCCAAATCTCTGCCGATAACAGGCTTACCGTACAAAGGAAATGGCTTTTAAAGTTTGCTTTTAAAGGTTCGCTGTCCTCCCTGAAACCCACTCCATCTACTCTAATTGAATTAAGGGACTAAAAGAACTTATTTCTAAAGACTTCGTGCCATCTTTCTGGCACTGAACCTATCTGACTGTCAACCTGAAAGTCATAAATAGTTCAAAGGTTTGACTTTTTCCTAGAGATTGTGAGCAAAGTGCTTTCTGGGACACGCGCAGGTCATCCTGACACAGCAGTGCTATTTGTTAGACTGTAAAATGCATTATTCAACGTCTAAATAATCGATAATAATTCAGTCAGAAATATATGTAGTTTTATAAGCTTACCCTACTCTAACCTAAATGTTGAGCAAGCACTGCGCTCTAGTGGCCATCAAAGACTACTACTGACAGTCAAAGTGCTCACCATTAAAACACACACCAAAGGTCAATACATTCACCAATTCTCCCTAGCAACCTGTAATAACCTTTTGAAAAATAACATTTAAGATATCAAATTGAATTTATACAAAAAATAAATAATTAAAAATGAAGAGGAATCATAGGGTTTCATTCAAGTCAAAATAACGTTAGACTATACTTATGCACAACAAAAGGCTCACAGGCATCAGCTGATCTATTTGCACACAGATATTTAGGCAAATGGCCATGTACCCAAACTATTGATAACGAACAATATGAAGCTTTTTTTTTTTTTTTTTGCGTAAAGGTATGTCAATAACCTAATATCCCAACTAAAATACATAAATAAATACATCAATTGAAAAAGTGAATTAATCGCATGCAAAGAGCATGCAAACTCTTAGACTTATAACTTATTTATTTGGGAGAGTTCACACAATGAACAGATGTTATTCTTGGCAATTTGGTGGCAATTGACCTTTTTTAGAATATTCTGTGTATATTGCACCCACAAAAAGGATCCATGTCAGTGCTGACCCTCACCCACACAACCCTATGATTGTGTTGTTTAATCAAACTGCAAAACCGTAACAAAGAAGTGCAACCAAATCCAGCCCCAATTCAGTCATCTTTTTGTAACCAAAGGAAAAGAAAATATTTAACAAGAAATAACGAATTACATACAAGTTCTGCACGTTTACTTTTAATCAGCTAAGTGTTGCCTGGAACAACAAACAGCTTCTTTACCATTGCCAACAAATAAACGCCACTGACAGATATGAATATATAACTAAATAATCCATTGTCATGAACTTTGCTTTATTTTCTTGCCCTCAAATAAATTGAGGACGCGCTGTATGCCGGGATTCTGCGGGAACGGGGAGATTGCAGAACGCCATCTTTAAACCCCACAAGAGGCCAGCTACAGTTGTGCACCGGGGTGAAAAAAAAATACACCGTCCCTGTAGCGGGATATTAGGTCAGATCGCGGAGCTTGTGAGGATTGTTTCCCGGTTAAGTGAATAATAAAGAACCGCCCGATGGGACTGTGAGGAGACGGCCACGGGACACCACGAGAGCCTTAAAATGTTGTCATCGTAGGCAGACAACAACAATAGACGGAAAGACAACAACAAGGGACCAGCTCGTTAGCAGCTGCGCTGTTTTCAGATGCTAAATGGGAGCTAGCTAGCTAGCGTTAGCTGCTGACATTAGCAAATCTGTCCGGTGGCGCTGAAATTTCACCGGACCCGTTTCACAGCTGCCGCTAGGTATCCAGCTAGGACCAGTTCGTCACCTCTTTGGCACTTTTTAAAAAGACACGTTCGCAGTGAAATTGACGCCATCGCTTTAGCTAGCTGAAGGCTACGTCCCGACTCCCACCCCCCAGCGGCCCGGCCGGAGATGCGTGGAAGATGTCGGTGTCGGGGCTGAAGGCCGAACTGAAGTTTTTGGAGTCTATTTTTGATCCAAACCACGAGCGGTTCAGAATAATAGACTGGAAGCCAGACGAACTGAGCTGCCAGTTTAATGTAACTGGGGAAAAGCTGTTAATAATCCACTGTAACATAACGGTAAGTGGGCAAGAAGACGGTCCCCGGGGGTTAGCTCTCTTCTCGTTGGTGGTTAGCAGTAGCTAAAGTTAGCCAGCTAACCTGCTACCTACTCAACTGTACAACCTGGTGCTGTGCGGGACAGGTTTTGCGTAGTTTCATTAGCTGGTTTCAATGGGAGCTACGCACACTTGGTATGGATTTAGTTGGTTACACAACACAACATTAAACAGTTTCCTGATACGCAGCAGTAGCACTTAGCCAACGGCGCAGTCTGAATGCTAACGCCGTCAACTCAGATTTGAGGCGTTATATGCGCTCTCTCTACCCGTTTTAATGCTGCGACACACGCGAAAGTGGGCCAAATGTACTGATGTAACTGTGTTGTTTTTGTTTTGCTCCACTGTCTAGGAGTCTTATCCTTCTACGCCGCCAATATGGTTTGTGGACTCCGACGACCCGAGCTTAACGCAAGTTCTGGAGAGGTTGGACGATGTTCGGAAAGGCAGCACCCTGGTAAGTAACCTTCCTTCTGGCTTCGTTGACGTTCATGAGAGAGTGTACATTTTGCAAAGATCTGCCGACCGTTTGTGTAATTACCGGGAAGTCAAACGGTAGTATACCTCCATAGCAATATAGTAGTTGTTGAGGGACTTTATTATATGAGATTGTATTGTACAAGATTGACAGTTCCATGTCATACAGCAGGAGGCCGGAAGTTAATAAAAAATGAACAATACAGCAGGTGATTGTAACGCACGGGCACTGGCTGCTTCTTTAATTATCTAGGTATGTTGAGTCAGAGCTGACGCAGCTTCACCTGACACACTTCATATTATGCCACCGGGAGGAAAGACATCTGACTTTACCTTTTGACTATACAAGCATTGACCAGACGGCCTCACAGCTGGAAGGTTTCCTGTGAATTATTGTGACAGAATGCCAACCTGCTGTTTGGAGATTCGTCAGAAGGAGGCACATATGCATTCATCTATTTCATAGACTCAAAATATGCTTTTTATGGTAGTGAAGACCGTTTTCTTTGGACAGATAATTCAGATAATGAACACACCATCGTCAAAGCTGTGTGTCAGATAAGGGACAAGTCTTGTCTTTTTGTGTGTAGATAAGATCAATGTATTTGCTTCTACTGTTGTGCAGATGCCTTACCGGTGCCCTATATTTGAACTGCACCAAATTTGCAAATGCACAGCACGCTAACTGACGGCAGCTTAGTGTCACTTATCTGTTTTTGTTTGAAGGCGAACAATATTAGTCTGCCTACATGTATTTATAATACTACTAGTGTCTAGTGTATATTTAAATCAATACTTCAGGCCCCAAATTTACTGGTACACTCGCAGATTGCACAATTTCTAATCATTGCACAGTTTCCATTTGAATGTCCTGCAACGCACTGCATAAAGAATGCCGTAATCATTTGTTGCAATCTCACATGATAGCACATCATGTGGACATTTGCATACACAGGAACATTTTATATCTCAAAAATAATCATAAACATTCACATTTCTTCCTTGTAGGATTGCTCTTTAGCCTCATTTGCCAACTTGAATGATTTATCTAAATCTCTGTCCCTTCCTTGCTGTCATTTCCCAGCTTTTGCAGCAGTTGAAGAAACTAATTTGTGACCTTTGTCGACTGTACAACCTCCCGCAACATCCAGATGTGGAGATGCTGGACCAGCCCCTTCCTGCAGGTCCTGTGGGACAGGACCGGAAGGTAAGTTGTTGCTCATCAAACCCCTCCTAGTGCCATGGTACAGCCACGGCACGGGCCATTATTTGATTACTCCTAAAGTATGTGCCATTCTTATTTAAATCAGGATGTTTTATTATGCACTTCCTAACATTTTATTCATCGAGACTTAAATCCTCGTCTGTGTCTATGTGTGTAGCATGGAACAGAGGAGGTCACGTCTGAGGAAGAAGAGGAGGAGGAGATGGGAGAAGTAAGTCTTGGGTCTAAGCTTCTAATGCAATGCTCTTGCTGTGCTGCTGTGTGCTAATCACATAGTGATGGCAAAGTCTTGTTTATTCTTGATCCCTGGCCCTTTTCTGTTGATGTGTGTATGTAGTGCTGGAGAACAAGGCCTTAAAATGCTTAAACTGTAATTAACGAATCAACAGGACATAGAGGATCTGGACCACTATGAAATGAAAGAGGAAGAACCTGTGGATGGAAAGAAATCCGAAGACGATGGCATCGAGAAGGAGAATCTGGCAATCCTGGAGAAGATCCGAAAGAACCAGAGACAGGACCACTTGAATGTAAGTGCTCCTGTCCCAAAAAGACTGGTTGATAGTAGTTGTCTGGGATCTATCTCTTATTTTTTTTTTCTCTGTAGTGGTTACTTTTGTGAATAAGAAATCAGGAAAGGGTTTCTGAAAAAGAAGGTTGAGATACAAGGCAGCAATGACAGATTTAATACATATCTGACGGCTGGTAATGTGACCGGTTTCTCAATGTGCTTCTATGCAGTATGCAGCATATAGTCAGGTTTCTTTACGCGTTTGCCCTTCAAGGCAGCATAAACTCATGGAGAGATTTGTTTCTTTCTGGATGGGCCTCTCAGGTTGCTCATCGCTCTGTTAAGTAGCTCAGCGGCGCAGCTGCCCTCGTGTCTGAAATGTGTCAAATATGATTACATCCGTTTGACAATGGAACCAACGCTTCATGCTTTTCATTCACTTGTTTAAGTTTTTTAATATTAGAGGATCAGTGAAACTTTCTCTCACAGGTGTATGATATAAATATCAATGTCCAGCAGGTTAGAGCTTATTTTTCATTGTTCTAGTTGTGTTTTTCATATTTTGCAGGGAGCTGTGTCTGGTTCAGTGCAAGCATCTGACCGCCTGATGAAGGAGCTCAGAGAGATTTACAGGTCTCAGAGTTACAAGACAGGTATGCATTCTATACAATGGTCTGCTTTCTGTTCACAACCTAAGAGAACAAAAAGAAATAACCACACACACAGTAATCATGGTTTTTGGCAGTAAACTCATTTAAATATTTTATGCTGAAAAATGGTAACTTTTGCAAGTATTGGTGCCAGAAATTTAGATGGTGGTGTGAGAAAGGATGTACCTCTCAAATCCATTTGATCCTTTTTCACGCTGTTACTTTTTAGTTTATAGAGTGAAAAAGGAGATGAAATCATTACCGTCCATTACAGATCTTGCATTCAGAGACGTTTCACATTTAATCAATTTCTTTTTCAGGCATCTATTCAGTCGAGCTTGTTAACGACAGCCTGTATGAATGGCACGTCAAACTAAGGACGTAAGTGGCTGTGGGATCTTGTGTCATGTGTTCTTGTCCTTCCTGTGGAAGCATAAACTCTGTCTGAATTACATTATTTAACAACCAACAGGGTGGATCCAGACAGCCCTTTACACAGCGATTTACAAGTCCTTAAGGAAAAGGAAGGAATGGATTACATTTTACTAAACTTCTCATATAAAGTGAGTAAAAATGACTCTGCATTTACAGAAAGAAACACACTTTGACAGTCTTTGAAGTCTCTAAATAAACCGTTGGTTGCCTCCACAGGATAATTTCCCCTTTGATCCACCGTTCGTCCGTGTAGTTTCGCCTGTGCTTTCTGGAGGGTGAGTTCATTTATGTGTTACACTTTTCAGTTTCTTCCATCTTGGTTACCATTGTTAAATCCAGGCTGATGCTGTGGGAATAAAGTGTCTTTTTTCTTTTGTGAAAAAAATAGCTCTTTCTCTAATAATTGTTTTTCTCTCCCTACTTTAGATATGTTCTTGGAGGAGGCGCCCTGTGCATGGAACTTCTCACCAAACAGGTATTTTTCAATTGCATTTTTATACACCCGGCAATGTTAATTTCATTTAGACGACATTAGATGTACCCCGATGACTGTCCTATGTATCTTCTGAGCATCTGTTTGCATTTTCAAAACCATCTCTAATTGACGTTGGGGTTCCTCATTGCAGGGTTGGAGCAGTGCCTATTCCATTGAGTCTGTCATCATGCAGATCAATGCCACTTTAGTCAAAGGAAAAGCCAGAGTGCAGTTTGGAGCCAATAAAGTAAGTGAGGAGGTTTCATTTTACGTCGGGCTCTCGTAGCAAATGATACGGGCCAAAGTGACAATGCTTTTACGCAGGTGAAGGGCTCCTTAGATCTTAGCAGTCATCTGTTGTGCTGTGTGACAAATTCTTGTGATGCATCCAAAGTTGGACATGTGGTTTGTTTTTCATTAAATCGTACTGAGGTTTCAACGAGCAGTGAAGCGTGTCCCCACCGGGATGAGCGAAGTAGATGCTCATCTTTTTCTTGGCGACTTGCTGTAATTAATGATGCCAGATAGAGTTAGATAAATGCCAATAAAACATAGACTGTACGTCCCTCTGAGGGCCACTGGTCGGCTGGGTCCTCTCTGTGCAGAGAGCATGTTTTCTCTGGCTCCCTCTCGCAGTCCAAAAGACATGCTCATTAGCTTAATTGGTGATTATGTGATTTGGCCGTAGGTGTGTATGTGACCGTAATTGGTTGTTTGTCTCTTTGAATGAATATATGTCCCTCTCAAGTTTGGTCTCATAGATGCAGATATCACTTTGTTGTGTCATATGTTTTGAAGTAGTCTTAAGATGTTGGTTTTAATTACTGCAACTAATGAGCAACTTCAGTGCTCCAGGAGCTGCATCCGACCAGGCCTGCAACAAACAGTTATTTTTTCAGTTTGGTTAACCAAGAAATAATAAATAAAATATCCCCCGTTAACTTTTAATTCACACATCTTAATACATTTTAACGCGAGGGTCACCACAGTTAAATTGTTTGTACAGCTGTTTGGTGACTCGTGGTTTTGTATGAACGCAACGTAGTTCAGGGCAAATGGAAATATCTCAAAATTAAATATAATAATCAATGCTGGCATGAAAGAAATGCTAATGACACTATTAAACACACTTATATTACACACTATGTAACACAACACAAGAAAATGGTTTGCTGGTGCTGCTGAGACAAACATGAAAATGAAACTGAATAATGTGTGGCAGTAGCAAACAGGAAACCTGACCTCCTTGATGCTTAAAAGCTACACTGAGTGCAAAACACACTTTCTAATCTGGGCACCAGAAGTTATCGTAAGTAAGAACTAGGAGTTGTGCTCCATGGTAAGAAGCAGTGGTACCTGCTGACCATCACCAAACGTCCAAAAAATTAGACAACCGAAGTTTTTTGTTACACTCTCATCCGCTAAGTTTCTCTGTTGACTGGTAATAACCAATAAGTAGATGGCATTGAATAAATACATTTAGCTGAAGTCTGTCTGTGTGATCAAAGTCATAATCACAGTCATTTGTGTGAGACAGTCTTGTGTCTGTCTTTAGCAGTGATATGTGTGGAAGTACGGGTACCGAGCCAGGTCTGGTATGAAAGCAATCTAGTATTAATGCTAAAACAAGGGGCCGGTGTGTTTGTCATTCTGCAAGTTACACCCAATTTTATTCTTGGAATTGGTCCCTGCAAAAAAAAAAAAGGTTGTAAAAACAGCTGTCATTTTCTTGTCCAGTACTGCCAGCATAAACCCGGTGCACTTTCTAAGCTCAACTTCATTTCCATCTCTTGATGCAGAACCAGTACAATCTTGCCAGAGCACAGCAGTCCTACAAATCCCTGGTTCAGATCCATGAAAAGAACGGTGAGTGTTTTTTTGTCTCCAGTTTCATTACAGAGTCCATTACTGACCTTGTTTACTGAAACCAAATCCCTCCCATGTATCAAAGCTCTGGAATATCCGTGTACACGCCAAACACAGACAACATATGGGTGCATCTAGTCCATGTTATAACAGTTGTTACTATACAATTAAATATACAATTCCCTTTACCTCATATAATTTATACGTGGATTAGAGGGATTTAAGCCACTTTTTGGATATCGATGGCAAAATGCAGTGTCCCTGTGCTTCAGCGGGAAAAATCTGGCACACAGGATCTCTTCTTGAATAAACGGGTTGGGTGTGCTGAAGGCCTGTGTCCTACATTATTATCTGAACACCTATCGAAATGATTGTGAATCAAGTGAATGCTTTCACTTAAAATAATTATCATTTACATATAGTCGTACACAAACATAGCAGAATAAAATAAAATATGCATGAATATGTCATTTACTAATACATTTATACCAGAGAAGCAGTATTTGCGTTTTAAAGTAGAGGACAGTTAATGCAACATTTTGTTATTGTCCTTGACCTCTGTTAATAACGACGCAGCATTTTTTAAAACAGTAACACTTGTGAAAATATGTAAATTACTTCTACCCCGCCAGGCCGCATAGAGCTATATTTAAAATTTAAGAACTGAAAGCATACGGTACGTGTTTTCAGTGTGACTACTGAGCGCTCACACAAACCAGACATGGTAAAAAAAAAAAAAATGCTGATAAAAACCAGTGAAGGAGAATGGGAAATAGCTTTGTTATTAGCTGTTGTATTTTCAGTACCCTGTTGTCATTGTATCTTTTGTGCATTTTTTTTTTTGTTATCAGGCTGGTACACACCCCCTAAGGAGGACGGCTAATACAGACTATCGCCTTTCCTGCACTTGGGACCACATGTCTTAGATTTTTTTTTTTCTTTTCCTTGCGACCAATGTTGTTTTTATCCTGCAAACTTTTTCGTTCTCTACATGACAGTTTGAAAACTCCAAACCAAATTCGTCATCCAGTGACCACCCTGACCCCGCACACAAACACGGACTCACTGAGCCCCATCCAAGCTCATCGGCTCCTCGCAAGGGTGTCCACTCTTCAGATATTTATCTCTGTGTGCATCTGTTGCCTGATGCAATCAGATTTTTTTTTTTTTTTTAATTTTTCCATTGCAACATTCACTCCAGGACGTCGGTGGACTAAATGTCGCTCAAACTCACCCTTTGGTTTTGGCGTTGAGCATGCCAGGGTTACTGGTGGGCTGTGATTTAAAAGGTGTGGCGTGGCTTCGTCCAGTGGCGGTCTGACGCCGAGCCGCCGGACGCTGCCTCTCTGGCCACAGACTGGAACTGAAACATGACACAGTGGTCGCTGGGACGGACTTTTAAACATGCTGGCGGTGGTAGGAACCGCTACCTTTTCTCTCCGTGGATGGCCTCTGTAATATTGTGCTCATGTATTATCTTTCTAAAGCCAAGGCCCCTCCCCCTCCCTCTCCCCCTTTGGAATAACATGCTTCTGAAGCTAGTTCGCTTTCAAACCCTCTTCTAAAAGCTTGAAGTTCTGAGGTGGGGAGGAAGTGAAAGAGACTTTCGCAGCTTGGGTGGGACTGCCCATGATGAAGAACAGAATCCTACTGAGACCACCGTCGTCACCGCAACCAGCAGCTGGACCCATCCCTGCAGGAGAGGTTTGGTGGGTGGCTAGTCTGGCAGCGTAAGAAACATGATCAGGCAAAGCAGGGGTGTGTTTGGATTGGATCACACTGTAATGTAGTTGATTTTAACTCCATGTGTAAACATGTAAATTTGTATTTCTGCAAAAGGATTTAATTGTTTATAATGTAACCTTGTCTGGGTCTTTGGCTGGGCAGAGACTGTATTACTATATACCCTTGAATATTTACTGCAGGGGCACTGCAACTTAAACTCAAGACCCATTTAGAATAAGAAAAAGTTGCTTCGTGGATGCTCTTGCAGAAGGAAACAAAAGTACACCGTGTTCTTATGTAAGCTTAATGACTACTGCGGTTTTGTTCTTTTTTTTTTTTTTTCTTTTTAAATGTTGATTTATAATCCCTATGTTACATTGACAGTACCATTCCTGCATTTCATGGCACCTCTTAACTACAATGGCCATAATAATAATGGCATAAACACATCTGCTTCTGGCAAGCCAGAGGTTTGGCTCTTCATATCTAATCACTCAAACCAGATGAACCTCAGTAAGGCTATGCAGTGAAGACATAGTCTTTTGGAGTTTTGTTGATCTGAAGAAAATTAGTCTTAACAGTGTAACTCACCCGTTTAGTTCTTGTAGCTGGTTCACATCCTGACTACTTTACCAATTTTGCAGCCGGGGGAAAAAAAAAAAAAAAAAGTGACCTTTACCTTTTCCTTGACCTCGTGGCGGATTTATTTTTAAAACGCAGCCAGAGTTACAAATTCACAGCAATAGTCTTGACCATATACCCTCTAGAGCTTCACACCTGGGAAGATCTACTGGAGCCTGTCTCCGTTTTCCAGAATATTTGTTCAGGTTTGATAAACATTTGTCCAGATTTGCCACAGGAAGGACCCAGCTCTTCCCGTTACCAACTCCTTTCTGGTTACTATTCATGACCACTCTCGGCGCTGCTGTACCCCTCAGCGTGCTGGGGCTTTGATGTAATGTGAATAATATGCAGAAAACTGTGTGGAGCATTCCAATTAATGCAGTTACACGTTTGTCGTGGGTGTTCTGTTGTGTGGTTACTTGCATTGTTTTAAATATATTGTCCAGATAACCAGCGTAGAAAGCTTAGTTATGCTATTTCATACAGTCATTCCTCATTTTTGAGTTGGACTAGGATTCCCTCGGTGATACTAACCTCAGTCACGACAGGTAGAGATGGCGCCCGTTCAAGCACGTCTGACTTCAGTTCGGACCTGCAGGATATGACGAGTCACCCTCCTTCCTTGTTTCACCTCACGCAAAATCTCAAACATGATTGCGGATCATTGGCATGGTTGTTAGCTGTTGTTGTGATGCGCATTGGTAACGTACTAATCACTTCATTCTGGTCACATTGTGCATTCTCTGGAGAAGCAAACTCAGGAATACATACCGCACACTCAACTTTGCAAAGGATCGCTTCAGAATACGGACACGAAATGCAGGATTGAATGTGTCAGTCTCCTTTCGGGCGCTTTCGCAACGCCGAAAGACATTCGCAGTGTGTTCTGCCGTCGAGTTGCACACACACTTCCTCTTAACTCATTGCGATTGAGGCTGACGATAACCAAGCAAGTTTTCTGGAATGATCAGATGCGTGGAGCACAATTTAGCTCCGGCCCTTTACGAGAGGTTCAGAACACATCTACCCTGCCTCTTTGATATTGCTGTATTTTGCATGTCAGTGTATCAGTGGGTATTTTCCCCCCGAGCTATAGAAAGACAAAGAATGGCTGTCTTGGTCGGTTTGAGGAAAAAAAAAAAAAAAACAGACGAGTTGTATCCATTTTTCATGACTTGTTTACTTGTGGTTACCTACTACATCAGCGCACAGGATAATTCTGCCTGCGTGCTCTTAACTGAACCAGGTCGGATACTATTTGAGTCATACGTGGACTTTCCAGACCTCCTACGTGCTTGGATTACCCTAAAAGACGGCAGGATTCCCAGCAAAAACAGCAGTTCAGATTTGCGTGCCATCAGAACAATTCTAATCCTACATCTTTGAACCTCTGGAATAATGGTGTGTACTCCAAGTCGGTTATGCCCAGGATAACGGCTTCTCTCGCACCCACACACGTCTGACTAACAAGAACCTTCTCAGCTTTGATAAGTGACATATTGGCGTGAGGACTGAATTAGCCTGATACTGGGTTCTTTACCTTGCTTCTTTAACAGCGGTGGCCGGGTTATAAAGTTATGCACTGTTAGCATGCTTTGGTTTGGTTTCTTTTTTTTTTCCATTGCAAGGGTGATTTTGACCATGTAAAGTAATTTGTAAACTTGCATCAAGTTTATGAATAAATAAATAATGAATAAATAATAAAGAATTTTATGAAATATCTTCATCTTGTTATTCATACAAACTTGGAAGAATATTGACATTGAAATTGAACTGATTGAAGAGGTCATCTGGTTTAAATTAACATAAGGCAGCACTATGAAGTATTCATTTTGGAAACTGACTTCTACACCCATCCGCCATAACATTATGACTACTGCCAGTTGCCGCAATTTATGTGCTTATCGTGGTCCATAGCAGTGGTGTCGTTAGCCCTATTTTAGGAGCCCTGAAGCCTCACAAAATATTCTTCAGCCCCCCTAAATATTTTGGTGTTATTTTATTTAATCTCTTGAGGACTAAGCCTGCCCTGTCCCTAAAACCTAGTGACGTCCCAGGTCAGTCGGTGGGATATATTGGGCAACAAGTGAACATTTTATCCAGATTAGCCTCCAGATTCCCTAGATTTTGATCCAATCGAGCATCTGTGGGACGTGCTGGAAAAACCAATCTCTACTGAGGCCACTACATTGCAACTTGCAGGACTTGAGGGATCTGCTCCCAGAACCGGCGGAGGTCTTGTAGAGTCCGTGCCTCAACAGATCAGAGATGTTTTGGCTGCAAAAGGGGGACCCTAACAATTTTTGGGCATCATATTTTTGCAGTCAGGTGCCTAGTTCAAGGGCACTTCGGCATATGAGCATGAAGATCTGAGTATTAACTAAGCACTTATTGAAAAGCCCACCATGTCCTAACTGCAGCACCTTTGGACGTGTGTGTACTTCTCACCTTTTCCAGTAGATGGTGTTGTTTACCAAAATACTTCTTGTCGACGTAGCTGAAATGACTAGTGGATATATGGCGGTACACTGTACCCAGTGGCCCCTAACCTGGCTCCTCAGCAGAACTTTGGGTGAACCCTGTTTTTTCTTCTTTTTTTTCTCTTAATAAAAACCATTGTCTTACAAAAACATAGTCCTTGTTTACCCCAGTAAATCTCAGGAACTGATTTCAATTATCAGCGCCGAAACCTTTCACTGAGTTGGTGGAATTACTTATTAGGTTAATTTGTAATCACTCATCCATAGACGAACACCACTGTCATGTACCAGGACAAGCCAAAGCGTTGCCAGTGTTTGGGGTCAACACCGTCGCCCTTGTTGCAGTGGAGAAAATTCCCTTTTTGTGCTAGTTTGTCTGTGGAGGGCACTGATTTATGGCACCTTCCCAGAAGCTAATGGGTGAAACAGCTGGTGTGCAGATGGAACGAGACGAACAGATTTGATGCTCTCTTGTGTTTGCAACTAATAGATTTCTTTTTGTCTGCACTCCAGCTCCAGCTTTGTCGGCCTCCGCTCTTCTGTTTGCGTGTGTGGGAGGACGCCACTAGATGGTACTGGAGCTCTCCTGCACCTTCAGGCTATTGTGTCTTTTTCCAGTGGTGACATTCGAGAGCTCCTGCAGGCTCGTAACGTCACTCAGCAGTTGGTGCTCCGTTGTAACGCTCGTTCCTGGTCAAACCATCTCTGTAGCTCATTTCCTTCAAGGTTAAACGACTAATGAGGTCATTTTTATTCGGGGAGGGGGCTGCTATTGACGGGATACCGTCTCATATGGACATGGGTAGGTCATATTCCATCATCAGTGTGCCTCGAGTCAGTTATTGTTAGCGTGAGTCGGATGGCGGGGGGGTCTCTCTCTCAGATTGTCAGATTTGTGATAAATAGCTGAATCAATCCCTATCAGTTCTCATGACGAGCTGAAGCCGATAACAGGGTGGCCTATCGAATGTGTGGTCCATCATGTTGTTGCAGCCTGGATAGTTATGGATGTGAGAACCAGAATGTAGTTTTTTTGCAGTATCAGGAACTAAACATGTTTATTCAGATTTAAGTAAGGAGGAGGAGAGTGGAAGCCCGCGGCACCGCAGCGAAAGGCTAATTGCCTATTATTGCAGCAGTTTTTATTTTTGTTTACGTGCGGCTTTGCCTGGCCGGCCTCTTGGCTGCAGAGGAGCAGGCCTCATTATCTGGCTTCAGCCAATCTATCCGTCCAGCTTGTCGCCCGCCGCACACCGAGCGCTGCGAGGAGACCGCCAAGGCTCTGGGCCCGGAGGAAAGAGGCTGTGCATCTCTGTGATTAACTTGCAAGTGCCCGCACCGAGGCAGCGAGAAATAGCCGACTTTTTCTCCGTCACCCAGGGCCAGAGCACAGCGCACGGTGGGCCGCATTCGAAATCAGCTGGAGCTGATTGATAGCCGGAGGCTCAACGACTGCGTCCATCAGAGCTTGACTTTCACTGCCTTCAAGTCGAAACCCAGATTCAGGTTAAATATGGTGGAGGCGTAGTTTGGGTTTTAGCTTTTTGCCCTGATTGCTGGTCGTCACTCTGACCAGACAGATCAGATGCTAAATTACGCATCATTAGCATAATAGTATAATTACCCAAGTCATTTTTTGACTTTGTGTGGCACTATCAATAAAAATACTAATATGTTTGCTAAAAAATGTTTTTCAAAAGCATTCAAATATGACTTGAACTAGGTCTCTTGCCAGGCTATTATATTGCTTAGATTCGCAGACATATTATAAATGGAACAAATCACAGAAGCAAAAAAATCCCTAAAACTACTTATCTTCTGTGAAGAAACTGATTTTGAACCACCTTTTTGGAGGTACGGTACGAATCCTTTGCCCGATGTGTTATAAAGTTGCAGACATCTTCTTTTGGGATGACTGCACACAGCAATTGAACAGAGGCTAACACAGAAAAAAAGTCTTGCAGCTGTCAGATTCTTCATTAAACAGACAGTTATTTGACATAATATGAACTACTTTGACAGAAGGTCAGTGGACACTAACATATCTGTGTGTTTGATCTCAGAAAATAGCCTAAACATTCATAATATAGCAAACTAGTGGTAAAACTGCTATTAATATTCATTGTCATGCTAAAGGGTTTGCTACTGACACAGGCCTGCTGTAGATCTTAAATCACTTTGTAATAGAATTTATTTGATATCCATAAGCAATATAATGTAATTTAGTGAAGCATTATAGATAATATAATTTAATTAGCTGGACTGCAGGCTACGCTGAAGCTGAAGCCAAGACTTTAAGCCCGACTTTGAAAATAAAATGTGCTTAAAACGTATTGTAACTTAACACCAATCAGCCACAGCATTAAAACCATCCTGTGACAATTCAGTGTCCTGCTGGGAAACTGTTGGGCCTGACATTTTTGTAGATGTTATGTATCACCCGCGTAGACCAGACCAGACACCACCACGCCTTAGCAATGACAAACTGATCAAGTATGTGTGAGATACACTGGAAGTCTGATCCACAGAGGCCCTTCCCCTAAACCCACAGGACCCAAAAGCCCCCACTAACAACAT
This sequence comes from Mugil cephalus, assembly GCF_022458985.1. Classification (NCBI taxonomy): domain Eukaryota; kingdom Metazoa; phylum Chordata; class Actinopteri; order Mugiliformes; family Mugilidae; genus Mugil; species Mugil cephalus. Next base: position 14,154,673 of record NC_061772.1, on the reverse strand, counting down.
CCTGTTACCAGACACCACAGGACACCCTCAGAAGGCCCATGTCCATTCTCTGATGTGTCAGAAGTGTTTTGGAGGCACAATATTTAGAAGTGGTCATAATGTTATGCCTGGTTGGTGTACATTACATGCTGTTACTGCAATGCACCGATTCAGTGGATAACATCCTTAAGTAGTCCCTATTTAGATGGTTGCTATATGATAATGTAATACAAGAACGTATTTTATCTTGTGCTCTCTGTCTATGGTTTGAAATTCCAAACTGCCAACAGGGCACAACACATCAACCCAACAGTTATATAACTGATAGTAGTTGATTCAGGATACTGCCTCTGTTTGTGAATGTCATTTTATTGTCCCGAACGCTCATTCTTCGACTGAGAAACCCCCTAGACTAGGCAGCCTCGTTAGCATATTAACAACAGTGAGAGCCTGCAATTATATTTCTTTCTTTTTTTGTCAACCCAGACTCATTTAATTAAAGTAATCAGTTCCTGCCAACTCCTCCGGTCAGTGTCCCAAAGATGCTTTAAATGGGAACGAAACCAGATGCTTTTTACAGACGGGCAGGTGCTCCCGGGCATTAATAGACAAGCAACACTTTTATAGTGGTCTGCACGAGCCTTGTTAGAGTAAATTGAGAACACAGAGGCACAGGGCGGCGGTAATGATGTCTGTCTCTGAGATGAGAACCAGTGCCACTGAGACGGATGTTACAGCCGATCATCTGGAGAGCAATGAGACAGGTGTCCTCCCCACAGACACTGTTACTATACAACAGTGGGAAAGAAAAAGAAAAAGCAAGTCTGCACTGCTGTTCGATCGAAATAGCACTGGTCACATAAACAAGCAATCTTTAAAAAGGACAAGAAAGACAACTAAATGGATAGCGGTCCATAAAATCTTTTAATTACGCTGTGGCACGTGAGCGGTTGTCTAAAGCCTTTCAGCGTAGACAGTAAATGTCTATGCTGATATGTTATGATTCTTGCTTGGTGGAAATATTAGGGAGCTGTGGCATAGTGGTTAGAGAAACTGTACTGACAGGTTCGCCTGCCCCCCGTGTCCATTGCTGAGGCGCCATGAGCAAGCACCTAACCCCTTAAATTGCTCCCTGGGTACTACCCAAGTTGGCAGCCCACTACTCCAAGTTATTGTGAGAATGAATGGATATTTTCTTTTATTTTCTAAAATAAATTGTGTGTGTGTGGGTCTCGGTACGAGTATGGACGCTGGATGGACTGAGGAACATTTGGCAAGGAGTTTCTTTCTGCTTGGATCGACAACAAACTGAATTAGCACAAGGTGCCAAGAGCCCATCCATCCATCCACGCATCCATCCACCCCCTCCCCACCAGGTGTGTCCTTGGCAGGGCAGTTGGTGACAGACTTACCTTCAAGGACTTCTTAAGGAATTTGTGGCAGACATCAGGACGCAGAATTGCAAATGAATCATAATCTCATACATGCCTACGAACCTGAACACATAGACACCTCGATCTCAACCATAAAATCAAACAGAGACATGAGTAAAAGAGATGGGACATCTCATTACTCTTGCAGCAGCCATGTGTCACTTTAATATGGAAACCAACACGGAATATCAAATTCACGCAGATCGTGTTAACTTTTCACCTGATTGTTTTTATATGCTACAGAATACATGTCTTAAATCCGCAGCAGCATTTCAGTGCGTGTGTTTATTCATAATGGTGGCGTGTTGCATTCAGGGGGCACAAGTCCATTGCATGCTAACGTGATATGTGGGTGCAGAGTGGAATTGAAAAGTGAAAAATGGCTTCATTATTCTTGCATGTAAAGCCATTCTCCTTGGTCCGGAGCATGCACTGAACAGTCACCACTTCATAGTACTTAACCTGTATCCTCCAAACACGGTATATTTGCGTTCCCTGTTGCTGGGAAGCACTTTAAACCCCTGCGCAGGCACTGCTGTGCATCTTGAGGGGACGCACGCGATCACACCGTGTTCAAACGAACAACAGAGTGAATCGCATGCAGTGGTCGAAAGGAGCAAACCAGTATTTCAGCCGTCTCAAAATGATGGAGCAATTCGCACTTGTTTTTAGCCTATAAAAACAGAATAAATATTCAGCAGTTAGAAATAACCTTCACTATATATCACTAAATTCCCCAGATTGCCCTCCTTCATCCTCAACTTTCTGTCTTGTTCCTTTATACCTACCTACCGGTGTAGTGTTGTTTATAACAATATCTCATTATTAGCATTTTGCATTCAATATTAAGTGATTCAATTATATATATTTTTTTTATTTCCAACATGTGCAACAATAGTCTGGCCATGCAACTGCCATAAACAACTGGCTCAGGAGCAAGTCTGGGGAACCTGACAACAGAGGTTTAGATTTACAGGTCTCGGCTAGTGTGACGCTCGCAGCGAAACGGTGCGGTGTTGAGACAGCTCCTGTATCTCTGAATGAGTGTTGACTGAAGTGCCTCCTTTTATCCCTTTACTAAAATATGTTGGATTCATGTTAATGTGTTTTTAAAGAAATTTAAAATTGTGGGGTGGGGGGGAGAATTAATATATATATATATATATATATAAATGTCTCATCAACCAAATATTTAACCCCCCCTGCAGTACCTCCGCAGATCCCCTAGGGGTCACGGACCTTCTCTTGAAGGCCTATGCTCTACTAGTATGTAATTAAATTGCAATTAATTCAAACTTAGTAGGCTACAATTTAAAGTGTTGATAAATTCTGTAAATAGAACGACGGCATGTCAGTAAATTGCACTTTACTGGTCTGTTAGATCCTCCCAATCGTGATCGTGACCATCATCAAAACCAGTGGGCTTAACTGACAGCGACATTTCATCTCAGGTCAGTGGGCAGCAGGCATGAGTCAATGGATGCAGTGAACTGGAGAAAGAGCCAAAATACAATGCCCCATCGTTATCAATCTGTTCAGGATAACATGTCAAAACCAAGAATCAAATCCCAGAAGTGACATTTAGATTGAGTAATATTAGTAATAATACATAAAAACAGACAAGGTAAACTCGAGGTTGCCTGGCTCTACTGAAAACATCAACAATGCGATTTTTTTTTTACAAAAGCGATCACCTTGTCTTGAGAGGACAATGCAGTGGCTGCACAATCCAGTCAGTAAGTCACGGAACTTTCTCTTTAAAATAATAAGACAGTCTTACTTCATATTTAGTACAGTCAGAGGAGCTAAGTTGCTCCCAGCGCTGCTGAGAGAATGACCTTCACAGGCCTGCTTTCATGTCTCCATTAAAGGATTCCCTTCAAATATATTCGCAGTCTGCCTCTCAGGCTGCAGCGACGTCACAATCAAGAGCTCGAATGCATTAAAGGCCACCCTCCAAATCCAATTCTCCCCCGGCTTGAAGTATGTGTAAATATTAATGTTCCGCGGATCTGCATTTTGCTCCATATTCTGCAGCATCCGTGGCCCTCTTCATTCAAATCAGATAATTATTTCAGTGAGGACACTCGGTTTTATGATCAGGACTCAGTGCTTTTCATTGACTGCGTGAAATTTTCCCGAATGAAAAGTTCTGTTGTTGTGCATGCAATAAAAAAAAACCTAAAATGTGGTGTAATAAAGACTCTCTCACAGTGGCCAAACAATACCTTTCCCGCTGATTGTTTTCGAAGGGTCTTTTCACCTTGAGTGGGGCCTGCTTGTCCTCCCAGCGGTGAAAGATAGCCAGAGGTTCAGTTCAGTGTGACGCTATGCTTCCCTGCGCAGACTTATACCTCAGACCGAGCTAAATGGATTTCCATTAGAGGGGCTATGACTCATTCCAGATGCTTACTCAATACTATGCGGGCACTGTAGCAGAAAGTTTCCTCCAGACCGAACAAAAACGGAACAACAAAAGTCTAGTATGAGATAGTGTCCAGATAGGACTCACCTGTACCTTCAGCAAAACGTGAGCACAGAGCGAGCTGCCATTGTTGTGCCGTTCATATAGCAGAAACAAAAAAAAAAGACGAGAAAACAGAGAGTTAATTAGCTCCTTCATTACTGCTAAGTAAGTAATAAAGAACCGCTTGACAGTCCTAATGGGAATTAATTTGGCTGAAACATATCGTTGACCCGTGTTGTTTAGAAGAGACTACAAATCATCATCTGCTTGTGTGTGTGTGGTAGAGCCCAGGGCAGTGAGTGCATGTTTTGTTCTGCTATTCAATGTATATATTTCTTTAGCGCAACGTCTGGACTCAGGCTGGACCTGCATGGGGCGATCAATAGGAAAGGCAATGATGTCAGTGAAATGGACCGTCCATCTTGCTGTGATTCGCTCATGCAGCCCCCCCACCCCCTCCACTGACTGCAGAGAAGAGGTGGAACTGAATTATTGTTTGAGCATTGATTTAAAACTGCCTACAGAAGCAGAACCTTATTCTCTCACCAGAAATTCTCACAGATTTTTATAGAAATAGATAATTAGCTAAAGAAAAGTCATTATCTTTTGTCTACTGCCTCTCATCCTGGAACGCCGGCATAAAACGCCTCTCCAACCTCCAATTTTATACCACCAAAGTTAAATCAGTTCAGAAATGGCCCAAAGACACTTTGCCTTACAAATATATGTCCACTTGATGTTTTGAAGTGTTTTAAGACATGCAATTTTGACTGCAGGTCAAAAGATATAACATTTTTTTTGTTATTGTTCTCTTCTCTTCTCTTATTTTGTAGGGGAACTTTAAAATCTCCTCCTCAAATGCAAATCACAACTGATGGAGAGATTAAGTAGGGACCCCTTACCATATGTGTTCTATATTAAACTAGTGCTATTTATAAATATACAGTATTATTAACAGTTTGCATTCAATATTAAGCTATTCAAATAATACACAGGTTCAACTATTATTATTATTATTTTTTTCAATCTAAGCCTCCTGTACACAGTAAGCCCCGCCCCTATCACTACTGTGCAAATCACAACGCCACATATTACAGACTGACCATGTCAGGTTCCCTAATGACCAAACATTTATCTATGTTTAGGCTCCTAAATGTGCTTTTCCTCGGATCATGGCACAAGGGATTGTAACATCTTATCCTGTGTATTAATGAGTGTTTAAAGTTAAAACTGTCAATCTGTCATTTATTTTCTTTATCTGTCAATTATGTATCAAATTATTTTCTTGACAGTTTTAACTTTGAACATACAAAAATAAGGTGGATTTCTGTTAATCTTGTTAATTCTTGTTTTTAAAGAAAGCCAACAGAGGCAAAACTGTGTGAGAAAATTAAAATTTAAAATGTCTAATCAACCCCCTGTTGAAGAACTATGCTTTAAAGCACACCAATGATGACGGCATACAATAGAGAAATAATTATGTCTTAAAATGATCTTAAAATGAAATGAAAGCTGAACCAAAATGAAATTAGTCTATTTATTAGATACAATATTCCATTTCCATGACGTATCCAGTTGAATTGTGCAGACTGATTAATGCAAAGCCCAGTTGGTTCATTGTTGTTTCTTGATATTAAGCTATGCGGGCTAATCTTCTGTATGTGCTTTGTTGCTGTAGTTACTGCCACAACAGGTATTATTATTATCAGGCACAGCTTTGTGGCCATGTGCAGTCGCTCTGTAAAGGTATTGCCACAGCGTATGAGCCTCTGCAGGGCACGGAGCGATCCTACGTTTCTTCAGGCAAAGATTATCTTACATTCCCGGTGTATTCCTGAAAACCATTTCAACCAAAGTTGATCACATGCGAGTCGACTATTTAACGGAGCTCTTACAGTGACTGATGCACATAATGTGGCTGCGGCTCGTCATGTTTCTTACATTTTTGCCTTTTACATTTACAATTATATTCCGATTGCAGGTATCCTCTAGTTTGCTCTACTCCGATGATTTACAAGAGCATTCAATCGGAACAATGAGACAACAACTGTTTGCCCGCACTTATTGATTGCATAATTCCCCGTAATTACGCTGTTCGAAGGCTTTCCAAATTCTTTCTTCTTTTCGCCATGAAAAGAAAATGTGTTTCCAATTGAGGAACACAGCCCTGTAAATCACTGTGTTTCTGTCGACGTCTTTTGTTTTTGTTTGTTTTGCAGGCTCCTCTTGGTTAACACATCAACTGGCACATCCAGGTTTAAATGTAAAATGAAGACAACCACAAGCTATTACATTCATTTATTTATGCTCACCCCAGTCAGTCTCTCAATATGTGTTTTTATCTGTTTTAGGCACTAGTTAAGCACATAACCAGTCAAATATTTCACTGCACTGCAGAAAGTATGCTAGCTAGCAATAACTCAACAACTAACCTAGCTACTGTACATTATAAATTGATTGATTAACCAAGACTGAGCCCCAACCAGTAACTGTTAGTAGTATATAAAAGACCAAACGCTCACTGCAGTCTGTTTTTTATATCGCTTGGGTTACAGGAGGATATTTTTGTAGAATCATTAGCTAAATTGACTCCATAAAACAAAGGAGAACACACAAGGTCACTGCCAACGTCCTAACTGGCTTCTGCTGGACCAGGTGCACCCAGATCTGATCACTAAAAGCCCCTTTCAATCAAGGCAACCCTTAAAAAGACAATTTTCAGAAACATGAATTCAGTTTAAAGGTCCCACCGAGATCACACTAACATCAAGAGGAATTTCAGAAAAGATGAGGAAAAAGGTGAACTACATCGGTGTGACAAAGGTCTCAAGAGCACAGTAGCGGCACATCCAGGAAATCATCAATGATAAAAAGAAAGGCCTCCACAAAACTGCAGCCCTGTCTCATCATGTAACAGGCGGTTTAGGCTTATGTGTCAATTTGACGCCGTAGCCACGACAACAGCCCAGACCCTACGCCAGTGTTTCTCAGTTTCGGTCCTCAGGACCCACTGCCCTACATGTTTTTGACGTTTCCCCCCTCCACCACACCTGATTCAAATGATCAGCTCGTCATCAAGCTGTGGCCTGATAAGGAGCCATTCATTTGAATCAGGTGTTTTGGAGCAGGAAACATCAAAAACAAGCAGGGCAGTGGGTCTCAAGGACCGGAATTAAGAAACACTGCCCAACGCAAACCCTAAAACCGTAGCCTGATGTGCACCTCAACAGAAATGTAACTACACATCGCAGCAACACAGACTGCAAGATCTGTGATTGGTCTGCTTGGCATTGGCTACACACTTAGGTTACAGGGTACAATGTCTTGTCCCACAGATGTGTAAACTCCACTTTAAGGTCATTATTTGAAAGACAGTGACCAAAAACGGAATCCTGTGATCGTGAGGCAAAAACTATGGCTAAACCAGAAGAACATAAACATCATCACACTTTGATGAGCCTCAGATCATTTGGAAAAATGTTCTATAGACCAGATGACTCAAAGGTGGAACTGTTCAGAAGACAGAGGTCCTGTTACATCCTGTGTAAAGCAAACACAGGAACTCACACAAAAGAACATTATTCCTATGGAACTCCTTTGGCTTGGAGGTGGAAGAGTAATGTGAGAATGCTTTGCTATGTTGGGACCATGTCAATAATTGAGGGGAAATTTAATTAAAATCAATAATTTCCAACTGCCCGCATTTATAATACTGCATATTTGAGGCCTCTGGCTCCAGCAATTCTGGCTAATAGAGTCTGGGGGTAATGCGGGGCTGAGGCAGCTAACTGTACTTCCACCAGTCTTCAGTGTTTATGTATGGTAATTTCTTTTGCTGTACCCATACTTGTCAACTGTAAGTTTTTCACAATTCTGAAGAACCATTTCTCATTTATCTAACCTAGCAACAGTAACACCGAAAGGCGCCGCCTAACGAAGGCTCGGTTACACCGAGATTTTGCCAACGACTCTAAATATAAGTTTCTGATAAACTTTTGATTGACAGTGTGTTCTGTCTCCGCAGATAATTAGTGTTTATACTTTCTACCCCAACATGTCCATTGTTGAACTTGTATGTCTGCCAGTGACTGATGATGGCCCCCCGAAGCGCACAACACATCAACTGGACAATGATTTCCCTTGATGGCTCCATCAGGTGAAGATGCTGAAGGAGCCGGGGGAGCATGAAGAGGAGGAGCTGGATGTTTAAAGGAGGGGTGGGGGTTGGAGGAGGTGGAGAACGGGGAGGTATGAGGGTAGGAACGGAGGAAATGACTGACCCCCTGGGATCAGGCGAATATGCTCCCCTCCTCCTAATCTCCTGCTCTATTTTGAGAAGCAGCAGGAGGGATGTCAGAGACGTGAGGATGCCGCTGACAGATGATCGGACACGAGGGCACTCACGGACCTGATGAATGAGATCTCCACATTGGCTAAATGGCTGCACCACCATTGAAGAGACAGGGGTGAACACAAAAGACAAAGGACTTTCCATTACTGGCAGGGACAACTGCATTAACAGGATGGGCTTTGTGCCGTGAAGCAGTATTTGAAATGATATTGCACAAAAGGATGGGGGCTAAAGCTGGTGAAAATCACAACCACACATTGAAAAACACCTTCATGTCGTGCAGGTATTAGTGAAACAAAACCTCAAAAAGGGTTTTACCCAGTTTGCCTCAGTTTAAATTAATCAAGATAGTTGATGTTTTGACGTAAGCACGCCAGACAGTTTCCAGGTTACAGAGGAATGAAGAAAACAAATAGCTTCCTCCACACAGAGCTGAAAGTCCTGCTGGGAATGGATCATTGTCTGGCTGAGTGAGAGCAAAAGGTAAGAGCCTCTATAAGAGAGATAACGTAGTTGAGTCTCAGTGGCGATAAGTATCTTATCAGCCTGTCGTCTGCCTCCTGAAATCTCAGAGGATATCTGTTATATTACAGAATGTAAGACAGCCCCTGCTACCTGCAGATAAAGAACTCCTCTGTTTTTTTTTGTTGTTGTACTTTTGCTTGCTGTATATTTAGCAACAAAACATCCATTTGACAGCGTATCAATTAACTCTCGGAGGCAGAAAATGAGTCATACTAAAAGTCTGTGCAGTGACATTTATTGTGTTTCCTAAGCCCTTTCCAATTATTGTCTTCCCCCAGATTGATAATTCACGACCCAGACACTGACACACATTACATTGTGTTTTCTGTCACCAATTATATGCAGGCTCTTCGGGTTGTTTCACTGGAGCATGACGTGTGTTGCGTTCTCAACAACTCAACAGAGGCACTTTATATTTCACATACATATGAAGTATGCCCCCCCTAAATAAACGTCCTTTGGTGCCCCCGGGCTGGACAGGAGATGAGACTGGGCTGATTTCACACAGCCGAGCCTCATCAATCTCCCGCTTCATTCGGTTCACAAAGGGGGTCCTCGTTCAGTGGTGAGAGCAGTCGATAGACCGCTGCTAGCCAGATGAGAGCAATTCCATTAAGAGGACCCTCCACCTAGGGTCTTGAAAAAAGGGCTTATCAGAGTCCACCAGCGCGGGAAGTGTTGCAGCCATCCATTGGCATCTATGAGAGGAGGTAATGAGCGCTGCCGAACATCTCTCAACATTTTCTCTCTTTCTCCTGTCTTGTCCTCAACAAGGGAAACCTCATGGACACATCTTGGACTTTATCTCCCAAACACAGCTGTATGGCTGAAGCAGGGATGGTTGAGGTTTAAGTGTAAAGTCAGCATGTGTCTGAAACCTAAATGTATCATTGTTTTGCTTACAATAATAAATTTGCACTTGTTGTGCAAGTATAGAGTGTATGCATTGACGTTACCTCTACCCCCAAAAACATGGTGAAATGTATCAGTAAATACAGCGATACTGGGAAAAATGTGGATTATACAAACTACCAAATAACAAATGGTTCTCCTGACATATATATATATATATATGGACCTGATTTCAATGCCGGGAAATACTATACATATACTAAAGTATTATCTTTTGGTACTTTACACAACTCTATACTTCACTTGCTGTGACGTATCGTGCATACCATCTACAAGGACGACAACAGACTGATTTTTTTTGGCCACCACCAAAACCCAACTGTGATGCTTTTAAGTTGATAGTAAATGTTGCAGAAAACAGCTTCACTGACACGTCACATTATTCTAAAACAACTGTCACACTCTTTTGGCTCCTTTTTGGTCTCCTCCAAATCTTACGAATATTTGCCTAGCATACACTCAATTGGTATTTCTTTTACGAGTTGTGGTCGTCCTTTTTATTATTGTTTTGCTGATATCAACAGATACGACCTGGCAGATCATTACCAGAGCATAATCAGTTTCCAACGGAAGGGTTCCAGACTGGCTTTTCCAACATAATTGTAGGCAGTGAAGTTCCTCTGTCTTCAAAGATAGAAGAAGCAATACCTTCTTCTAGCTCGTCCTACTTCCTCAATTTGTCTGACTTCCTCAATTTGATGACTGGTCCTGAGCAAGTAGGGTAGTTTTCAACATTTCCGATTGAAAATGAGATGCAGCGTGAGATACATGATGTAGATTTGCATATTTCATGTTCAGAGTTTACGTCCCTCCGCACCTTTAGGGACCTTGCAGTGACAGTGGGCATGGGCTTAATTAGTCTAACCAGCCACACCTGAGTAGATGTGGATAAAACAGAGAGAGACGTGACTGAAGACTGCAGTCCTCAGTCACAGAAGATCATCACAGCACAAAGTCAACATGTACAGCACAGTTACCAAAAGAACAGGAAACACGAAAAAGCATAATTACTGGTGATAGTGCAGACAAAACCACATTTTGTTTTTATACAACCATTGAGATGAGCTGGTGTTTGCTGTGTTTGGTCCTCACCAGTACCAGAACAGAAAACTGGGAAGGGCAGAAGGGAGCATGCCACTATGAATGCAAGATTACCTCCCTGAAATGCTAAATGAACAGAGTCGGCCAGTCTCAAAAAGTTTGGCATGTGAGGAAGTTTTACAGGCTGACAGTGATCCCAAGCACATGACAGCAATCACACAAAAGAAGTTGAAAATTGACAACTGTGACCTGACCAAGAGTGTCCCATGACGTGACTCCAGCCCTTTGGAGTATTTCAGAGTGGAAATCAGAAGTCAACAAATCCCCTCAGCAAAGGGCAGCTGAAAAGAGTTTTCTTTGAAGAATGGCAGGTGTATCTCTCCATGGCTTTTGGCAATACTGGTGTTAGGATCCGATCTGTCATTAAACATAAAGGTGGATGAACACACAAAAAAGTAAAAAGGTGTGACCTCATTTTCTAAAACCATAAAACAAGATATGAGGGTTGGTAACTATTAACCAGGGGTGTGCTCAGTTGTTTTCTTTTTTGTTCACTGTACCCAACTGTGACAAGTAACCACCACTGACAGGTAATGGCTAATGATAAGAATGAGTAGAAATAGAGGAGTTTTGTCTCAACGTGTTATTTTCACAGCTGGACGTCTCTTTCTTGTCTTGGAACGCATGACTGGCAGCCTACAGCAAACCTTCAGAGAGCAGCAGTCATGCAGATGAATAATTGCACATGGGATCCGTCATGTCCTCGAATCAACTTTCAGGTCTCCAATGTGGCACTTTTCAAACCGCCGCCAACATAATATTCCTTCAATGGCGGCGAAGTCAAACCAAAAAAGTGCCAAAGGAGGTTTCTTTTTAAACCGCGAAGCAAGAGTGCATAATTAAGTAAGCAAAATGATACAGATTCTCATTTTTCTTTGTTTGTGAATAATGTAACAGCGGCCTAAATGCCACTGGAAGAAACACACAACACAAAAAAGAAGCATTTTTCCACCATCTGAAAGAACCCCCTGCAGATTTTTATTTTATTTATTTATTTATTTATTTTTTTTTAGCTTTTATTGGAATCAAGAGACGAAGTGTGTTGTTTTGCAACTGCCATCCAAAGTTATGAAAAATGCCGTGATATAATAGGGGTGGTATCTCCAGCTGTTTAAATATCACCTGTCCCTGCAGGTGGTGCCCTTCAGAAAGTTTGCATGCATCATAATTATAGTGCCTCAGCAGATTTTTGGCATGCAGTGTGTTCTTTAACTTGCAGTGTCATCCAAACCTAAACTGTAATGCAGGAAATGGTGAGAGCACACTGAGAGTTGCGTGTTAGCCGGAGCATTGATAGCAGGAAGCATTGGATTGGAAAGGTGACCAGGAAAACATATTTTAGATATATATAATTCTGTCAGCATTAATTATAAAATACATATTTCTGTCCAGGAAGTCAGTCCAACTACCCCACAGACCCCTGCTATGGATAAATAGTGTAGCTCTGCCGTAAATGATGTGCATGACATCAATCCTGCCAAAGAGGGAAGGTTTGATGGATGGAGTCCAAATCCCGATGACATTGAAATCCTGACGATACTCCCTGCACTTAATGACCTGTTCCCAGAGATCTGCATAATTAGCTAAGTGTCGGATGGCTCAAGAAGGCACCCAGCAGGGATAAGTACTTCATCTGTCAGGTCAAGATCTGTTGGTTCATGGGAAACCGCGATGATGTAGCTACAATGTAGCAATTTAGTGGGTCATATCGTTTTTAGATCTTGGGTTTAGGGTTACGGCGACCGCTCGGCTTAGAATACAAACGTCCATTAAGTTGAGGCGACTTAACGGCAAAGTATCTTTGGGTCCTGTGGGTTGAGGGGAGGGACTTCTGTGGATCAGGCTTGTTCCAGTGCATCCCACACAGATACTTGAGTTCGGTATCTTATTCATTTGGAGGCCAGGTGTTGTTTTTGATGTTTTGGAGTGCCTGGCCTGGTCTAGGTCTAGGTGGGTGACATCCACACCAATGCCAGGTCCAAAAAGTTTCCCAGCAGAGCACTGTTTTGTAATGAGATGGTCAATGTTATTTATTTTTCCTGTCAGTGGTTTTGATGTCATGGCTGATAAGTGTATGAAAATTGTTTTCTTAGCCCCGTTGCTCCTCTGCAGTCTTTCAGAGGTCTTCCAATGCTTGTAAGACGAACCGCAGCCCGGCGAGAACTGTATCCTCCTTCTGTCGCCGTCGCTTCTCTATTAGTCACAGAAAGGAAAGGGAAGAAGGAGAGCCACTCTAATTATCCTCCAGCCCCTGCAAGTTATGTTAATAGTCGCTTCCGGCTTAAGTAGGCTATCTATATGCAAAGTCTCTCCTGATGAATTTCTTCATTATTTATTGTTAATGTATCACTGTATCATCATGATGAGGAGAGAAGGCTGTTGGTTCTACACCACAGCGGCCTGGAAGACTGAGACACAGAGGAGAGGAAGCGTGAACTGCAACGAGGAGGTTGGACGTTGATACACCAGCAGCATTTTCTGCTCTGTTTGGTGTTCTGTGCTTACATGACATTTGAGTGCAGCTGTCAGTTCTAATATTTTAACCTTTATCTTGGTTTTGCAGCTTTATGCTTGACATGGTCTCTTAAAGCAGGTCATACCTTTTTTGGTGGACTGTCCAGTTCTTATTTTTTTTACAAGCGATTGCTCAGAAGTGAATGCCTTACGCTGTGTAGGCAGTTGTACAAAACACAAATTTAACACCTACATGCGAATGTGAAGCTGGCAGATCCAAAATGTAAATTCCGTTTCTAATGACATAAAATGCATAGAAATAAGTAATACATTGTAATTGTATGGTTTTTTGTAAATGAAATTACCAAATTAGTAACTGTTTGTGAAACCCATTGCTTCAACATAATCTACTTTTTGGTCATTACACTAATGTATAGATGTAAAGAACCCCCAGAAGTAGATACCTCAAACTATACATGCATATGCATATGTAATATGAATATGATAATTCTTATGACTAATCAGAAGAGGACTCATATCATGTTCATATCCTTTACTAAACGTATCAATACTGCAGTGTAAAAATTAAGTGAAAGTAAGTATTGGCACCACAATGAATTTAAAGTATTCCACTCTACATATATTATTAATACTGAAGCATTCATGTATAGGTAGCATGGTACAGTTGGTGCTGGAGGTGGAGCTGGTTTGAGACAGCAGAGCCATTTGATCTGATCAGAAAGAAACAAACTGAACTGGTTGCAAACCATTGATTCAGTCATTGACAATAAGATGTATTTCAAAACCGTTAAATGTTTAAACACATTTCATGTGTGTCCATTGTTTAAAACCTTCTTCTTAAAATAAACTAGTGAGGCAGCTCTGGACACAAGGGTCACGGGTTTTCATCCCAACAATGATAAGAAGAAAATCTGCACAGGTGGAGTGAATGAGCCCTTTAGCCCCATTTCCATATTCTTCTTCTTACAGCCATCATATCAGCACTGTAAAGTACAGTACTTTGGTGAATGTACTTGTAATGGTACTTCCCCAGCACTGTTGTAGTTTCATCAGTGGATACATTTATCATTGAATTCAGGACATTACTTCATTGTTAACAGGACGTTTTTTAAATTACTTATTACTTGTTATAAAATCCTTTTTATCATAATTATTATCTATCATTTTGTTTGGTTTTAAAGCAAATACTTTCTTTTTAATAAGAGAGACACTGTTCCGCACTAAAGCCATAGCCTGACGCGCACCTCCTCAGAAATATAACTTCAACTTCAACATTTTGCAGAGCACATGTAGAAACTCAACAAGACTAAAACACCAGCTTTAAAACACATACTTTCTACTCTTAGTACCTTTGCATTCAGTGTCAGCATCGTCAGCATCTCTCAGAAACCTCTGACTCAACAGAAACAATCCGCATCTGTAATGTGGACACAGCATCGGTCTCTGAGCACTCCTCAACCCTTACCGTGGCTTTCACCTTTAGGTCGCCCTCTGAGGTCTGCGCATTTCCCCCGAAACAGGAGCTGGATTGTGGCGAGCCGAGCGCCGCTAAGCCTCGGCTCTCAGGAACACTGACCTCAATCAAAGGGAGAACTTGATCCACTGGCAGTGCACTCTGTGGGCCACCAGGAGCTGTTTAGGCCATCAGTGGATGGACATGTGTGGCTCAGTGTGTGTGTGAAAGAGAGAAAGATCATCAAGAAGAGGCAGCGATAAAACAAAAGAATACAAAGCCTGTCTCCGGCGTTTTCCATCCTTTCCTATTCTTGCTTTGTAATTTCAAACTGTATGTTTTTTGATTTGGGACCTCCTGCTGTGCAGTGGTGAAATTCCATTATGGCTTCTGAATAGGTTTTATGTGCCTCAAGGTCGTTGAATACACTGAGCGCACCGAGCGCCATGTCATCCTTCCATTCAAGTGAAATCATGAAGACCGCTGACACCGGAGTTCCGATAAAAGGTTTTCACCACCGCGGCGACGACACGCAGGAAGGTGGTGATTGGTGACACACTTATCTCGTTCCAGGTTCGATTACAGTCGTAATGTTTCCTCTCTCCATTAAGTGTATTTGATTTCCCGCTGAGGGGGTAGCTGGCAGGGCAGAGATATGAAAGCAGCGCCCGGGCCAAGAGGGCAGCTCTTGCAAGCATCACTTCCACTGATGTGCCTGGAAGCGGAAGAAAAGTGGCAATGCTTATACAATTAGAGCGGGGACTTTGTCAGACCTCATTTTTGAAAGAGGTTTGAGCCGCAGCCCTCAGAGAGTTTTATTAATTCACTGCCCTGGCCCGCTCTGTGGAGATGAAGGAAGGAAGGATTATAAAGCGGCGGATGACAAAATGACACGGTAAGAGGGGCCTGGAAGTGCCATCGCCCTGATTACAAGAATGAATTTTCCCATCTGTCACAAAGGAATTATCTTTGAAGGCTGAGGTCAAGGGGGTAAATCACACAGGTGATGGGGGTTTACTCGTCTGTAACAATACAAATGCGCAGATGTTAGCTCAGAATACACGTATAGCTCAAATTTGTTTTAATGTATTTTCTGAGAAGCTGGCAGTTTATTTGTTTATGTGCATATTGGTTCGGGTCCTTGAAAATAAAATCTCCTTTTAGCCCACTTTAAATTGCAGTTCCCAGTCATTCATTTCTGGGTAATTTTTAGTTGTGGCTGAAACAGAGCAATCACAGCAATCACTTCAGCCGGCTGCTGTCGCGTCAAGGGGCAGGTTCGCTGATTGTTGTGGTCCTGCGCCCGTCAAGGGAGTGAAGAGAGAAGAGCCGTTTTGGAGAAATTTGTATTTCTGGATACATCTTTCTTCCCCAAAGCTCATGGGTAAATAAATATTGGAGCACTGATTGACAGTGAGTGATGTTTTCTTTGTAGGGAAGCTATCTTTTCATGACAGATAAGTACAGATGTAACACACACGAAAAAACCTAATCTGTTCTTTCATAGCTATAATAATAGTAAAAACGCTCTTTTGATAAGTGAGCATCCACAAAAACCCAAAACACCAAAAGTCATTTTAGCAAATTCCCAAAGCTGAAAATTAGTTTTAGTAAATCATTTCTGCCAGAAGCAATGTGGGCAGCAACAAAGCCCTCACCGGGAGGCAAAATGTCAGACAACTGCTTTTACTCTCACAACAATGTTAAACTATTTGATGACGCAAACGATTACTGACACCCTACACCAGGTACAGGCAAGGCCAGAGGCATTGTATTTTCAGGGGAGTCCACCCATCTCAGTGTCAGGCTCACGACATCTCAGGAAAACCTTGAGGGATTATCTCCTGATTTGACTCAAGGTGATCAACAGTAAGCATTAGCACTACTTTCACTGTCATTGACTTCAAAAGTTGTGCACTGTAGAAACACACCAAGAAAAAAAAAGCACATTTCTGATTTTGGTTTCACACTGTTCCACTAATCTGCAGGGGGCTCCAATTTACCAAAAAAGCGAATGGACCCTCATTTTCTTAAATAATTTACTCACAATGTCTTCAGTTTGCATCACATCTAAATAATAATAAAATGATAATAAAAAATGAAACACATGGGCAGTCAGTACTTTTTCTGTCTACTAACAAAGTGATTTACTTTCAGCCCACATCAATAAGATTCTGCTCTTTGACCATCAGTCACGGACGTCAAGATCAATGTGGGCCCCAGTCTCAGAAATATTGTAGGAAATTTTCTGTTCTTCCTCTTCTGACAGAGGAAGCTCATGACTCATTTCACGATTGATCCTTGCATACCTCAAGCATCAAGTCTGTTTCTGAACTGATGAACGTTGCGCTGAGGGGAGGATGCAGGAAAAATGGATTATTTGTCAGATGGGATTAAGGAGCACCAGGCCCTCTGATTAGCTTTATTTCACATGTCGCTATACATCAGCGAGTCCGCCGCACTGTGCAGTGACACAGCTGGAGGAAAAATCACATAAAGAGAGAGAGAGAGAGAGAGAGAGAGAGAGGACGGGGCAGAAAGACGAAAATGGATAAGCAGAGGCGTGAGGTGAAAGAGACATGAGATAAATATAGGGAGAGAAAGGCAGAAAGAGAAAGGGCAAGTGGTAGTTAGGGACATAAAAACAGGGGCAGAGACTGAGACAGAGGAGAGGGTGATGGGAGAAACTGATAAAAATTATGTATGACAGATCATATCTTATTTTACTACTGGGATATGGAAATTAATGGTAATGTTACGACCGACGATTTGAAACTATTACATGAACAGGAAGCATAAAAGTACAAGCTAGTAGGTTTTCTGAGTAGTCATAACACAGATCTATCCAATTCAAAAATGTATTTACAGATTGAATCGTTATGTAACACTACGCATTAGTATCATTGTTCTGCATCTCACCTCCCATAACAAGACAATTACAAAGCACTAAATAACCAGATAACGTACGCTGCAGCTTAATTATCTTTGACTGACTTTGTTAAAAGGCAGTCGAGTTTCACAGTCAATAACTGCAGTGCATTTCATTCCTGTGTGTGCACAGAGCAAAGACTCATCTGGATATGGTATCCACAATCAAACAGCAAGCCAACTGTTTGTACATTATCCATGCATCCATTAAAAATCATGAATCACAAATTAGATGAGAGGAAGAGGAGGCCAGTGCTTTGAACAGGTGCGCGTGGGCCCCGCTGAATGAAACAAACATCCGGTAGATTTCAACAGGTGCACCCGTAGAGGTTGAGCTTTAAAAGCTGCAGCTTTTAATTGAAGTACAATAAATATTCCAAGTGCACCAAATAAATGCATCCAAGCAAAGGCTATGAATCATAATTACTCATTCTGATGAATATGCTGTAATTGTTCAGAGGAGAAGTCCGCGGGGAGAAGGTGACAGATTAAAGCAGTAATCGCACACATTTTAACATAATTAGGTGCTCTTAATTGTCAGTGTTATTGTTTGTGGCTGCACAGCATAACTCATCAGTGATTCAACCACAAAGCTACGCTGTGGCATTTTTCTTTTCTTTCTTCTTTTTGTTTTCGCTACCACAGCAGTACAGAGAAATATGTGTTCAAGCTCTTTTTGATTGCTGCCCAACCAGCTGCTGCCAGTCAAATGGCAACAAAGAGCAAACAGTGCCATGTAATGCAATCAATTCAAATATTTTTTTAAAAAGCGAACATAGGAAATCATAGGAAAATAGAAATTCAAGGCATTATTCTTTTTCAATGTTGAGACAAAACAATACTTTAAAAAAAACGGTCTATTATTTTCTGTTTCAAAAATAAAATTAAAAAAAAATGAAAATCAAATTCTTGTCATCTGCAGAAATCTCTGCACGCATATGTTAGCTAATAGCTAACCGTTCACTGAGTACTATACGCAGTTACTTTTAGTTTTTACCTGAAATATGGGGCCTAGTTTTTCTGCAGTCATGTCGTCTTCCTTGAGACACACTCTGTTCTTGTTTCGAAAAACAACATACTAATCCATGTCCATCAGCTTCCGTTACACAGTGCCTTCCTTGTACGTGCTCTTACTTTGAAAATGGCAACTTACAGTCGCACAATATGAAAAAACGGTTGCTATAGAAGAGAGTAGCAAATTAGGCCACACCCCCATTTGGGTGAAAACAAACCACTGGTGGTGAATACTACTCACCTCGTAGTCGGTATTTATTTTGTGTTGCTAGCATTTGTTGGCCGGAAATCAAGTGAAATGGTTATATATGGGCTAATGTTAGTCAGGCAGTCACATAAATAATGTTGTTGCCGAGTGTTACATAGAAAAACTTGAAAAAATAGGGGCCGTATGTCATAACCTACCAACCGAGAAATGGGTGAACGACCCCACTCAGCAGCCAGAGGTGTTGGACATTTACTCTCACCTCATCTGTCATCAATTCATAATCATTCCATAATGTTCCATAATAAATCATGACATAAATACAGCATGAAGCTTAGCCGACGTTAATCCTTTCATTTAAAAAAATGCTTTACAGTAACATAAAGTTCTCTGTCGTTACCTACTGGCATTTCAGTTCAGCATCAATATTCACTACTCTGACTTTTTAACATGAATTTGGAATTTTTAACATTACAGCTAACAACTCTGACGACTGACATTAGCTAACATTAGCATCATCATGATTAAGTGTTTGACGCACACATACACGCATCGATTATCAGGGTTTGGCTTTCCATCTTTGTCCAACAGTTTTATGGCCTGAAGTTATACATTTATTTGTTTTTTTCCCTGTCTCTTGAGGGGAGCAGAGAAAATCTCAGAGTTTCATCTTTT
This sequence comes from Mugil cephalus, assembly GCF_022458985.1. NCBI lineage: Eukaryota > Metazoa > Chordata > Actinopteri > Mugiliformes > Mugilidae > Mugil > Mugil cephalus. The sequence continues at coordinate 14,135,155 of NC_061772.1, read as the reverse complement.
AAGTTGTTCAAAGAACAATACACAACGCAGCAACGTCTACGTTGATTTCACCCACAAGTGGCTTGGCCTCACCCGTGGCAAGGTTACTCTCTTCCATTTTGTTTCTTTTATTTTTTGTTTTTAGAAACAGAAAATGAGTTTTGTTTATTAATTCATGACCTTGATGAAGAAAAATACATTGAATTTTAATTTTTTGATTTTAAAATGAAAATCCAATAACTGCTAATTATTATTTTTTGTTTTTAATGCCCTTTTTTGAATGAAAAATTCAATGACCAAAACACACACGGACCTAATAGGTTAACCCAGTATCTTAAAAATAACTTTAGAGGAGCACAAAGAGAATACTTGTCCTCATCTCTATGGATAAGAAATGCTGTAGTTCACCATTGATTCCCAGAAACCAGTGTTCTCATAAGTAATTACACAGTTCTTAAAAAGGGGAAGGGTGGCAATGTCCTCGGCCGTTCCTTATCGTGCCAACTGATTCATGGGTTTTAATGGGCTTTTAAGCAAGATTAAAAACCTGATGCCCCCACTGTTAAAGCAGCCTACAGTTTCAGAGATCCACATTTATGAGATTGCCCATAAAACCGAGACACCTCAATGGAATACAAATGACTGCGATGGACGTACATCAAGCAGCCACATCCTGAACTTTATTGCAGAGGATAAATGCTCTAAAATCAACGCTGCACAAGAAAGCGTAACATATCGACTATGTTAATGTCTTAACGTAGACGCAATAGTGAGATCTGTTACTCGTGACATGGGGCATGACCAGGTAAGTTTACTTAACCCACAAATAAGTTAATAATTGTTCGACTAATAAATATTAATACTTTCAACAGTGTGAGCGTGATCACAGAACAAATGCAATCATGGAACATCATGTGATTTGATAGCTGTCACTGCACCACGGTGTGAAGTCAAAATGGAGATTTGTGGGGACATGTAATACCATGGAACAGGGGCGAAAACTATTGCTCTCTGCCTGAACTCTGGTTCAGCTCATATCTTTCACAGCACCCAGCTCTCCAGTGGCCAGACTGGTGAAATCGATTGCCCTGCTTGCGCTGTATGAGCAACAGTCATTTTGGGATTTACTTTGCTGTAAGGAACATCAGCCCACTCCACCCGCGAGTCCACATTGATTATAGAACTGCATTCTGCTGACAGGGACACATCTGTGGGTTTGAATATTTGTGTGTGTGTGTGTGTGTGTGTGTGTGTGGGTGCGTGCATGTGTGTGTGTCAGACACAGAAATGGTGCAAAACAGATTAAAAAGCGTTGGAGGATGATGGAAGAAGCTGTATTAAAGAAGCTGCATTAAAGGAGCGTCGTGCCTGTCTTTCTAGGTCTTCAGCTCCGTTGTGGGGGAACACTGTTTAACAATACATCGTCTCGACTTGCGGTTACTTCACAAACACTGCCCTTCATTTCCAGTTCCACCAATATTCATGTCTCATCACAAATATTATCAGATGTCAGTGCTGTCTCCTAGCAACAGTGAGCGCAGTTGCTACTAAGTCAAACAACAGAGCAACCACAGCTGTACAGAGCAAACTAACTAACTTGCATTTGGAGAAAAAAAAAGTGAAATGTGATTGGAGTTGTTATGTTATTCAGGGCGGGGCATGAAGAACTATATTTAATTAGGGCAGGGGTCTTCAACGTTTTTCAGGCCAATGACCCCCAAACTGATGGAGAGATTAAGTGGGGACCCCATACTAACTATATGTGTTCTATATTAGTGTTGTTTATAAATACATTATTAATTACATTATTATTGTCATTTTGCATTCAACATTAAGCTATTCAAAAATAATACACAGATTCAAATATTCATTTTTTATTCAGTAGTTGGCCGATGAGAGCGAGCTCCACTGTCAGTTTCTCTTCTGCTAATATTGCAGCGTCCGTGTGTGATTTCACCTCAGGACTAAATAAGCTCTTGGTAAATTGTGGGGCAGCATGTAATATGTGGCCTCGTAATTTGCCCAGCAGCAATAGGGGCAGGGCCCAAAATGTACAGGAGCCTTAGATTGACAGGTCTCGACTAGTGCGGCCGGAGCTCTATGTGAAACGGTGCACTGTTGAGGCAGCTCCTGTATCACTGAATGAGTGAAGTGCTGACTGGAAGATGTCGTCTTCTGCCTTCATTTATAAATATGTTGTATTTGTGTTAATGTGTTTTTGAAAGAAATTTAAATTTGTGTGGGAAAATAAAAATATGTATAAAAAATGTTTAATCAACCAAAGATTTTGCAGCACCCCTGCAATACCTCAACGGACCCTGTAGGGGTCGTGGAAACCCTGTTGAAGACCTGTGAGTTAGGGTGATTAAAGAGACGTATGTAACGGACCAATACGTTATCATACAATGCATACATATGGAAATTACATCGTACCTATGGAAAAGTACAAAGTATTTTACCTTAACAAATCAAACAAATCACTGGCTTATTTTAAAAATGTACACAATTGTGAGATTTTCTTTCTTTTCACCTCAAACATAGTATACGTTATCTGAGCTGCTATCATGGTTAATTAAACCTGAACCCACATGATACTGACATATGCTTGCAAGTGGTTAGATGTAAAATGCAGCTTATTACCAGCAGAGTTAATTTTTTTTTTTTTTTCACAGAACAGACTATAGGAAGAAAGAAAAAGTCAGAGAGAGAGAGAACAGAACTTAAAAAGAAATCCTGTACAGTGTTTGTATGAACTTTATTTGAGAGAAGGCCCTGTTAACATGCCCCAGGTAGGCTACACCACTGACACTTTCCTCAGCTCCAGCTAGGGCTTTCCAGCAGTCACTTTTTACTGGATGGGAGCATGTTTTTCATTCACCTGATTAAGCTTTCCCAAAAATCTGATATGTAATTGAAAAATGAGAAATGGAAAACATGGATTTTGATTGTGTTTACTGATGTCTCTACAAGGCCGCAGTTTAGAGCATCTGATTGCCGGGTTGTTAAGAAACTGGTAACTTTTCTGTCTGTGTTCAGATGAAAGTGGTGAATGCTAGAAACGCATACAGCAGTAACACTGCCCTGAACATGTCTGCCCATTATTAACGGAAGCGTCCACAGGTGGTTTATGTGCGCACACTATGTTGTCTGTTTATAATCGAAGCATTAAACTGGGGAAAGGATGGTGACTGCAGTCATGCGGCGCTGCTTTGGTGCGTGGGTGTGTACAACTACTGTCTGCAGGTCTGATTATGTTCTACACACTTTTTTTCAAACTAGAACCACCGTCGGGAGCTTATGGGATAAAAATATTTTATTGCAATTCCAATATACCGAGGGTTCATATTGTAGATTTCACATAAGTGAAAACACTGTAACAACAAGTGCGTACAAAAGAAGGAACATTGCTTTTCCATTTATGCAGCCATTCAGGTCAGTTCTAAGTGCTGTCTGTATATGAATATCTGTATTATGCATATCTTTCACAACGGAAAGTCAGACAAAAAAGAACAGTACATGTGTGGAACCCATTGCAAGTCTGCACGCATGGAAAATGCTTGCACCTGAAGTCTATACACTATATAAAGTCATCAATAGGTCCAAATTACACTGTCATAAAGAAAATCTTTTAGTATTCCATCATCCCACACATTTAAGATCTGCACACATGACAGAGAAACGATTACTACTGTATTTTCTATTTAAACCGGCAGTGGTGAATGTTTATCCCCCCCTCCAGGAAGTGAGATTAATTACACACTCTTTAGACTGTAATACTCTCTCTATCTTAGTTACTTTGAAACCCTGGTTTCTCTGCCATATGCGCCATATGCATACGCTTGTCCTCTTCAGTTCTGGCAAAACCATCAGTGGTAATTGATGTAAAAGACATTGCTACTGGTGCACCAGAGCTGGAATGTTACCACAGGTCAGATTTTAAACTCTGATATACTGTGAAATACAGAGAGATTTACCAAGTGTTGATTAGCTTAATCAACATTGTCTTGAATGTTTCAGACGTTCATTTATATGTAAAACTCCCATGTATTGTACTGTCCCATTAATGTCCCATCAATGCTCATCAAAAGCTCTTTGTGTGGACCATTTTGTACTGTTTATACCATACATCAACCTTCCCTATGTGTACCACCTGCCAGCTCTATCACCTTGGCCAAAGGTGATTCTCAGCCTGTGACTTTCCTGGTAATGACATCGTTTGACTTTATTCCCACCTCTGTTGTTCCATAATTTCCATTTTTAAAATGACAAGGAAAAAACATTACATTTGCTATTATTAATTTGAGAGCAAAAATTGCAAAAAAAAAAAAAAAAATGAGAAGATGATTAAAGAAGATGAGCAGATCTATATTTGTTATTTTCTCATACTAACTCTGATTGCTTAATTTTCTTTTTGTGAATAAGATCCATTATTTGCTTTTTAATGTAATTCAATGGACACGGTTTTCTTGAGATGGTGGAAGCAGGGGGTACCCAAATGCACCTTAGATAAACAAAACCACCCACAGAGTCAGGTGTGGAAATGTTACAAACAAGGACAGAGTGGGAACGCTTAAGGGGGGGAGGATGACGGGAGGAGGAAAGAGAATGAGTGTCTAGCATAGAAGGTCAAGCTATAAAAGATGTCTCCTTGCATTTAGACCTCATTCTGGCAATCTGTGCACAAATGCCACAGACCTGGATATTATAGGGTCAACGGTTTGGCAATTTGACAGGGAGCCCTCCATCCACATAGCCTTGGGTGGGCAGTGCAAAGAAAGAAAAGGAAAGACTGTATTCACTTCTCAACGCTGATGTCTAAACCAATTTAAGAGAGTCCAGCTCATAAATGTGGAGAAAGAGATACACAAAGACATCTTTTCTCAATGTTTTATCAAAGTAGTGGTACACTTTAATATGAGATATTTCAGTAGGAGAACGTACAGCAAACTGTGTCAGATTTTGTGATTATTATTATTTCATGGGTCACCAATTTCAGCATACTGGAATGTAAAACAATTACACATAAATGCAATGTTATTAACGTTTTGATTTTATCAATAATTGCAAGATATGAGTAACTAAATCAGACATAAGTGCAGCTGGTGTACAATTTCCGGACTTGTACATCAATAGACAAAACCTGACCGAGAGAGGTTTTTGAAAGAGCTGTCTCTGCCTTTGAGGCTGCAGCTGGGTAGTCCACTTGTTAAAATCGTGTAGCTAGGACGTTGCCTTGACTTCAACAATATCACAGTCGTTGCCAGTGAAGAGACGGGATGCCAAAGGGGCTTTCAAGTGCAAGTAAGGGTTGTGTCTTTGATGCCCTTTTGAAGTTTGATGCAGCGAACGGCTAAAGGAGGCATTGCCACAACTGTAAAAACATAAGAGATGATCTAAATAAATGAATCTAAATTCTGTTGGCCAGTTTCTACGATCACCTGGCAACCTCATTCAATAGCTTATTAAGAATGTGTGTGGTGCACTCTGTAGATGAAGGGTTGAGATTACTGGAACTGGTGCTACCTTAGCTTGGAAAGGCTTCAATGAAAGAATGTGTGGCCAAATACGGCAGGGAGCGCATGTGCGGGTGTGGTGGTGCTGGGAGGCTTCCAGTTGCCTCAGTTTCCTGGCAACTTGTCACACAGACAATATTTGAAAGACTGGTTCAGAGATGAGGTTCCCAAAAACAGGCTTGGGGTGCAGTGTCTTTACTAGGTCAGAAGGCCGACTTAAGCGTACATACAGGAGCTTTATCATTAAGACAGAACAGAGAAGGTGTAGCTGGGTTGGGGTTGTCTTCATAGGAAGCCATCAGTGTACTCACCTGCAAAGCTGGTTATATTTGGAAGGTGTGTTACACTGTGTAGTGTTGGTGAGAAGATGCACTGTTCTGGGGCTGCATACGGCTTGTCGAATCATCAGGTAACTCATGTTTGAAAAGAGATCAAGAAAGTGTGGACGCTTAAGAAAAAAATACTCAGCAGATGATTGGTTGAATCGTCTGTCTATCATATCTTCAACAAGGCTTCAACCAATCAGACCACGAGGTAGGGCACAGAAAGGAACCACCACATTGATTCAGTGTTAGCAACACTAGCTAGTTAGAGGACGACTCTAGCCGTCTTTGTATGGAACATTTAGACACAAAAAGCACATTCAGGCTGTCTCCACACTTAAAACATGCCTGTAGTCATCAGTTGTACCTCAAAGTAGTACAACTTGGAAGCTGATTGGTCCAAACCTCTATGGACCATGTCATGTGAGTGTAGTAGCTGGCTAACAAGCTTGAAGAATGACAAGGTGGATTGTCATCGTTGTCATGATCTCAGAGATCTCACAGGAATCCAGGTTCTTGCTAGAGAAGCAGAACATGTGAAATCCAAATCAAGGGCACACATTTTATCATTCCACTGCAGCAACACGTTGTGTTTTAATTGCAATATTTCAGTCTTCCAAATTTAAAACCTACGAGCAGCAATTTTACTTGTACCCTGTAAGGCCAAGGTGGCGCAAACTGCAGTTTTTACAGCAGAGCCACATAGTAAATCCTGTCCTCCTCCTCTTGTACAGAAGAGAAGGAGGAGGCTGTATCTAAGAAAAGGGAACTCGAGAGGGATCTGTCGAGTCCACTTAACTCTCATTTTCTGTCTGGGTAATTACACCTGAAATTGGGGGAGCCGAGAACACCTACAGTCACACACTCATTTCAAATTTCAACACAGTTCAGGACACTCACACACTACGCACATGTGTCGATACGCTCTGTCACACGCACACGCGCACACACGCACACACGCACACACATAAACTTAAATAGACCTTTTTTCTTTGCATTTTGTCTCCTCTCTCCGTCGCTGTCCCTTCCTTCTCCTGCTCTCTTTTCCTATTTCCTCCGGCCAGCTCTGTATCTATTAGGTGTGACATTCCATTCTGCTTTTTAATCACCGTTTTCTGCTTTGTCCTTCTGGAGCCAAATAACTTCATAAATGATTGTCATGAAACCTATACATTCCCTGTCAGGAGCTGCACACGAGCACAAACACAAATTCATGATGCTGGCGTACGCACCTGCTCCATTTTTAACCATTTTTTTTTTCAGTGGCATTTTCTGCACCAGCAATTTTAGTGTTCTTCGAGCTCATACAAAATCCTGATTAACTGATTAAGGTCAACAAATGATTGGGTAATTTGGCAAGTTAAATGTTTGGTTTCTCCTTATGATATTGTGGAATGTGCAGGAATAATGCATTTATTTGAAATATTAAAGCCTTTAGCAGCATGTGCACCAAAATATATTAGCTGTGTGCAGCTATGCGTTTACATGGAACCTAGTATTCTGCTAACAATCAGGGTCATAGTCCAATTAGGTCAAACACACTGGCCTGATTGATCGCACCTGAGGCAATGTTCGCTCCATGTGTGGCATATATCAAGATTTTTGGAGGAAGGGGAAAATGGCAGTGACAAAACAACAAATCAGTGTTGGCAGCGCCATTAAACAGACTGCACAGTTTTAATCCAACAGAGCAGTTAGCATACACTTCTTGTGTGAGTGAGAGAAAAATGCCCTGGCGTCTGTTTAAAAGTTCTGTGGAGACGTATGTTTTGGGGCATATAAATGCATACAGTATATCAATTTGGTTCACATCATTTAGGGTCCACATACACAAGGTGTGAAGAAATGTTGCCCATAAAAAGATAGTCATGTGAGCATCAAGTGATCTAGCATGTGAAAAAGTAACGAGCAAAAAGCAGAAGACACATGAGTACACACAAAACATCTGTCCCATGCTCTGCATACAACTGAAAATAGGTCCCATTCATTCATTATATGTGCTGTAGGCCTAGGCTTCCTAGGCCTGGGTCACATGTCGTATATCTCTAACATAACATTTCAAGTCTCAAACTGCTGCATTCTTCAAGTGCCGCTGCCTTTGCTTCTGTCACTTTTACTGATGAAGGAAGACTAATATGGATGGTTTTTCAGCGCAACACATCACCGTTGGTGTGAAAGCGAGTCAAACATATGCATTCAAAGTCTCAATCTCTCCAGTAACACACCCGCAGGCGGCCGTGCGGTGCCAGCGCTGCCATGTTGTGTTGGCTGAAATCACTCTTATCTCACTCCGGAGAATGTCTTTGGCTGTCCTTGGAGGGGAGCAGTCAGGGATGGAGGGAGGCAAGGCAGAGGGTGGCAGAGATGTAGGAGCGGAGGATACGGCAGTGGGAGGAGGAGGAGGGGTAGGGGCTGGGCTTCAGGGAGCGCTGATATTTGTATTCCTCTCTCATCTGTGACAGGGCTGGAAAGGTGGTTAGGCACAGTAGCAAAGCACAGCGGGGGCTTTGGCATAGCTGTGGCGGGGGTTCCAGAATCAAAGATTCAGTGTTACAAGATCTTTACATCACTTGTCGCTGTTTGGCCTCTCCAGAGTGACAAGGAGAAACTGAGATAAAGAATGCGATGTCAGATAGAAACAGAAGGGTTGCTGAAAAGGAGGGAACAGCTTGGACTTTCTGAGATTGATTTGTAAGACAGATATATTTAGACTGCTAGCGAACCCAACATCTACCAAGCGCTGGCTTTCGAATCACGCTGATCTTTTTTTGTAACACTGTCTGCTGAATTAATTGCTCGCAATACATTACTGGTGTCTTTAGCAATTAGCGTTAGCTGATTTCTTTGAAAATTGTTTCAAGCATCATTGTAAATATTCCACTGGCCACAACTTGATGCAACGGAACAAATGTCTTGTGGTTAGGCCCTTGGATGAGCGGAGTGGTTGGAGACGAGGAGTTGTGGTCGATCAACAGCCTCAAAAACAGGAGCGCAATTTGGAACACTGTACTGACACCATAGTGTGCTTAAATGTCGGCTAAGAAAAGTTTTGTATCCAAGTGGGAATCATATAACATGCGGATGGTCCATCATAATGTTACCATTGATCTACTAATTAGAAGGGCTTTGAGAACAGCTGGGACTTCTGGTAAAATGTAATGTATTGTTAGAATAGTATTGTTAGAGTAGTAACTGGAAATCGTAGGTAGGTAGGTAGGTAGGTAGGTAGGTAGGTAGGTAGAAAGGTAGGTATGGTTGGTAGGATCAGATGTTCTAGTCCCAGAAAGTCCCTTTCCGTTGGTTGGAGGTCTGGGCCAAGGAGACCAAGGCCAAGAGACCAAGGAGAGTCAGGCAGTAAGAAAATAATCCAAAACCAAAAACTCACAGATAGTCTCTTGATGGTCCCACAGGCTTTCTACATAAGAATAAAGGTTTTGTTGTGGAATAGGAGAAGATGGGACGATTCCATGGAGAACGCTGTAAAATATTAGCTGTTTCATATATATGTTTGGAATATGTGCATTATATGGCTACAAATACAACTTTGAGAAAACATTCCCAAATTTCTGAGTTGTCTCTGAGAAACTCACGTCAAGACACAACAGGTCCGGTGTTCTGTGGTTAACACACGTTATCTCAGTCAGGCGTTACTCAAGTACTTTGTAGTACTACTATTGACAAGGAAAAACACTTTAACCCTTTGACTTCCACAGTAAGAAATCAGTTAATTGCAATTAAATATTCATTTTTAATCTACATCACATATCATTATTAAAATGTTCACACAGTTGTACAGATTGACACAATGCAAATACTGAAGTCGTATGATGTATATTTTTGAGCTATGGTCATCTGTTCAAAAGCGTTTTAGCTCAAAAAGTGAGAAAATGGGTACAAAATGAGAAATGAAGTTCCCTGCAGAATCAAGTCTACATTCAGTGCAATGTTTCACCCCACTTACATGATGATCTCAAACAGAAGGACTCAAAAATCAATACTCCCAGTAGACACCCACTATACCTAATCAGGTGCATCAAAATGGTTGTTTGACCCCAAACAACTCAGCTGCCCGCTACAGAAGCACACACTCATCAGTGAGCGATGACCAAGATGTAACCCTAAAAATGAGATGTGGGCAGCGTAAATAATCCCAGGGCTACGCTATTGATCTGGTTGCACAGCTAAGTGGCTCAAAAAGCCTCTCTGACATCATTTTACCATTAGTAAACATAATGGCTTTTTCCTGAGTGTGCACTTTTCGTCACACAAACAGAAGTGCTGTTGGACTGACACACACCACACAGATGCACACTCAACTGATCATGTGTCACTGTTGAAGTTATTATCTGAGGAGGAGTCGGTAACATGATGTGGTGCGATGATGTGTGTAACTCTATAGGACTTAAGGATGTATCGATTAGTTAGTCAATCAGTCAATCAATGAAAAAAATAAATAAAATAAAAATCATCATTATTTACTTCAATGGTTGATTAATAGTGCACTTATGTGGTGAGACTGATGCTTGAAAATTCTCGGAACTAGCTCGGCCTTAATTACTTCATGTCACAATACATTTATTTTCTTGTTTCATAATTCCGGTGGCTATTTATTATCAGACTAAATGCATGCAGCTGTGTAAGAACACATATTACTAAGGGACAGCTGAGATTTTCTGAACACTAACATGCTCACAATGTCCACAAGCAGTGCAGTCTTTACCATGTTCGCCATCTTAGTTTGGTGTGTTGGTATATTGGTTGCATGGGTATTACAATTAATATTTGTCATTACCAGGCATGTGTTGAATATTTTGCCACGAGCCACTTTTGTGCAGTTCTCCTGTGAAAAAGGAGTCACAGTATTCAGCGTTATTCAAAATGTATAAGCCCACCTGTTCCTCTGACATTCACTAATAAGCAATTAATACAAAGTCCAGCTGAGGCTCTGTTAATGGAGGCTCTTCCACGTAGTTAGTCCTATATTCGTATTAGCAAAGGACAAATTGATAGCACTGGATGAAAAGTCAGGGGACAAGCAGGTCATTAGAATTTATCCCGCGAGCCACATTAATGAATGTCAGGCTCATAGTGGAGCTGAAAAGAGAGTCATCAAAGTCTGTATGCTTTGTCCTGTGGGGAATGTGAACGTCTGCACAAATGTCCTTGGAGATGGGGTGTTATAGTCTGGATGAATGTGGAGGAGTGACCAACCAACAGACCTGTTGACAGGCTGATGTTGCAGATTAATGTTAATGTTCAGACTACGAGCAAAGAAGCTACAAAACAGCAAAAAGGTGGCCTGCTATATTGTCGCCAAGTTGCAGTTGAAATGTTGCTTGATGGCTTGTTGATGTTCTTACGTCTGCATCTGTCATCTATGTTTCACTTCATTTTTTCTGTTTTCTATTTTCTTAACAGAATTTCTTCTGTCCAGTCTTCTGAAACAAACGTGTGATTGGATATGATTGTAGGAGCCTTCATTGCGTCTTCAGGGCTCTGAAATGCTCTGAAATGTTGATGTTGAAGGGTGACTGGTTGCGCCTCACGTCTGTTCTATTTTTTATGGCTTGTCTCCATTGAAAGTGACTCAGAGCCATTTGCCGTACAATACCATTACTCTCAGTACTCACTCGGTATCTTAATGGGCGGGCATATTTATGGTAATGTTGCCCAGACGTCCAAATGTCTCTGTGGTTCCAATGGTACTAAATAATACTATTTATTTTAGGTTGTCTTCCTTTTTATTTAACTGGGTGTGTTGAGGAGATGTTAGTGGTCTAAAGCCAAGAAAAGCCCTCTTTTACTGTGCTTACAAAACACCACCCGGAATTAAAATGCAGTCTTTGTCAGGATAACTTGCCTGGAGCAGGAAACCAGCATGATGGAATTAAGAGGATGTAAATTTGATACATTTGCAAACACCTCCTTGTATTTTGAGTGGATGCTTTTGGTGGAAGCACTACAGACATCCGACGGGTTCGAGTGCACATGCGCGTGCATCCATTTGTTTGGTTTGTATACGTCAATCAGCGTTGCTGTCTTATCCTTTGTGTGGCTCTGCTATGTGTGTGTGTGCGTGTATGAATGAAAATTGTTCGGGGGTATTTGCATGCCGATGAGGTTAGTGGTTCAGAAATGAAGCACCCTGTCTGCAGCAGTCCTGACCTCTGTGAGACTTTGTCAGAGGTCTGACCGGACCAGGGCAGAAAGGTGAGCTCATACGTCAAAAGTGGCTTATTATCATGAGCAGATGCGCACACATATCAGCCCTTTAAGGCAACTACTGTGCACTGACGCACGCTCAAATGTATGCATATCCACACTCTTAAACGCATATAATGCAGGGAAGCGGTGGCAGGATGAGATGAGTGAGCACCAATATCCGATTCCAAGGAACCATTTTATTTAATGAACGCTTCACAGAAAATGAGTGTTCCTGCATAACACTTTATGGTTGAACCCTTTGGTCTAGGCCCCTCGATATAACTCACAATTTATCCCTTTATATCATTTACTTCAATTAAATATATTGTGAGTGGACAGCTCCCCTGGGAACCTGTTTTATCACTGTGTGTTAATTATACTCACTCAGATGGGACATGGCTGGTATTCTTGTGAGGGAACGATAAGGTGGTGTGTTTCGCCAGGAAGAGTTGTGTTCACGGGTCACTGGATTACGCCTGTAAAGCTGTATTTTGTTCGTCATCTGTCTGTCTGTAATCATAACCACAGCAGTAGGACTTAATCTTCTCTGTGAAAATGACTTACAGCTTCAGCATGAAAGACTAAAGATTTGTGGAATTCCTACGAAACAAGAATATCTCTGCAATAAATACTGTGAAATACAGTATATCTATATCGCTTTGAGATATTGATGTACGCATAAAATATGCCATCATATCATCCATTTTCTTCAGTTTATCTAAATTCATCTTCCAGGGTAGGGTGCTCCAGAATTCACTCTAACAATTTGTCCACACTAGTTTTCCAGTTGCAGATCGTGGAGATCGTGAGGCATTCTCGGGGCAAAAGAGATATGAAGTAACTCAAAGCATCCAAGAAAGCCGGTCACAGAAGAAGAAGGTAAACAGAGCCAGCAGAAGAACCGTCTGAGGGAAAGCACACATCTTATCAGCACCATAAGTAGCGCACACATTACGTACGAGATTAAAAAAGTGCACTATAATCCATCTGACTCTTGTTAATAATATGACGTAAAGGGTCAACCAGAAAGGGTTGCTGAAAAGACACATATCGCCACCTAGTGTGGAGGAGGAGGACATGTTCCCACCAGTTATTTGATTTTCTCCGCTGCAAGTAAACTGGGACAAGGACCGCATTTAGAAAGTCGATATTCGTGCGTAGCACAATTTAACTGTGCATGTAAACACACTCAGTGACAGACAAACTGCATATCAGATGGTGTAATTACAGAACAATGAGGTTAGACTAGTCCACAAGCAACAATGCTCGCAACAACGTAGGACTATGAATGTGTAAGTTTAAACCAAAATAAACCTCTCCCATTGCTGCTGTTTGGAAAGCAGGAAGAAACTCAACACAGAAATCACACCGCTGACTAGTGTTGTAGATAGTGTAGTTACAGGACAATACTGACACTTTAGCGTACGTGGGTTACACCATAGGATAAACCAAGTTTTAGGCTGAGAACTGGTTGGTACTAGGTAGGTGAGGACTATAATTTATATCGACTGGAAAATTACAGCTCAGCTACCCTTTCGCCACCAGGGCCTGGCACAAACTGCATTATGCCGATGCCACACTAATCTGCTTGTCCATCTCACATGTGATTTGTGAACAAAGCGTAGAACAGGCTTAATTAATAGTGACATGAGTGACTACGCACAGATCAAACATTATCCCCATCTGCCTAATATTGTGCAAGTCTCCCTTGTGCCTCAGTAACAGTTGTGACTCATCAGAGAATGGACATGGGCCTTCTGAGGGTGTCCTGTGGTGTCTGGCAACAGAATATCGTTGGTGGGGGCCTTTGCGTCCTATGGGTTGAGGGGACAGGCCTCTGTGGATCATCCCACAGATACTTGATCAGTTTGAGGGGAGGAGTATCATTGCTATGGGGTAGGGGTGCCTTATCTGGTCTAGGTGGGTGGCGCATGACTAAGCAACATCCGCACAAATGCTATACATCGTAAAGTTTCCCAGCAGAACATTTTATTGGCACAAGACGGTCGATATTATTTAATTCTCCTGTCAGTGGTTTTAATGTTGTGACTGATCGATGCAAAGCCTTGTTTCCAAACACATGGAAATATCTGAAAATGTTTAGCTCACGCCACAAGAGTCAGCACAAAGGTCATGTCCTTATAGCGATGGGTGGCTTAATGGATGCAAATGGGCATTTTTAGTGCAATGAACCCAGTTTTGTCTCCGTCTCTCTCTCTCTTACAGTCAGTCTTTCTGTCTCGCAGGCGTTTCCAGAATCTTCCCACGTTAAAGATACCCTCCTGTTCTCTCAGGGGAGAAGCTGTCACAGGCATTATATCCTGAGGGAAAGAGAAAGGGTGTGCTTTGCTCCATTTAGAACTCAATTTCTGTCATGCTGAAGGTAGTCACGTGTAGTAACACCTTTAAAATGTTTTGACCGCTTTGCAGTACAAGGTGAAATAAATCTCCCTGTGCATCATTGAGGGTTCAATGTTGGAATAATGTTTCTATTTCATATTTAATTACAACAATTAAATAGCATATTTAATTAATAACAATTACAAGATTAAAAATATCAAAGGCATTTAATTTAACTCTTAGCCACTAAAACAGCTGAAACACAACCATTACTTATTCACATATGCCAAGTCAACCTTTCCAACTACGTAACTTCTGGTGACAAGCTCAATTGTCCAATCTTCAGCTTATTAGCACCTGAATCTGACTAACATCAACTGGATACTCAACACAGCTGTACTTTTCTGAGTTAAATAAGTGAGCATTTTAGCTACAAAGTAAAATGTATACAGTATACTTTTTTTTTTTTTTTTTTACTACACTGTTGTTTGCAGTGTTATCATAATGACTGTATGATAATGTGTATGGGGGAATATATGGATAAAATCTGGATTTTTAAGCCAAAAAGAGATGACAGTTCCCTGCACCTAAGACTACTCCAGCTCCACGAACATCATCACCAGTAATATTCGTCACAGCCACTCTACATGTCAGACACAAACTGCTAAGATTGTCCTTCGATACTGTGAGGAGTTCAGGTGGCTGCCGTCAGCCTAACAGGCCGAGAATTACTGCTGCTCCGAGACAACAGTCGGAGAGGACAGCGAAGGTAAGACTACCGCCTGGAGCTCTCCCGGCAATCACAGCACATAAAGATACATCTAATAAACTACTGCTAGTTATTGCCAAGGCATCCGTATCCCAGAGAAAAACAAGCCTCGCTCTCTCAATGGGAAATATATGTTTGTCTGGTGTGTGCTTGGCCATCAGTTTAACGGACACAGTGATTTAATCAGTGCGGCAGTGGCCACTGGAGAGATGCGAGCGTACGCGCCGGTTGTCGCGCGTATAGATTTTTGAACGGATAATGCTCACATCTGAGAATGCACGCTTCAGGATAACATGCTCCCGGAGAGAAATAAAATCAGAACGTTGGTAGTTCCCATTCAACTCTCTGCAAAGCAACCACAACCGATGACAGAATAGTCTTAAATGTGTTCTCAGTTTGCCCCTCTGCTATTTCAATAAACTGTGTATTGTAACCGCCCCAAAAGAAAATGCGTTATGGAAATGTTAAATTTGAGCTGATGCAAAGCAGAGAAATGCAGCAAAGACTCCCAGTTCTTCAGTTTCTCTGATTATTTTGGGTAATTGGAAAAACTTTTTATGCCCTCCTCGTTCAGCAGTAGCATTAGTTTTTTCTGTCAGTAAACCATCATAGCAGATGAAATGCGCTCCAGGTTGAACCAAACTATTCCTTTCCCAAATATCATAAACAAATAAGAGCTGTATAATCGCACAGTAGTGACGAGCTCCAGCACGATGTCCCCCAAAGTGAGATGGCTTTCGCTTTTGTCAGATTTTAATATCATTACATCATTATGGCATAGCAGGAAATTCAATTTTTTTTTTTGCTTGCCTCTGAGAGAGCGGGATACCAGTGGATTATGGACTGTCACCATTTATGGTATAAGAGTCTTTAACAGACTAAGAAAGTGGTGTGAATGCTCCGGCTTAATTGAGCAAGGCCTCTGAGATCACCTGTCTGCCGCTCATGCCACAGGATAAAGAGTTTAGCTCATGCTACGTGTGTAATGAGGCTGTGGTTATGGCTGCCGGTGGAAAGCCATCAGCCACTGAGCAACGCCGACGTCCTCCCGTCTCCCACATCACCCAGGACCCATCCGTCTTCTTCAGGATGCAATCATCCCTCTGGAAACGGCAGCACACCTACGGAGTCTCGGGGATCCGCTCCTGTGCACTGACAAACCCACAAGGAAATTACTTATCATTCACACCTCTGTGATTGTCGTATACAACGTGGCCTCTCGTCTGTATTTTGAAAGCAACATCTCAAAAGTCTTTTTTTTTTCTCCTCTCATTCGCTCATCCTACCCCCCCCCCCCCCAGAACATAAAACGAAGATGGGAAGCCCATTGTCTTGTGATAATTTCCCCACGGGTGAAGCCCATTGAGTGCCACTGAGCTGTGTCTAATTTGTCCGGGAAGGTGTTGTAGAGGTACTCAAGAATGCTGGATGTTCATGTTTAGTGGCATGTGAAATCTCACCTCAGATTCCTCCAGCAGCTGCACTTCCCCACAACTCGGGGATTGTTTCAGCACGTAAAATGTTTGTGTCTCCCAGCGCTTGACTGATTCCAAAGGCATGCTAACGGGTGGTTACGACGCACCTGGACGGCGAATAAATGTTTATGTACGCCTCTAAAAAGAAAATGAAGATTGGGCAATGCTGGTTTGGCACGTCTTGAGGAGAATTCGCGCCCAAAAACGACATAAAAAAAAATTACACTAATAGCCACGCTGAATCAATACTCAATTACGAAACAAAACAAGTTATTGATATATACTAAAGATTTGGGAGAGCAGGCCAGCCATTAAAGCACATTAAAGCACGAACCAGAGATCAATACATAATTAATACAAACACAGTTTTGTGAATTTTATTTGATATCCTCCTAACTTTTATCAAAGAGGCAAGTATTCATGTCCGATTACGCTATTTTCCAAACTACGTAGGTTATTTTAAAGAGGCTTTTGTTTAAAAAAAAATATGCGGAAGATGAAAGCGCAACAGAAACATCTCTATAGATTAATTCTGAACCGTACACAGTAAAGCAATCTGAGTACCACTTTGGCAATTAATCATCAAGCAGGCCCGTCAATGTTCTTTGTCTTTCGCTGATTCACGGCACCTCGCATCCACAGTGAGAGAAAGGGAAAGACACAAGCTGTCTTCTCCGATGCGTAGCCTGTTTAGAGCTATACACTCGGGTTAAAAGTTGCCACTCAAGGCGGAATTTAGCTCAAACACTGCACAGAAACTGCAATAAGGTATTTTCTGGTTTGGATACACATGCGGCCCGCCATCGCTGATGCATTAGCA
Source organism: Mugil cephalus (assembly GCF_022458985.1). Classification (NCBI taxonomy): domain Eukaryota; kingdom Metazoa; phylum Chordata; class Actinopteri; order Mugiliformes; family Mugilidae; genus Mugil; species Mugil cephalus. Next base: position 14,117,732 of record NC_061772.1, on the reverse strand, counting down.
TGACAATAGCTGTAATGCAAGAAGCCGCCGGGTAACATTTCTCATCTTTCACAGCCCGCCCCTTCCAAAATTGCAGCGCAGAGCATTTCAGTGAGAAACACCTCAGAGACTCTCGGCGGCTCTTTACGGCACTCCGCTGCTCTGCTATTAAGCAAAAATCGTCTTCTATGTACGCCCAGAGCCTGGGAGCCTGTTTCATCGTCTGCCACAACGCAGGCCCTAATAGGCTGCTATGAGACAATTGCCAAATTCTCCTTATTGCACGCCAGCCACAGTTTACCCGCTCAGTTGGAGACTTTACTTGTCAGAGAAACACATTCAAAATTCAAATTAAAATGGAGAAGAAAATGAGGGTGGGGGGGTGCACGTGGTAGTCGGGAGGGGGGAATCCAATCACAGCAACCACCAGCAGGGCAATCAATATGAGTTTAACAGTTGGCAATTCTCAGTTTAGCAATTGTGCTTTGAAATAATGAAATCGTATTCAAGTTGAAGCATGGCCGACATAATAATCATTTTGTGAGGCACGTGTAGACGTTGCTGTGGTAGAAATTTTAAATGTCAACAACTTCAGCCTAAGAAGTGCATCTAAGTTGTTTTGAAATTATACAATAACTTTTTTCTTTTTACTTTTTTTTTTTTACTTAAAAATGGGTATTTAGACTAAAGGTCTGAACAAAATCCAACTCCCAGCTACCTCATAATGGCATTCTCTGTCTAACAGTGGATCCTCTGTTAGCACCCCTCTTGTGGTATCCAAGTGTGGCACTGCAGGCTGCGGTGAAGAGAGAGAAGAGTAGTACATTTTCATTCGTCAGAGGCCATTGGCTGTGTCACACTGACTGAAGAGGCAGACTTGTGAACCATGCCGCTCGGATTCATCACAATCGCACACAATACACTCACTCACGCGTCCGCCTGTGATATTGAATGATTCATTCTTGCCTCCACAAAACTCATTGTCAACAGCGCAACTTCGATTAGCATGGGAAGCATGAGCGGAAGAATGGCTTTTGCACCCGACTGCAGGACTATGTTCTAAATGAAAAAAAAACATCACTTAAATATCTCCGTCTTAAGAAACTGTACATTAGTATTTGGTCCACGCCCTGTCCTTGCGTGTTCTCTGTAATAAATCACTCAAGATCAGCGAGAAATAGTCTGCTTCATTTTCACTAAGGCTTTGCAGCATCTTAAGCTTGGATCCCACTTAATAGTCAGTAAATCCTTTTTTTTGCACAGCCTGACAGTGGGGATTCTATAAAACTGGGTGACATACTTAGCCGGGTTCAAAAGGTAAAATGTCATCCGGAGTGGCAACAAATTCGGGGATTCGGCAATAAAGTGACAGAAGAATCGTGAAACCAAGACCAGCAGGAATTCTTTTAGGGAGGTTCAGAGATGTATAGCTTGAATAATTGACAACGCTTCAAGTTCCACTGTAATATGCCGTTGGATCCCCAAAAAAAGGCTACAAGAGGGAGAGTCCCATGAGACGGGACTGAATCAGAGGACCGTTCAAAGCTGGGACTGCGAAAAGCGAAAAGAGCTGCCGCTGAGGACGGGTCACACTCGGCCAACATCAAACACCTGAGATTAGATCTATTCCTTCACTGAGCCAGTCTGCAGATACTCTGTTTACCCTGCAATAACAGCGTCTCATGACCGGTGCGAGAGTGCGAGGAGTGATTTTTTTATTTATTTTTTTAACAGTGCCGGGAAAATGTCTTGAATAATTCTATAAAATAAACTAGGCCATCTCAGCCTGGATCTGTGCTATAGGTCTGACGTGCGCTTCAAAGGGCGAATGTCCCAGCGATTTCAGTCTGTAATAGGTCCAGTCGTACCGAATATGCAAACCAGCCGGTGAAATATCTCATGCAGTTGTTGCTTTTACATATAGAGAACATTATTAGGCTCATTTGCGTGAGAGCTCAGACAAGCACTGGAATGTGATTAATCACCACAAGCTATAGCAGGCTTTAAAACACAACCTTTGTGGGCTGAGTTAGGCACAATATTATTTTTTTTAAAAGAAGGGCAGTGCAATGCCTGGAAAAACACTGAAGAAGGATTATTTGGTTTTATGAATACTAAAGAAATTACTGTGTCCTTATGAAAGGATACAACAAGGGAGGTGCACAAGAGAGGAGGGTAGGACAGTGTATAAAGCTCACGGTGAAACATGGTGTTGGGAACATTCAAGTCTGAGTACTCCATATGATATGTTTTAACTACTTAACTGTTTCTCCATCTGCATAGTTTTCACATTGATAGTTTTGGATCACTAACGATCCTGTTCACACCTGGTGTTAACGTGCGTCCTGAGTGATCCACTCGCAAGTAACCGGTTTAAACTACAGGTGTGAATACAGCCAAGAGATCAGCCGAGTCAGATCACGTTTGTGGGCAAACGCATCCTGGCCATTAACTAATCGCCTACTCAGCCGACCCGTTTCGCCCCATCCATTTACAAAAAGAGACCAAACCGTTATTTTGAATGATTGTAAGAAAAGGGAAATGACTCATAAGAGATATGAGAGAGTCTGTTTATTAGCAGGAAGAATCTTTTAACATATTCTGTTCTTGTAGCTAAACAAATGAATCAATCTAAACAAGATTAAATCAGCAAATCATTAATAATTATGTTTGTGCTTTTTGTAATTCCGTCATTAATGTCATCTTTTCATCATTAGAAACAGAAATGATTTGGCATGTGGTTAATTACGTATGGATGTATGCAAAGCAGGGTGGCACAGTGGTGTGGTTAGCGCTGATGCCTCGCAACAAGAAGGTTAGAAGGTTTGACCCAGCGCTTATAGAAAATGAATGAAAGTATGTAAAGTAGCCATTCAGAGTTAAGTCGTATTTTCTAATGAATCATGTCTCTATTTACCTTTATTACTTCAGATTCTCCTATGACTGCTGCAGACAGCACTGCAAGGACGTCCATTCAGCACTGAAGCTTCCACTTATAATCTGAGCTTTGTGCAGGGCTCTAAACTAACTAACGTTGAGTTGGAGAAAAATAAATAAACAATAACTTAACTTGTGTGGTTTCTGTTACGTTCCACAGTTTATATCGTGACCCCGTGTCGGGATGCAGACACAACGGCACCGTTTGTGGTTCTGAGACAGCGGTAGGCAGCAATCCGTTAGAGAAAAACTACTATTACTACAATATTCTACTGCGCCCCAAAGCATGTCTGTGTTTATTCACATACAGAGCACAAAACTGTGGTTGAAGCTCCGGCGGTGGCCCGAGATGAGGAGATGACGTGGAGACGTGTGCGCAAATATAGCCGGTTATTTGTGATCAGATTACTCAGGATAGATGTTAAATAGCAGTTATGATGACTGAGTGTCACTCACTCTCAACTCTGACAGGCTGATGGACAGTATTTTGTTTCTTTAGCCCGTACAGATAAGTGACAGCAGCAAACTGTTATCCAAATAATTGCACTTGTACATTCTGACAATTATATAGCTACACATCCATTATATCCTCTTGTCCCTTCCCACCCCATGTACAACGGGACTAGAATATATATATATATTAATCTGGCCCTCAATAAAATAGGAAGTTTACTTATCAGCAGCTGCCTCTGCTCATGTTCAAACTGTTTCCTGCAGTACGTCCACACTGGGGGCTTCGCTGTGCTGCCACAGTCCTCTGCTGTCTACATGAGCAATTAGATATCGATTTCCTCGCTTGAGGACCTTGGCGATACAGCTGTTGACGGACAGAAGACACCTTCACAAATCAAATGCTGCAGCCTCCCTCAGCCAAAAACCACCTGACTGGGAGGCAGGGAGGAGAGGTACCTGATGCAAAGCACACAGCATCCGTACGTTTGAACGTCCAGCAACTCTTTAATCACTCAAGTGTATTTCCATGGAGACTTGGTCTGTGGGTTAATGTTGAAGTGTATAGAACGTAAGCTTATAGCATCAGCATTTGCCAGCATTGCACGTAACATGCTAATAAAAATATGCTCACATAAAATATTTGTAATATTATGCAAGTAGAATTGATTATACATCTTGACTCAAACTGTTTTCATTTAATCTGTGGTGTAGCTTGATACTTCTAATCAATATATTAGACAAATTGAACATAAAAGTATGTATTTGTACAAAGTGCTCCAGTAGTTTGCTCTGCATTCCCCGCCCCCCCACAATTTCTTTTCATTTTACACAGCCCCAGAATTCAAAAGGGAAAAGGTCTATCTGCATCTGAAACTCCAGGCTGAATAACGTCCATCTTAGACTTTTACTCCAACCTAGCATCACATTATGGTATAATGATGGTATACATGAATAGTGCACTTGTGAAGTGTTTTGACGAACTGAAACATTTCGCACAAAGTGGCGAGCACTTAACTGCTGAGGTAAGAAACCGTGGCATTAATATAATGAACCCAGTGAGCTTAGAGCCCGCAGTAACTGTCCAGCCGTTCGAAATGTCTTAAAATGTAGCACCAAATTAAAACATTTAAATCTTTAAAACACGTCTTCCATTCCCGAGGCATTTAGGAGACGTCGCCGTGGCGCTGCCTCGTCCTCCTGAGTGTCATTCCCTCAGCGATCCGACTTAAAGGGGAAAATAAAGTTGTCATATGTTTTGCGCAGCATGTCAAAAGTTTCAGCTGTCAGCATTAAGGCTTTAACGTTCGCCTATAGCAAACCCAAGCTGTCATCTTGTCTTACCTCTGTAAATTCCACGCCTTTTAAAATAATATTCCTGCTATGTACATACCAACACCCAAATCAGAGACGCTAGAAAGAAATCTTGCTTCCAACTAAGGTGCTTACCAATTGATATACTCATATACTGTTTTTTTTATACAAAAATACATATAAAACGTTTTATCATTATTAGTTTTTTATTTCTCTCTTTTGTATTTGTTACCATCCGTGTAAATTTAATTCTGATGTGCACTGCTGCAAAAAAGTACTATACCATAGGGGAGAAACGGATGGATGTCCACACCTTGCCGATATACTTAAGCTACTTTCTCGGAGAAGGGTTTGTAACTCCTGTCACTGCATAATATCTTTGTCTCTCTTGGTGAGCGGTGAGAAGTGTCGACAGTTTGTAGGAAGACACTGCCACCACTTCTGGTGCCACACGAAGTACGACAGCTTAAGCAAAATCCTATACATTTCTACATATCATTCTCCTGGTAAGCGCTGCCTCCGTAGGCTCCTTAAGAGACTATTTGTATCCTATGGGGTGCTGGGATTACGGGATTTGCATTTTAAAGGGTGTCGGGGATGGCAGCGGGAGGAAATCGGTGAATGCAATTGTAGCAGTGCAATAAAAGGCCTGTAACGTAAATGACACACCTGCTTCTCCCCACCACAGATTCTCTAATACAGACAGCAGGAGACAGGCGGTTATCATGCAGCAATATTTATATCACGCATGCACAGGTAAATAATGCATCGAGGCTACACCTGCAGCCATAAAACAAACCGCGCAGTGACTGAGCTCGAACGAGACTTGATGCCGCGTCTGTTTGAGAGTGTTTGTTGTCGAGCGTTGTTTTTCCCAGAACTGGCAGCTAAAAAGACAGTAAGTGCTGCACTAAACAAAGGAGCATCTGAACCCATTCCCTTGTCGTTTAAAGCTTTTACGTATAATACACAAGTTAATCTGCTTAATGTTACCACTGCTGGGAAAAAAAAATATTGCCAAGTCTGGGGAAATCACACTGGTCAAATTTCTCAAGAAGTCCAAAGTGCATCAGTGGCAGCATTTCAGGACAGAAGTAATAGATTTTGTTTGGATCTCTGGAGCATGGCGTTGTCTGTCCCAGGGGCCTTCCACGGTTAAACTCTGATCTGTACACTGTGACTTGCTCAAGGCTGTGTGTCTGGTGTTATTAAAAAGAAATATTGCTTCATAAAACCCCGCTGCGCTGAAGCCATGACTCCCGTTAATGCAGACTGTTGCTGGAGTATGTCTCAGAGCGGGGAAATGGGATTTTTCTTTTATCTGTCCTCCGATTGCCAAGGCAATTAGTGTTTAGCATGCGGACCCATGACCCCAGTCCTCAAAGAGATTGAGGGAAATGTTTACTTGTACTGTTGCTCTGAACAATTCACCTCCTCCTCTACTCATGGGTTCGTGCAATGGGCGGACAGTGGCGATACAGACCTCAGCATCCTCTCCATTTGCAGTGCATTTTGCAATTAAAACACTCTACAGTGGCCATCTGGACAACAAGAGCTCTGAGAAGGAGCAAAGGACTCTTTATCCTTTAGTTCTATTGGTGGGAAGAAAATACAATTGAAAGCCTTTTAGTACTGACCTATATTTTACTCTTTCTAAAGTCTTAATGTCAGGACATGCAGGCTAATGTAGACTTGTGGAGAAGAACCATGGAACCTTGTTTAATGAATTCATTTCCTGGTACCTTAAACGCAACACAAACCACGTGACGTTGATTCATCTGGTGGAGCGGTGGCTCAACAGTGGCCCTCACAAACTTCTGTTTCACTCTGGTAATTACCTCACCTAAAGCAGCTCAAATTTTTATTTATTTATTTGTTTATTTATTTATTCATGGAATACCTTACGCCAAATAGCGGAGCGTATCAGCCGGCTGCTCGCGCCAGTGTCTCTCAAAATCAGCTGTGATCGCAATCGGGGAGCAGTAAGTCAGTAGGGAGCGAAGTCTCCGCAGTCCGGTAGGTGGCAGTGAACGGTCTCAGGTAGGTAGGGAGGGCAGGTCGAGAGGGGGGGCGTGTGTTCCTCTTGCACAAGCGCTCCCATGTTGCGTACTAGTCTGGAAACCTGACGTGGATAGGAGCCGAGCAGTCAGGGCGACAGCAGCGAGCGCGCGCGCGTGTGTGTGTGTGTGTTGTGTATGTATGCATGCGTGTGTGTGACAGTGACACAGTTGCGGCAGATTAGAAAGTGTCTGCGGCTGCTCTCCGCCGGCTCACTCCTCCTCCTCCACCACCTCCTCCTCTTGCTCGGACCGCCGGAGTCGCACCACCACCACACCGGTGGGGGGGACCGCGCTCCGAACGCAGTCAGCCGGTGACCCGAGGATCCCTCTCTGACCAACAGACCCGGGCTGCGCTGGCAGGAAAGCTGGGACTAAACTACATTCATTGACTTGTGAGCGATGCACTGGCAGCATGGCCAAGTGGTTCAAGGAGCACCTAGGATTCAAAACTACCAAACCACCCCCTCCGGCACCTCCGAAACCGGACTACAGACACGGTGCGCCCGGTGCGCCTGGCTATCAGCAAACAAGCTCCGGGGCCACCTTTCCGAGTCCCGCTCAGCCGGACATCCTCACTGCATACAAACTACAAAAGGAGCTGGACTTCGAGGACCCGTACACTCCAGGTGGAAATATTTCGTTCGGCTCCAGCTTGAACGCTGTGGGGCCGCCGGACACCAAGTATGTGTCACCAAAGCACCGGCTTATCAAGGTGGAAACAATCGAAAAGAGCAGCCCGACTCCGGGCGGGGGTGTCACGGTCACCCAAACTGTGGCTGTAGCTGTAGGGAGTGTTAAATCTCCGACTTCACCTCCCTCGGACCACGACAACAAGGAGAAGGTGGGTGAAGTTTGGTCCGAGCGTTAGCTCGTGGCCAAGTAGCATAAAAGCGACAACTTTTCTTCTTCGTCTACTAATTATTATCAGACTACTCTTCTAACGCTGCCACATTCTTCTTCTCCTAATTATGCTTCCGCTGCTACTTTCTTCCTTTTCGCTTCTAATTCTTAATTTTCCAGTGTTTGCTTTTCCTCCTCCGTAACATTTCAGCGTTTGTCAGCCACAAATTACGCTTTTTTTTTTTTTTTTTATTATTTGCCTCATAAATACGTTGCCTAACTCCTTTCTAAAACAAAAACGTGGTGTGTTTGCGAACCACTTGACCTACTCCTGTAAGGAATGAATCGTTACAACCGGCAGAACTCGTTATCACAACCACGCAACTGCTGCCCACAGGAGTTGCGACATCCACCCCTGTCTAATATCTAACCTGCACTGCTAACTACAGGGAGTGCTGTGGAGGAGCACTCAGTGTCTACTTCAGTGTACGAGTTGATGCGCCTTTGCTACTTTTTTAAAAAGTGCAGGGCAAACTCTTCTGGGCCAAATGTGACTATGTGTTTGAGACTTATCCAGGGTGCCTTTGATTTAACTTTAATCTAATCTTCTTTAACTAGACAGATCAGTTTAGAGTATGGTCTGCGCTCTAATGCCTGCTGCCTGCTGCCTTGGGGGGGAAATTACTTGATGAGTTTATGGATATATGGCTCTAATTTGATCCAGCACAAGCCTGGCACATGGGCTGTTTTTTGACTGAGTGAATGTGGAGACGTACAGACATACAGACAGACAGGAGGCATGCAGGCCATGCCTCAAAGCACACTGTCATGTCAGGCTTTTTAGGAATTCATACGCTGGGTTCACGTGGAGAAAGCTGAGATGTTCAGTGCCAGCGAGCTTAAAGACGCGAGTGTGATCCAGCCGAGGAATGTTTTTCAGTGCCTGCATTGCTCATTATCAGAGCACACACCGCGCTCTCCTCTCAGATCACGCCCCAAACCAGGAGCCTGTTCCGAAATTTTTTTTTTCTGGCCCTCTCGATTTCACCCCGGCGCTACTTCCTCCCTTCCGCCCGTGTTTGCTTTCGCACCTGTCTTGTGACATGTGGCGAGTTCACAGTTGGTTTTTGGTTCAACACTTTTGTTTGTATTCCACGGTGTCTGCAGGCTGTCACAGGAGTGTTGCATGAGGGAAGGCTGTGTGTTTTTTGTTTTTTCTTTTTCCCTTTCCTTCCCTCCCCTGTTTTGATGACACAAAACACAACCGCTACTGTCGTCTGTATTTCCCATATGCCCTCAACGCAGAAATCTCTAACCGAGTGAAGCTCATAAAAGGATATTATGTTGTTTGTTTTCCCACCCTGTCAGAAACAGTTTTCACCAGCCCTCATGGATGTGGCATGTGGGTTGAAGAAGCGCACAGATATGTGTTATCAGTAAACCGAGCAGCACACTGTATTCACCCAGCCATCATGGCTACTCCAGCTGATCGAGCTGATTATAGTTGTCTCTTGTTAATTAAAGCTTATTTGGATCTCCCTAAATCAGAAATACAGTTGCCTCTCTGTCTCTTTCTCTGTGTGCACATATGGCTTTAACAGACAGCCAGTTGATTGCATAGTATGAGCTCACACCCAGCCGTATGAATGATGTTATGGACGAGCTAAATCAGTACTGACAGCTGCTGGGCTTAAGCAATATGTCGAGAGAAGGGTTTAGGAGTTTCTTGTCAGGTGATGAAGGTTAAATAAAAATGGTGTAGCTGTGGAGAGGGAAGGGAAATGAAGCAGCAGGGATATCTTAAAAAAAGAAAAAAAAAAGGCTAGTCTTTGCTGCCACACTTATTTTGTTTCTGGGTTAACCATTTCTCAAATGTCAAAAATGAAAGCATGTACACGAGTATGTCTCATTTGTTTTGTTTAAAAACAGCGGATCAAGAATTGGGAGGAAAAAAACAAGCCTACAGATAAGTCAGCACTCTCCTTGGTAACTGTTTCAAAGAGCGCCAGGAGGCTTTGTGTTCACCCTTCTGTGAGGATTACAGTTTGTCTGGGAGCCGAGGATGTGTTTTTTTTTTTTTTTTTTTTTTTTTGCGACAGTGGCTAGTCATATAAGTTCTTTGTAAATCCTTGTTACAGAGTCTCTCCAGGTGAGGATTTTAAGTGCCGCTAATGAAGAACTGGGCCCTTTCGTAGACACTGGTTTCAACGGTCTCTGAGGGAGGAGTTGTTACACGCTCTCTCTTTTCATTATAGTGTTGAAAGGTTGGGAGTGGGTGGTTGTTCTTTGTCGACACAGTTGTGTAGCTACCAAACTAATGTCCTAGACACCGATTAAAAACAGAAACCGGTGAGTCTCTAGCTTACAGCACATGTGCACATATTCCCACACCACACACTGCACGGACTAAACTCTGACTGCTGAGAGGCTGAGTAAAGAGTGTCTTAACAGCGCTGCTTGGTTACATTGATGTTTTAATTACTTGACTCATGAATGCTAATTATATCACTGCTTACCTAATGCCTGAAATGCCGATAGCAGCATCAAGTGAATTTTCCCCAGTCCATTTCTATCCACCGGCCTCCACGATGCAATGAGCAAGGTAAACACAGCAGCAAGATTAATATATAAATTGCCATTTTCAGTAATGTCCTCACCCTGTGATGTTTCTGTTTCTCTTTCCGTATTAGGACATTTTCACTTTTCGTATCATCGTCTAGAGCTTAATTTTGGTGCAGATTGGGAGTGTTTCATGTAGTTTTTCAACTGACGTGTTTTGGCTTTAATGTTGCCAAGCCCTTCACGGTCGAGTGCGCGGAGAGCGATGATCAATTATCATCCTGCCTCGGAACTAATTAGAGGCCTCATCTCCCGACTCATCGCTCCGCTCAGCACTAACCCAACTTATCTCAAGGACATCCAAAAGTGATGACGGGCTCCTCTGGAAGGCGTGTAAACAAAAGTGCTTGCCCATCACCCGTCCGTCAGTATCTGTCTTTGCACCTGGGAAACTGCTGTTCCAATCTAACTTTGGCTCCCTCCAGGGCTCGGGGTCCCTACAGTGATCCCAGCTTGCGTGTCTATCTATAGAAGCGTGCGGTTGGATCAGACTCCCAGACGGTTGCTGCGCAGCCAGCAGAAGCATCTGGAACAACAGATTTCCTCTGAGCTTATTTTTTTTTTCCCCCCCTGCGCATCTTCACCCGAGACCTGGCTCACAATTTTCAGCTGATTAATTGATTAGTGTGAAACAGTTGTAAGCGCCTCCAGGAATGTTATATTGGTGATCCTGGATGGTTGTGTTTGCAGCAGAAGTCAAAAATTAGTCAACAAATGTTGGTAAAGTTTGGCGGAAAGCATTGGCGTATGTCAAGGAATTAATGTCCCGTCATGGTTATTATGTAATCACATTATCACTGTTTCAACATTGGTTTCCACCACTTGACCGGTGTGTTGATAATGCCTTGTTGTTTTCCCGTTTTTATAAGTTAAAAGCAGCTGAGGGGAGCATTAGTGGCACCGTTCGACTCAAGGTGCTTAACTTCAATTATGTTCATGGAAATAAGCCAAAGAAATGCAGCTGTTCATTCAGGGCAAGGTTTAAAAAGAAAAAAAAAAATCAATCATCATTAGAAAGATCCAATGTCAGTTTATAAAGTTAATGCCAGTAAGCTAGTAAGCAGTAAGATAATCCTTTAATTTATCCCACAGTTGTGCAGTCCAAAACATGACAGAACTTACAACTCTGAGGGCACCATCGGGTTTGAAATCTGATGTGTGGCAGCATTTTGGATTTAGTAGAAAGTATGACAACGTGAGGGGAGTCTGACAAAAGCAAAGCAGGGTGTAAGATGTTCCAACTAAAGTTTGGAGACTATATATAATTCTAAATGAATTGATATTAAATTGAATCAAAACCACATGGATAAGAATCAGATCAAGTTTTAATGCATACTGCCATCCATGTGTCTTTTATAGTTTTATAAGACATGAAGTGTAGATGTGAAGTGAAGCACCTCTACTGCTGGTAAGAATGTCCAGTGTTGGATTTGTAAAGATGTTTCATCAGAAAATCTCACTGACCAGTCAACATGAATGTGACGGTATATCTGATCTTAGACTGACGCAACCCATCAAATAAAACCTTATCATGAGCAGATTGTGGAGAGGTAATTGAATACCAGCGCATGCAGTTTTTTTTTTTTACCTTAACAACTTCCTTCCTTTTGTCTTTTGCATACTTTCGATTCCACTTGTAGGAGTCAGATGGACCGTGATGCGGTGCACTGCAGTGTGTGAAGGAGCTTAATTACACCAGGTGCGCCGCCTTCCTAGCTGCGTTTTTCCAGCGTGGGTAGAGCGGCCTTGTTCGACTGGTCCGCAGATCGCAGGGGCTGTAGAGTGTGGCTAAACCCCGCTTGGCTTCATTTCCCTCCGCGCCGTGAATGTCTTTCCTTGACCTTTCACCCCGCCACTCCAGATACCGGCGGTGCTTTAATGAATGCGTCCCGCTGGCCTTTCACTCCGTCATCTATGATGGCGATAGAAGAAATGTCAAGCACGAGAAGCGTCTATATCGCCCAAGTCTGTGATGGTGCTTTTTCTTTTTTTTCAGGGATCCGGAAAAATTGATGAAAACATCAGAGCCTATTCTTATAGCAACCAGTTTATAGCAGACAGGAACTGGTGAGGCTGATGGCAGTCCTGGCTGCGTGTTCCAACACGTTGTAGCATGTTGTTGATCTTCACTTGAATAAACCTTTTTATTAATGCTTTACCAATTGAAATAATAATAGCTGTGTCTGTGAGTGTTTAAATAATCCAAGCTAAATGGATACATAATAGGAATAATGTCTAGGAGCACTGAAGTAATTGTCCAGTGTTGTGACTATTTCCTGGTTGAAATAGTCAACAGACTGCCGTTAAGGCTGTGTTGTGCGTGTCTTGGGTTTTGCAGCTGTTGTTTTTCATAATCACGCTCGCTAGTGGAGGGCGCATTTGTGACTCACATCCTCAAGAAAGTAGATTATTATTTGGCTGATTACATTAATTTGTGTAAAATATCTAAGCCGCCGCGTTGCCATGGCTACTCCGACTCGTATCAGTAAAGTCTGGAGTGTGATCTTGTTTGTCCGATGTGCCGGCGGTGATTGTGACATCTCTGATTTCCAGTGTGACCCACTGTCCACTGAGGCGTCAAAGAATGCCAGGCATTTCCTGAACTATTTTAAGACTCCGAGGCATTTCTTAAAATCATCTTGGCCAGCTGGAGATGGAAAAGGACGCTCGGTTTTAATTGCTCACCGCACAGACCTCTTTCCAGATCCGGCGTGTTGCATGGATTTTCTTGCGCTTTGCTGTCAACAAGAGAAAAAGCATTAGAATGCATTCCTGACCTGAACAATAATCCTGGAAGGGCACTCTGGAAGGAAGGAAGGAGCACAGAGCCGAACAGTATTCACGTCGGAGCTCCGCCTCCGCTGAAGCAGCATGAAGTCATGTTTTAGTGGAAGATGCGCTGGAGGCCATTGTGGAATGTAATTGCACAAAGAAAGGTTCAGCTTTTAATCAAGACACAATTTTGGTGAATCCACAAATTCTATTACATGTACGTGATGCCTCTGTTACCCGGCGTCATTGAGAGTAATAACCACTCATGGTTAACTTCTATATACAACCATCCCACCGCAAGTGCATGAAAGTTCGAGGTCCTGGAAATGATGGCCTTTAGCCATTGTTTGCTTATTTTCCTTTTTTCCCCTCCATCTGGGAGCCTTCTCCTCTGCTCTAAAGAGTCCCGACGGAGCCCGTTTGTGCTTGTTGCTCGATTTGCTTTTTCTAGCTTTGCTCCGGAACAACAGTCGCATGATTCCACCAGGTCACAATTAGCCTGCAGACTGGTGCTGCAACTCTGGCCGCTGGGGAGTTGTAGACACATGGCTCTGTTTTGTGTAATGACAGTGTGTGTAGCTGAGTCTAGAAGGAGGGAGCCCTGGTCTGCAGGCACATCGTCACACACGGAGATTAAAAGGAAACAAACGAGCCTGCATGCCATCTGAGACACAAAAGGGACGCTCCGCGCTCGTCTTTGCACTATTTTTTTGGCGAAACGCGTCGCCGTGCACTCCCTCGCTCTGACAATTATGTAAATTCCAGCCGCAGCCAAATAATTAGTTTTGCGTCAAAATAGCCGGCATGTTGCAGGGGTCGTGGAGATGGGGACTGATTTGGCTTTTTCGTCTCCCGCGTGAGTGCAGGCTGTTGTTTTTGTGTCACGCTGCAGGAGGCCGCCAGACTTCCGTCTTGAAAACAGAGCTGCCCTGTGATCTGAGCGCCCACCAGGAAGCTCAACACTTCCATTTCTTCTTAGTGGGACTCAGTCAGTTTCTCAATTCACTCGCATCCGAGTGAGACACGACTGTAGTAAATCATTTTAAGACTGTCGCATCTGCTGCTCGCATCTGTCAAGCGCATACACAGGGGAAGTTTGGACTGTTTTGCTTTGTTAAAGTTAGGATTTAGTTTTATTTTTAGCTGCTGTAGTGAATCTGTTATGGGGGGAGAAAAAGCAAACCGCTATCTGCACTTGTTTGTGGGAGAATAAGGAACGGCTTGGTTGCTCCAGGATTAAGGAAGTGCTCCCTTCCTGACAGGAAGTGTTTACAACTTGGTGACATTCCCTTTTTAACTTGACATGTCTGCGCTTGCCCCTCTGTGTAGGCTGGGGAATCTGGCTGCTGCGTGCTTTGCTAAAATATAACCAGGGTTAATGCCCTCGGCTGCTTCGCCCGGAGCAGCCTGGATGTCGGAAACGGTGACAAACGGCGATCGCACGTAGCCGCCGCGTGCTCCAATAAAAGCTCTTTGCGGAAACGAAAGCGTCCTTCTCGCCTTTTGCTGCGCTGCCCCGGAGAGGTGGGAAGCCACGTAGCAATGGCGGCGGTATGGAGGACTCCACCCTGCGCTCGCTCTATTGTCAGCGGAGGCGACGCGCAGGGGCCTCGGTGCATCCTCACCACAGAGGCTATCTGAGGCCACAGAGATTCCAGCCTTGATCGAAGACGTCCTCGCATAACATCACAAAAACTCTGACTTTGTTTACGAGCAGACTGCGGCTTGTTTTCCTTCCTGCCCTATGAACCGCACTTTGAAAATCAAAGCTTTTGTCGCCACGTTGTTTCGCGGAGCCCTACTTTCCGAAACTGTCAGCTTTTATCTCGCAGAAGCCACGATAAACAAAGTTGTTGTGTGCGCCTGTACATCGTGGCAGTCAAGGAGGAATGAAGCGCGCGCCCACTGCATATGTCAGCATCCCTGTGCGTGAACTGGAAATACAACTCTATTATTCCCCTTTTCAGCCATCCACCACATTCTGAGTCTGTAGTGATGAGGGAAATTGGTCCAGGGTAGTGTTGGGGACAAATGACTCGTTCATATTGGCGCAGGATTATCATATTTTCGAGAATTCCATTGTGGCACCTGAATTATTCTCGGCTCGTGTGCCGCACCGCTCACTGTACGCAGCAGAAACACTGCCAATAAATCCGTCACACAGGGACGGGGACAGAGAAGGGAAATTGGATTTTGTCAAGCGTGTCGTCAAGTGCTTAATCTTGAATATCTGTCGCGTATTAAGAGCACCTTCATAGGTTGCGGCCCACGGCCTCCACTTCTTACTCGGCTGGAGGTCTTAAGTGTCTCTGTGTGCAGTGCGTTTCGATGAAGGAGGTCCTCAGGGGGATGCGGAGGCGCTTTTTGTCCTTCGCCGCCTTGGCCGCTAACAAAAGATGCATTCATTCATCAGGAGACGAAGGCAGCCCAAGTAGGAATTGATTGAAATTAAAAAGTGCAGAGCATTTCACTCTGGGTGCTTGTAAGGATGGAAGTTCGGTCTGTTTGTGAGAGGAATCCCAACAGATCCCTGCACACGTCGCGACGCACAGGAAACAGCTACTTATTTACTAGCACGGCAACAAACGGATGCTGCTGAGGTGGAGTCGTGTGATGTAGCTGATGGAGCCTGTGTGGATAATTTATGCATCTTTTTTTCAAGCCAAAGACACAAAATTCTTGCCATCCGAAAAGTTCATCGTAACAAACACAAAAGGAGAATTCATTCCATTCAATTAGTTGCTTCAGTAAAAAAATAGCCGTGAGTTGTGCTGTTGAGTTGGTATTCAAAACAAGCATTTACTTTATGGACATGTACTACACACTTTCACACTCATGAACACTTATAGGATAACTTCATTTATTTAGTGATTATGTCCTTAGGTTGCAGTGTCCGATGGGAAGCCTATAAATACAGCATAATGTTTGCATTCCATTGGCGGAAAAAACGTAAAACTGAGGCTAACGTTGCTTAAAGGGAAATAATAAGCTCTAAGTAGGCCGCCTAGAAATTACAGTGCAGGATTCTTTCAGACTGCGCATTTGGATTTCCCAAAGGAAGACGATTTGATGCTGATGAGTGGCAGCTGTCAGGGATATGTACTTACTTACATCTGCATGTTATGTGTTGTGTTAAGAAAAATACGCGACGGATGACTGAGTAAAAGCCACCAGCCTCAGGTGTTCGCGCTGATAAAAAGACAGAAGAAGAAAGACAGCTGTGACAGAACGTGGTCCTATTTTTAACTTCCTGCATGGATAAAGATTCTCACAGTAGATTTTTTTTTTCTAGAAGATCTCTGTGATTGCCTGCCAGCTCAACTTGGGCAGACTAAACGTCTTCAGAAACTCACTGATTTGAGCGGGCACTGATAATGAACATCCTACTTTGCCGGTGATTGAGGCGTTCCCTGAACCTTTTCCTATGTGTCACACACCTAATTTTGTGCGCGTATGTGTGCAGTTTGTATGCACGTACGCGTGGATATGTGTAGCGTGGGGAGAATTATAAAAGTTCAGTGACACAGAAACTAAGGCTGTCGACCCACATTTCTCTAAATGCTTCTGTTTCAGCCGTATCGAATGGCCGCATTTCTTTGACTGTCGACGTATTAGAAGTCGAGTGTTTTGAGAACTTATGTCTCCCATGGTGGCGTTAAACCGTAGGAGAAGAAAATAACACAAAGAAGCTTTGATCATTATCCATTGTTCTTGTTAATTGCGTTCTTTTGTTCCAATTCGAAGTACTCATCTCATTAAATGTGGCCCGAATGACTGGACGAGATCTTGGCCGCCCGTTTTATTGAGGATGCATTAAGAGATTACTTTGGAGTCAGGACAGCCAGGTAATCCAGGATGCATTTTGTGGAAGTCATCAAGTACGCTGCTATTCTAAGTATAGCATGACTGTACTGCATCCTGTCGTCCTCCAGAGTCTGTGCTTCAGAGTCAAACTTAACAGATACATAAGTCTGAAGTTCACTTCGTATGGTTTCATTAAAAGTCCGTTGTCGTTAAAAAAACGCCATCCGTGTGAAGACAGTGACGAGAAATCTCACAGTTATCTTACTTCCATCCAGCTGTTTTTATACAGGTGAATGGAGACGATTGTTCAAAATGATCAGCTAAAATTGCTGCTGTCTCTAGATTATGCAATAATTGTGACAGTCCCAACAGTAAATCATATTCACTGTCACAATGTGAGGACAATTCGGGTCTACGTGATAAAAATACATTATCAAGAGGAGTTAATAACCATAATGTGACAATTCAGTGTTCTGCTGGAAAACTTGGCCTCCAAATTCACTAGATCCCAAACTCGTCAAGTATCCCACTAACAACACCCTCTTTCCAGACACCACAGGACACCGTCAGAAGGTCCATTCCCTGATGAGTCACAATTATTTTGGAGGCACAAGGGAAAACTACACAATGTTGGGTTAATGTTATGCCTGATCGGTGTAGATATGTGTGTTTATTTATTTATTTATCCTGACTCAGCTGTTTTCTGCACTGCTGACTTTGGTGCATGGCAGCGCTCCTCCTGCATCTGGAAGCGTTCCAAAGCGAAGCGGTGCCAAAAGATCCCGCTTCACCCCGGTGGCGTGCGAACTCGGCTCCACATGGGAAAGAGCGCGGAGATCAGAAAAACCAACATTTATTGGGGAATAGATCTTAAGGGTTAAGTGGCGGTGTAATAAATAAGTCGGCACCCGCAGCGCAGATGTCTCCCTGGGAGGCACGTGCGGAACCGACGGTTGAGCACACTGATGTGTTGTGGCTAGGCTAATTCTCAAAATATGTACAGTTAAGTACATGTTGTGCACGGGCTGTGATATCCCGACCTCGCTAATGGAAGCAGTTCGTACGCTGGAAGGGGTTTCATTACAAGCCTGTTTTGGACTGTATTACTTTGCACATGTTCTGAAGACGTGTGGGGATGCTTTTATCTCGTTTCCTATAAAGTCGCCAATACTTTTTGTGTTGTTGCTGTTCCGTAAGTAAGAGTAGCATGATTAGGCTCAAAAATGTGCGCTCTTGGATGATTAATTAAATTAGAAGCAAAGCACATGCCTGTACCTGGTGGAAAAAAAGCAGAATCTTTGTTTATCTCTCCTGATTGGTGCGTGAACCGCAGCAGCTTGTGACTGATGGCAAAACGGCACCTTTATGGCAAATATATTAATTTAATTAGCTACCTCTGCAGACTCCTAAGTAGGCCTTTAAAGGAGGCGCATCACTCTTCAAAGCTCCCAGAGAGGCAGAACGCTCCGGCAGCAGCCGCGTTTCTTAGGAAACATTTCAATAAAGTTTCATTAACGTCAGGTCTGCGTGGTGGAAATGCACTCCTGCTCCGGCTCCGCTTTAGAGGAGAAGCTGCTTCTCCATCTACCTAATCTGCTTGGGAGACGTATCAACCCGGCAGGGCTCAGTCTTCACAAGGGGACTTCGAGTGAACCGTAACCAGATTTGTGCCCGCTTCTTAGAAACACGAAAGTATCTTATTGATAGTAACTGCATTATGTCAACAGAGAAGCTGTGATCACTTTTGCTTAAATGAATTGCCTTGAGGGAGTGTTCCTTGCCAGTGCGTTCCTTCCACAAAACTGAGGCCAAGTTATCTTAAGACGAGTGCGTTTATCCCGAGTTTAGAGGCGAAGATAAGGTGGCGGAGGCACCGCGATGAGGCTCGGCTTTCCCAGCCCGACTTTACATGAGCATTCAAACATTTCTCTTCCGCCCTAGAGGAGTAAACATACATGCCAGTCTATTCCCGAGCTCTCTTCTGTCGGCTCATCCTTTGTCTTCTCTCCCTTTTTCCCCTCCCTTCCCATCATCTTCAACACAACTGTCTCCCCGCACAATAGCGGCGTGTTTCTTTTTTTTTTTATGCCGAAGAACAATAGCGCAAAAAAAAACAAAAAAAACCCTTTCGAAACGGCGTAATGCAATTGAGCTGCTAAGCACTGAGTTGTATTAGGTTATCAGTGGCTGAAATCCCTCGTGGTGTGAGACATAAATCACACACGCCAGTCCTCCTTCTTTCTTTCTTTCTTTTTTTTCCCCCCTCCTCCTCCCTCTTTCTAAAGCCTGCTGACTTTTCAGGCAGCCTCTGAGGAGCTCCAACCTTCACCAGCCCCTGACGCATTCGATTCTTCCTGGACCGGCCGTGACATTAATATCATCGCCCAGTCTGCATTTATTCAGCAGGAGCGATTCCGGTTTTCATTTTCATATTTTAATGGCGTTTATTTGGTTGTCGCCCGGTGAAGTCACCGGCCCGCTGTTTTATTGCGTCTCCCCTCTGATTGATTGCGGTTTTAAAATGCCAACAGTGGCCACGATGCTCGCTCAAAAAACGCGGCCGTTTATTTCCTAATTATTCGAGCCTAAAATCCATCTGTGCTCTCAAATTTCATCAAATGCGATTTCTGTTTTTTTTTTTCGTTTTTCGTTGTTTTTTTTTGTTTTTTTTTTATTCGTTCGCCCTTGATTGCCCGATGAGTCGGCTGAACGCATTAAGAGTGCGGTGGGGCCGGATTTTCTCACTTCTAATGGAAGGCAGGGGCCCAGTTGAATTGTAATCCTAGAAGCCTTAGCATCCTCGAGCATTGAGCCAAAGTGGCAGGTGCCTGTTATAGTCTCCCTGCTTCGCTAATGTTCTCCCTCTGTTCTCCCTGATTTGAAGTCGGCCTCACGGCCCGGGAGCAGGCGGCGCATTTCAAGAAGTCTTCTGCCGTCTGCTTTGCGGGGCTGCCAGGGCTCTGGCAGGTACGAGACGCGACCGACCAGGATCCGAGCCGCTCGGTGGAAGTAATTGAACGAGTTCCCTCTCTACGCTTGCAGACCAGTTAAGGACCCCGGCCGCCACCGCGGGGACATGGCCTGAGCCGGTCAGGTGGCTTTGCGAGATTCATGCGGACTTACATCGCAGCTTAGCGAAGACCTGATATGTGGCGGCCCTGCCGGCCAGTGCTGAGAGGGGAATTTTACTTTCATGACAAGTGTGGCTTGGCTGCAGTCCTGACACACCCTGGCATGCCACAAGGCAGATGGTGTGTCCCCAGGCGAAGCCGCCGCTCCGTGGCACCCCTCTCCTCATAAGCCCATGCTCCTCCTGCTGTCGAGTAGTCATTAGTGCAGAGGGACAGGAAAGACACACTGGAGCTATTTGGAAATATTAACCGCCTCCTCCACCCGAACGTGAACTAGGCCCCAGGGACCAGATGATGGCACCTCGTAGAGTTCACCTCAACTGTTGATGGTCCTAACACCCAGGAAGGATCTGTGTAGGGTGGATTTAATAATGTTCTCCCCCGCTTATGAGCGACGGATGTATTGCGTAGATGTACACAATACTGGGTTGTAATGTGACACCAGGTGGCGGCGGCGATAATGACGGCCCTCAACGTTTTATTGCAAAACTTTCAAACACATTTTTTGCCAAAATGAAAGTGAAAATGGCTCCATTCTGTTGTGACTAACGTCTTTGTGGTCTACTTGCGTTCAACGGTCGGCAGACTGGAAACAGGTTTGTCATCGGCCTAGGTAGGCTTTTGATGGGGAAAAGAAAAGCGGACTTTCATTGTTGATCGAAATAAGCCGGGTGCTGAAAGGAGCTTTTATTGCCCAACTCTGAGTTAAGCGTACGGCATACATACCTGAAAAATGTCTTTTACTTTTTGTCTGACAAATGCCTCCAACCGTAATTACGACTACTGTGGATGTGTTCCTGTAATCAGCCCAGGAAAAGGTTCCTTGACTGTAGCTTCAAAGCAGAATATTTTTTTGAATTTGTTTGAATTATTTAAAAGCTGTTTCGAATAAAGGTTCGGCCTCCGCAGAAGAGCAAAACAACCGAGAGCCGCTTTTTAGATTTCAATTTCAGAGTACCAGCTGGCTTGTTAGCCTTCCCTGTTGTTGGTTGTTTAGGGAGGTGAAAGAGAGAGTACATTGGAGTGAAGCGCTTCACCTTATTTGCTCTTTGATAAACTGAACTAAAATGTGATGATACTGTTTCGTATCGAGCCCACGCTGCTGTCAAAGCAAACGGTCGTGTTTGAATCGCAAATGACAGATTTGTTTTGTTTTTTTTGTTTTTTTTTTTTACCCGTGATTGCATTTAATCCCCGCACGTGATCTTATCACAGGGTTTCGTCACGCACCCGGACTTTATTTGTCGTACATTTTGTTGACAGGAAAGCCAAGGGGATGACGTAATGGTGTTTGGAGCACAAAACTCGATAAGTGATTGCCCTATTTTCCTGAAACATGTCAGAACATCCTTTTGGCCTGTGACGAAGGCGCTGTAAGTTCTAAGGTGGTTCATTTTGAGGAGTGAGGTCAAATATACAGTGTAATGTGTGCCCTTGGGCCGAACAACTAAACCTAAAGACTGCGCCCATTACTTCCAATATATAAATATATTTTACACGACACTGATGTAGAGAATTTAAGTTTCATTTGAAGTGTGTAATCCCATTTGTGGATTTTGGTCTCAAACCTCGAGCCACCCTGCTACAGCGTGCGGACCACAGCGAGGTGGACGCTGGCCTTTATCTCCAGCATTTACGTGATTCATGTGTTTTTTTTTTAAGTGAGGGTTACTTATTCTTAGGTCTGGGCTGTGTTCGCAGTGACTGGGCCCGAGGTGGGTTTGGCTCCCGACGCGACTCCCGACGGCTGAGTTTCCATGCAACGCGATGCGAGATGGAAATGACACCGTGGCTGGAATGCATAATCTTCTGGGTTCCCTGGGGTTGCAGAGACGCTGCCGATCTGATTGGCTGAATTTTAATCAAACGTGCGAGCGGAACGTGTGTAGCCTTTTTTTTTTTGTGTGGCACAAGAAAACAAACCAGGACAGTGTTTGCATTGGATCCCCCCCCCCTCGATTCTACCGCTCGAATTCACAGAAGCAAAACATTCAAGGAACCCATAATTACGCTTTGGAAGAAAAGAAGTCCTGCTTATTTTCCCCAAAACAGGCGAGGAGGGAATACTCGAGAAGGCAGATTTGACGCACAGAAGCTGCTATGAACACATCCGCGGTGCTTAACTTCCTTTGCTATTATTGCCTAATCCGTGTATAGTGAGGATGAATTTACCTGCCAGCATTTCTCTCTCACTGAAAGGCTTACAAATTATCCCTTGTGAACTTTGTAGCATTCACCACTGGGAAACTTTTCAAGTTGTTTTTCTAAAGGGAAGAAAAAAAAAATTAGGTATCGCTGCATTAAATGACTCTTGACCTCGATCATTATTGTAAAATCCTGGTGCTTTCCCAGCGCTCCATTAGAGGGTTGTATATGTACATAATGCTCACTTCCCCAAGGCTTGGCAGGTGTGTGCGTGTGTGTGTGTGTGTTTGTGGCGCTCGCACGGGTGGCCTGCATAAGTGGAAGTGCGCTTCTGGGTAGCGTGATCCCTCTGTGGCAAAGATTTACAGGGGTTGTTCTCGGGAAAGCTGGCTCGGCGGAGGCACAGCACGGTGGGCACGAGGCTCAGTCCACCTCCAGGGTGCCCCGCCCCGGCCCCATCCACCAGATGAGTGATGAGCTTGTTTATAATGAGACCAAATCCCTTCCTGTTACACATGAGTCACGGGGTGGTGTAGTGCCAGCCTCGTACGCATTTCGCGTACTTAGGTGTTTCCTTGTTTGTGCGCGTAATGGTTTTCAACCTTAAAAGCCCCCTCGACTCAGATGTTTCCAAATTACAGAACGCGCGGTGACCTTCTCATCTGCCCACTGATTGGCAGGACTAGACTGTCAGGAGCCTCGGCGGAGGGGAAAAAGTCAGTTTTCTAACAGCTGGTCCAAACTCCACACGCCCTTATTACATCCAGCGTCCAAGATGCCTCAGATTAGAGTTTACTCCCTTTAAAATAGAAGATTTTTTTATTTAAAAGAAAAAAAAAAAATCCTGGTAGATAAAACAAACATTTCAAGGAAACAAATGTCCCCCCCAAAGGCACTGTGGACACAAACTTGCTCCGCTCCCTGAAGGTTTGAGCTGTATTTCTGGGTCTCCGGACGTCCACCTAATTGCCATCTACTTGCACAAAATGCTCAGCGAAGGAGCAGGGCTGCAATTAGCCGTGGCTGACTGCCAGCTCGGCATAAATCTGCCAAATTGTTTCTCTTAAGAAAGTTGAGCAGTTGTGGTCTTCTTTCCTCTGCTTTTGAAATGCAGGCCTGTCACTGGGCTATCATATAATTAGGCAGACCAGCAGTAGCAGAGAGAGCGTGTTGTAAGGCTAAAAGCTGAGGCATTGTGGTGGTGTGCCGAGGCATACGGAGGTGGGGTGTTATTTATGTGCTTCTCCCTTTATCCTCTGGCTTTGCCTCGCTGGATATCACTTGGCCCTGTCCTGGGTCCGCGCCTGTATCTGTTATTGCATCTCTCCTGACACCGTACCCGTGTTGTGGTGTTCAGCAGAGCAGCAAAATGAATTCCCCTCTTGCTGTTTCACTTTTTGTGTCCCCACAATCCCTCAATCTAACATTTCTGTCTCTCTGTCTCTCTCTCTTTTTTTTTTTTTTTTTTCGTCATGCTGCAGCTCATTATCCTCGAAGACTATGCGGACCCTTTCGACGCCGAGCAGGCTGGTGGCGCTCAGACCACCACGGAAAAAGTGACGACTGAGAACGACGGCTACATGGAGCCGTACGAGGCCCAGAAGATGATGGCAGGTACATGGAGTTAACACGGAGTCTTAATTAGGATGCAGTGCGATTTGGCTGCGTGAATTAACGCAGCGGCTCAGATGGCCCTTTTACCGTTTTACATGACAGGTGCAGCGGAGCCAAAATCACTGGTGTGTGTGTGTGTGTGTGTGTGTGGTGTGTGTGTGTGTGTTATGAAATATGTCAAGAATCAATCCAGTAGAAAAGGGTTTTATATACGGCTCATGTATTTTTTTCGTACATGTGGAGAAAAGCCACTCACTGGGACTTCCAGGAAGTGTTTTTTTTTTTTTTTTTTTGTGAGATAACAATAGCTAGCATAAGAATTTAGCTGAACCGCATTCCCCACACAGCTTTGTCACAGCGCACTCATTCTGTGACTGAGCACAACAGTGACAAAGAACAAGGAATATGCACATAGAAGGATAGAAATAATAATAATACTAATAAAAAAAAGTAGCGGCTGTTTTCCTCTCCTGAACAGACCTTAAACTGCGTACAGGGTTGCTACAAAAGATGTTTGGATGAATGTCAGTCTTGAGGATGTTTCTGGAACGGGGAGCTGACAACTTGATATACTGACATATCATATAGCACATACCCGTACCTCTCACCATCCCGCACACCGCTCCCGTTGCTCCCACAAAGGCTGAACATGAATGATTCCATCCCTCCTCGGCAATTTTCTTTTAATGGTCCTCCAGACAATCTCTTGTTTTCATCTGTCTTACTGGTTTGACCTCTGGCCCAGTCATTGCCTCAGCTGAGTACAAAAAAACTCAAGATTTATCGCCTCCACCAGAGTGAGGAAGCAGGAAAGGGAGAAAAAGAAGGAGAAGAAGAAGAAATCTCAACAAGGCTTTTTTTTTAGTGGTGTCACTTCAGTCCAAGTTTTTCTTTGCTTTATAAATTTAACTCGACACAGTTGTGCATTTGGCTCTATTGATACACTGTTCTGTTCTGGCAGCAAGTGTCTTTTATGTCTGACGAAGTCTTCAGTTGGTTTCTCCCGTTGTTCCTCTGTGGAACCTGAGGCGGTTTTGTATTCAGGCTCCCAGCTCTTATCTATTGATTGCCAATATTTTGGTGGAGTTTTTTTGGGGTTTTTTTGTTATTTTTGTCCTTTTTAAAATAAATGGAATTGTGAATGGCTTTCTGTAGAACCACTGTCATCTTGATGAATCCACAAATGTTAAATAAATCACTTAAATAAAACCTACACAGGAGTGGATTGTAACATAATTATTCAAGGAGGAAATTAATACAATCTGAACTGCTTAAGCCAAAGCGAGTAGAGCTCCCCCTGGTGACTGGCTGCAGTATAGGTCATAAGCTCCACCCCCTCCATGTTAGTGGATGGGACAAATTAAAACACTAAAGTATACGTCAAATACTTTTTTTTCTCAATGATGGTTTCAGTCATTTCAGGTAGTTAATATAATACTGGTGCATATCCAGTGTCCATTTTTCCAGTGTCCAAGTTTTGCGATCCATATTGTGGCTCTGCGTGGCTCCACTCCATGACCTTACTGCACAAACTCTGTCTCCAAAGTAGCAAGATGGCACCGCCCATATCCTCTGGGAAATTAGCGTCACTTTGGCCAATGCAAGGAAGTGGGGACGCATTGTCCATGTTTATACAGTCTATGGTCTACACACTTAGACTCATTAACAGATGGATACTGTCCAGGTTGGCCCCCGTGCTGTGGTTGGGGGTTAAATTCCTTGCACAAGGGTGTCATAACAAGGCAATGAGGGTCAATCGCTTTCTCTTTCTCCCTCTGTGCGAGGCCAGATGCTCGCACCAATACATCAGCGCACTGGCTGTAGCTGTAGAGTAACTAATGCATCTCTCATTCTGACAGCGTACTGGCCAGGCAGGACTGCACACTCAGAAATTAGTCAGCTAAAAAGGAGAGAGCAGAGCGGTTGCATGCAGTGCTGCACTATTACTCTCTTTCATCCCTTTTTTTTTCTTGCTTTCCCTGCTTTTTTATTTATTTATTTTTTTTGCTAAATGACAGCCCGTACCGTTAATAATAACCGAGGTTTCTCCAGATTCTCTCAGATTGTTGTCGCTCTAACAGCCTTCCTCTCCTCTCGGATCTTGCGTTCACAGATGGGTGCAGATGGACACCAAACACTGAGCATGCCAACGCAACAGAAACTTTTTCTATTAATGGCTGTCAGAGCTAGTTTTTAGTTTGCCATCCGCCGAGTTTATGCCGTCTATAAAATGGTCGGTCTACCCCCTCGTTTAACTGTCTCAACTCGTAAAATTCAAATGGTTTCTTATAAAAACATGTTTCCAGTTAATTTTTAAAAGTGGACCGCGAGTAAATCTGACTTTTTAAGAGTGTCTTCACATACGGCCTTTAGATTTACATCGGTGCTGCTGTCAAGTTGAAGTTCGCTTACCGCACCCCCATTTTGTGGCTGTGCCGCAGTAATAATTCTGCTATTACTTTAGGTATCCTTATTAATAGTATCCATGTCATGAACACTTGAAACCACCTGAGGTTAGCGTCTTCAGTTTGGAGTCATTACTTGTGGTTTTGCGCTGCTCCTAGAATAGATCTGCTTGTGATTAAACAGCAGGTAGCTCTGTAAAACAATAGTGTGATTAAGCTGTTATTGATTCTGCAAAGTGAGAATTTTAGTTCCAAAATCTGCAACTTCGTTTTCTTTCTGTCAGACTCTGTGTTTTTGACGTCTCCAAACAAATTGCTGCGTGCGCGCCAGGAAATTGTTCCAGTTTAAAGTCCCCCAGGCAGGATAGCAAATACACCAGAGTTAATAACTGGTTTTAGGATATTGTATTTTTTTTATTTTATTATTTCCCAACCTGAAGTTCACATGGCACAATGAACAGCAGCAGCTGACGTGTCTCCTCTACGGCTCTGACATCATTTCGCTCGACAAGCGTGAGCTCGGTCTCTGCATAGGTGCTGATTAGAAAAAGGCTTTCCACGCTCCTCCCCTTCCATTCTGCATTTCACGAGCCGTTGCGGCCTCGCGAGTCAAGCGGCTTGATTGATTATGATGGTTTACCACGTGTTCACCTCAAGCAATTTTATTTGAAGCCCTTTCATTGTGAGGATGAGAGGACTAAAAGCCTGTCGGCCTCCTTGAAAACTGGTCTGAACAGTATTTTACTTAGAAGTGTGTTAAAGTATCTTTCAGGTAGACTAATCCTCTACGGCTTTATTGTTGACAGGAGAGGAAACACACTCACCGGCCACTTTATTAGGTACACCTCGCTAGTAAAAAGTTGGACCCCCTTTTGCCTTCAGGACTGATTTAATTCTTCGTGGCATACTTTCAACAAGGTGTTGGGAACATTCCTCAGAGATGGCCTCATGCAGTTGCTGCAGATTTGTCAGCTGCACATCTATGATGTGAATCTTCCGTTGCGCCACATCCCAAAGGTGCTTTACTGGATTGACCAACAACCACCAACAACCATACCACGTTCAAAGTCACTTAAATCCCCTTTCTTCCCCATTCTGATGCTCAGTTTAAACAACTTGTCTTGATCACCTCTACCTGTCTGAATGCGATTGGCTGATTGGCTATTTGTGTCAACAAGCAATTGAACAGGTGCACCTAATGAAGTGGCCAGCGAGTGTACATTTCTGACTTTTTTGGTTTGGTTTTTGTTCCTGCAAATTCACTTCCAGCCTTGGCAAACCCGAATGCAATTTCATTATCCAAAGGCCGTGTGTGTTTAAAAGTGTTCCGGTGAAATTCTGCAGAGAGCGGAGGTGTAATTTTGAAGATACTGTTATTATTCCTTGACTGCACACCATTCACACCTTGAACACACAAAGATTTGACCACGCTCTCGGAGGTGTGGCACGTAAGGCCCGAGGCGAAGAGTGCCACAGCCGTTTACGTAACACAGTGTGCATTCCTGCTGTTTGTATGTGTGTCTTTGTTGGCACGCACGCGATTGGGAATCGGACTCTGTGTTTATGTGTGCGCGTGTGACAAAGGGAGAAAAAGAGAGAAAGAAAGAGAGAGAGGGCTTTACTGGCCTGCGCTCCTTCCCGTGTGTGTGTGCTTTAAGCTCCGTGTCTCTTCTTTTTTTTCCCCTCCCAAGAGCCGTCCTTAGTGAGCTTGAGCCGACTGATTTATGGGCCTGCCGGAGGGGCATGTCACAACTTCCTTAACCCCTCCATAAGCTGCTCCGTACCGGCCGGCCGGGGCCGGGGCTCGCTGCACCGCTCGCAGTTATGTGAGGTCGTGTGCGCAGCCGCTCTGTCATTACAATTTTCCCTGCGTGTGTGTTTTCCAGAGTGCCTCGAATGTTTGTCGTGTCTGCACGCGTCAGCCATTGCATGTGCTATCTTTGCATCCGCGTGAATCCTCCGAACGTTCGCGTGTGACCCTGAGAGAAGACCCCCACCCCCACCCCCACCCCTCATCGTTGTGTTCAGGCATGAAGGCTCTTTATGTTTATGTATTTATTTTGACCGTATGTGACACGAGTAAAACTTCTGCCTGCGCCTCTTCACTTTCACATGTTATCACCCATGTGTTCATGCGATACACCAATCAGCCACAACATTAAGAACACAGACAGGAGAGGTAAATAACATTGACCGGTGCAATATTGTGCTGGGAACCTGTGGACCAGGCACTCTTCACCTCAGGCCTTACATGCTGCTACTACCCCCTCCCACCTCCCACCCCATAGCAATAACACTCCTTGATAGCAGCAGCCATTCCCAGCAGGACGCAGCCTGACACAAAAAAATGGTTTAGGAACGACTCAAAAAACACGGCCTCCAAATTCACCAGATCCCAAACTGATCAAGTATCTATGAGATGCACTGCGACAGGCTTGATCCACAGAGACGCCCACTAACAACATTATGTTGCCAGACACCGCAGTGCACCCTGAACAGTTTTAGCAGCACAAGGGAGACCTGTACAGTATTAGGCAGGTGGTCATAATGTTATGGTGCGCACACGCTTCCTTTGTGCTCTCAGCGGGCCGATTCCCCGTACACTTCCACACAAACGGCAGCCTCTAATCACAGGAAGGGCTGTCGCAAGGAAAGCTAAAATCAACGTCTACAGCGTTTCTGTATGCGCTCCACTTGACTCTCCTCTGTCATACATTGTTGTAGCTGTCGGGACTTGTTACACTGACAAGTACAAGGGGCGGGACGAGTACCGCAGGGCAGTGCGCGTCAAGTCGTTTCTCAATGAACCCATGCTCGTCCTTGTACTTCCCAGTCAGCCAGGCACGCAGGCAGGCAGACGACCATGTGAGAGTTTTCCCACAGTGCAGAAGAAGCCTGTTGTGCAAACAGTTTGGATGAGTGAGCTCTCCCGAACAAACAAAGTCCAGTCCAGCTCCCTCGCCTGTCCTTAGGCCATGACTGCGCCGCTGCACCGTGTCGAGGTTCTTATGTGGGAGTATCCGTCCAAACAACCCGTCCGGTGCGAAATATTTTTGCGGTGAATTTATTATATTCCGTGTCAAAGTTGAAACCTCAATTTGTCCACATCCTCAGATTTCAGGTCATGCTCCGTCATTTTGCAGCAGGAAAGTTGTGCAATAGAGCCACAGTGCCCAGAGGGAAAAACCATGATGTTTTCCATAATGGTTGACTCATGGTAGTTGGGTGTTTGCTATTTCTCTCCCTCTCTTTTTGAGAAATGTGCTGGGAAACGTCTCCCAGCGCTGGCTTCTCCTCCGCCACACTCCCAGCGATGTGGAGGCTGGAATCCAGTGCCAAGGAGATGAGTCATTAGCAGTGGAGTTGATTATTTCAATTACTCATGATAGTGTGGTGCTAAGCCCCTGCTGGCTGTACAGTATAAATGCCAGGAACATTAAGAGCTTGGCACGGATCTGAGAACATGTTCAGAGGTGGCGACAGCGAGAAACGAAAGTCGTAACTCAAAACCAAAAACAGGAGAGAAACCGGCCAAAACCGAAACAGAAAAGTGAAGCGAGCGACAAAGGGAGAGTCCTTAAGGAAGAAGCGGTAGGAGCAAGCTCATGCTGCAGCACCTGTGGGGTGGTTTATGAGGGCTGTTTAAGAGGAAAAGAATGGAGGCATGGTGTGCCAAATGGTTTCCATCTCACCCGCTCGCAAGAATGAAAACTCACTTCAGGCAATGGCACGTACATGTGGCGGCGCATTTCTTGGCCTCTAACCCTGCGTTTATTGCCCCGAGCTGTAACTTGAGGAATATCCGGAGCGTGTACTGACAGTGGCACCTTTCGAAGGCGATATGTTTTTGAGAATTTCTCAAAAGCTGCGCCGTCGGTGTCGAATTAACGTTTTGTGAGTGTGAGTTAGTGTGGAATGTAATAAGTCAGCAATTTAACCTCTGACCAGTGGTTTTGTTTTCCGCTCCTTCGCGTCAGTTTCGGGGGGCATTCGAAAGGATTGCTTGAGAATTACCTTAGCAACACATTTGTGCATTTCCCCCAGCTGATTATAGGGAGCTATAAATAAGCGTGGACTGCAAGGCCAGTAGCCGGGAACTGGACGGGGAAGTGAATAATTAACACCCTCCTCCTTCCTCTCACGCCTCACAAATACTGTTTAAGGGTATTTGGGCCATGCAATCAACTCACAGCTGCTCTTTTTACCAGCTTAAATTATTCAAAACTGTAATCTCTTTATTTTTCTTACTTGGAGTTGCACCACCTTTCGCTCTCAGTCAACAGACGAGACGTAGAGACCTCATAAAACAGAAAAAAAGGGCGTGAAAACAAATTGGTTTGCTTAGGGCTACCATTGACATACATTTTTTTTTGTTGACAATTACATGTAAACAATTGCACTGTGTTCGTCTTGGTCAGATTAAATTCTTGTTTTTCCACTGTGTTGAACAGCAACACTTATTTGTACACACAGCATCACCAATGAGCTAAATCAGAAGAAAAGAAGTTGATCCACTCTGGCTCACAGAGCATTTCAATGTTCACAGAAACCAACAAATGGGCAAACTTCATCCAAATCCTGGCTGAACTGAGTGAATCTAATTCATTAGACATAGACACATAGGGGTGAGGTTGAGCTGCTAAGGGAGCTGGCTAGTTTAGAAGCTTAGATTACGATCTACATTTCCTTTCTGTATCCGGAGTGTATTCAGAATTTGTCGATATATGCTTTGTGAGTCACGATGACATTTGCTTCCCAAGCTGAGTGATGACATGGCTCAAGAACAGAGATACAGCTGAGCTCTACTGCAGGACTGGATGAGTTATGGCCAAAGAGGTGCGGCGAAAGCGTTTCCAGTGACACCACGTATTATTAACAACCACACTAGCTTTAAAAAGTCAAAAGTTTTTCTTGGCTGACATGTACAGTGCCTTTTTATGTGCAAAAAAGAAAAACGTGACCTCAAGTTAAAAACAACTAAGCTTATGTAGCTACTATAATCGCCTTCCACATGTGAAACAGTCTACTCTCGACTAGTCGTTACCGCTCCACCCCACTCAGCGCTCGCCAGGTTTTGTCAGAAGTGAGCTGCCTGTTTGTGTCACGTCTACACTATCCAGTGAGAAATGACTGACAGTTATTACACGCTGATCTGACAGAGCGGTACCAAGTGATGCAAAACCAGTGCTCCGTGATCCCAGAGCTGGTGTCAGGTGGTCTTTTGTTTATTTTTTTTTCATTTTGGCTCGATGCTATTGTTGGCCCCGTATTATTTTAACTTTTACAAATGGTCTTGTCAACAAAATGCACTGTGTAATCAGAGCGGGGCTGGATTTTATTTCTGGAAAAACAGTGACAAGATCCAGCTGGACTGAACCTCAGCATTTAGCGCGGAACCAAAGATTAATCTAGCTGTCCTGTAAGAAAAGCAAATCTTTGAAAATAATAACCCGTATCAAGATTGTCACCAAACTCACATTCTGAATGGAGCCTGGCCACTGTGTAATTGTTGTACTTTGTTTTAGAGTATCCGCTTCAAATGACATGTTCGGTGGCCAGTAGAATGAGCCGAACTGCTTGGTGCATGCGCAGTTAAGCATTTCCTCTCCGAACTGATGTTTTAAAAATAGTGTGTTTCCCTATCTCTGACAGTGACATCCAGTCCAGCGGAGGTTATGACTCTGTGTTTTTGTGTGTGTGTGTGTGTGTGTGTGTGTGTGTGTGTGTGTGACTGGCCTGTCGGATAATGGCCGGCAGCCTCTGTGGCGTTGAGGGTCATCTGGCAAAGCTGAAGAGCGGAAGGTGTAGGAGGAAAGAGGAGAGGGGCAGAGCAGGAAGACTGACGACTTATTGATGAAATGAGAAATCTCTAGCTCAGCCTGATAACCTCCCTCCCCCTCACTTAGTGATGAATGCTACCCTGCAATGTAGCTCAGCCTACTCGCACACGGCTTTGAGCAGTGTGCACGGTGCCGCACAGCTGTCGATATTTGACATTTCCACTAGACACTGACACGTGTACTGGTGAGAGTGCAATATTACGTGTGTGCCACACTATCAGTTTTCAAATACTTAGAGCTGATTGACTGTATTTCTTATGACTAGCTTTGTGATGTATGGAAAATGATGAATCTTTTGTTGTTGCCTAATGGAAATATCTCTAAATGAATCAATATTGTAACAGACCTGGACCTGGTGCTAACTTCTCTCGTGACAGTTGAGTGTGTGTGTTTTGTGTGTATAATCGTAAATGTAATGCTTCCTAATTTTGAAACTGTTGGATAGCCAATAAGACATCAGCTCTTGGAACCTGATGATGGACATTTAGTCTATCTGTGGTATTTGATTCTGGTTAATTGAGTCATTTGAGAAACTAATTGTCAGATCAGCCAATAATGATTGTGAGGTGCTCCAATGTTACGCAAACATATTAAGCCACATGGTGTAGTGTTGTTTTGCCTTTTGATTAAAACATGATCAAGCAGCTCTAATTCCCCCCAACAAGTAACAGCTGGTTCCTGGAGCCAAGCAGGTTGGTGTATTGCAAATTAAGGGGTGATTTCCACATTGCAGCCCTGTAAAGACCGTAGACTTACTCTAAGGCCGGACGAAACTGTGGTGCTTCCGGTGGGAACCACAGCCGAACCAAGTCCTAGAATTTGATGTGCATACATGTTCACTTTTATGCATTGTCATTTATCTCCTGACATATCCCCGGGATTGAGTCTGCTGGGGATGGTTTGTAACGTGTAAGTTAAGCGCACCTGTGTACAGACGTGGATGCAAAGGCACCGACAGCTTGCAACTAGCCTGAATGCTAACAGTGTGTACTGGCGTGAGACTCTGATTTCCAGCTGTGCCAGGCTGCGCCGAGCCAAGGATAGATTGGACGGCAGTCCAACTATCGTTCCGTTACAGCTGAGCGGGAGGGGAGCGGGAGGGGGAGGGTGAGGGTGAGGGGAGGGGGTTGAGCGCAGGGATGAGGGACCGGGCAGCCGCTTTGGCGCAGGTTGGAGGTGCTGAAGTCATTCATTTTAAAGGTAAGATTAATGACACCATTAATCCACGTCTGGGCCACTGCAGAGGAGGACAGGCCAGAATTCATACCCGCTGCCGGCTACCTGGGGCCTGCAGCACACATGCATGAGCCCTGTTAATACACAGTACACACACACACACACACACACGGGCAGAGGAGGCACACGCAGCTGTTGTGCGCACCGACACACTTTCCTCCAAGTCATTTGATACGTCAAGTGTTCATTTGCTCCGAAGCGGCCAAGGAACTTCCCGCTGGAGCTTGTGTCTTCGTTGCAGGCGGCTACTTGACGGGGTTATTGGTCTGATTTTATTGGCTGGTGAGAGTGACAGACTTAGCGAATTAGTAATAGATGGGGAGATGGCACCAATCTGACTGAAGACCTGTGTTTTTTCTTTTTCTTTTTTTTTTTTTTTTTTGCTGTGGGTACAGTCAAGCTGGGGTGGAAATCGGGCCTGTTGACACTCTGCGACAGAAAAAGAGCGTGTGTGTGCGCGCGAGAGTGGGCGCCGAGCACACTGCAGCTGTTGAAGGACACGACAGGAACAGATGGGCACACGAGAAAAAAAAAAAAAAAAAAAAGACACAGGAACACCAGATAAACACTCGCAGAGGCACAAATATACTGAAACCGGTACAAAGCATGTCAGAGTGGCCGGTGTGTTAGTTTTTCGAGAGCAACACACAAACATGCTTTATTTAATTAGCTGAAGTAGTCTTGGCAGCGTGATGTGCGGCGCCAGTATCAGGATTTATGAGGCCGTGTTGTAGCGTGGTTTGGCCAGATTCGATCCTTATCAGGACACGAGTCTGGTGGCGCGCTATGCGGATTTCATTTTGGGCATGTTTTAAAGCAATACAAAGGGAACAAAAAATTGCATTAGATAGGCCTAGAACCAATCAGGACCTTATGTGTTGTAAACACATTGAGCTCCAGTGGTGGTCAGATGACGTGTATGACTACGTCAATTAGATTTTTTGATTTGCCTGGCAGATCTTTGCTGGGGCATAATCGGTTCAACAACAGAACAGCTGCATACCAACTTCCCCTCAAAAAAATGTCGTGGGCGTAGGAAGTCTGGACTGGCTTCCAGGCTAGGTGTGTTGAATAAATGTGGTAAAACCATTCCAATAAACTACAGACTGAGCTCAGAGTCAGCATCTTTGCATCGTGAGCGACATAATGCGGGTAACGCTCACCTCCATTCACCCTTTCTTTCTGTTGTTTGATGAAACCTTTCAAAACCCAAGGCTTATGCGCTCTATCACACGTACGAAAGGATGAGAGGAAGGACATGGAGGCAGAATTACAGCATTTAATATGTTATGATGTCTCACTTTAGGGTTTTATGTGCTCGTCCGCGTGAACAGCGGTCTGAGGAGACTAGTCTGTAACTGCTCTAGCAGTTTGAGTAATGTAGCTGGAGAGGCCTGTTGACAAGAGGGTTGGAGTCGGAGGGGTTTCGAGATCAGGCACGTTGTGATGGAGCCATCATCCTAAACAGACACTGCAACTCTGCACAGAGGCCGACTGCATTTTTTGAGTCTCTCTGTCTTCAGTTTGCAGTCTCTTAACATTTTTGTTTCTGACGTTCTGCTTCCGCTATTCCTTTTTATCTCATTCATATCTACATTTACAGATTTTTTCTTTTTGTCTATCTCCGTTACTTCCATACATTAAATCCTGTTCCCTCTCTCGTTTTCTGCACCTTGTTTCCAGCATCTGTCTTTCCCTAATGTCTTTTCTGGTCTTGTCCATCAGTCTAGCCAGGAGGCAGTAGTGTGGGACATTCCTGTTTTCACTGTGATAGACTATGGACTAAGCCCCTTTATTGGAACCTTGTTGTCTTGTAAAATAACACGGGGGGCTTTTTTTTTTCTTTCCTCCCTGGAAGCCAATTTAGTGGTGACATTTATTCAGGAATGACCTTCTCTTGGTTTGTCTTCCAGAGACACTCGCCATTATCTCTCCTTGCAGAGTAATCCACCCATTATTGTAGCTTGATTTAAACATTTACCCTTTCCTCTTCTTTTATTTTTTTGTGTCTGCATATGTCTCTGTTGCAAACAATGAACAGATGTGTACTATATCAATTAATGCTGTGTGCTTGACTCCGGTGCATCTGCTCTGTTCGTAAGCACACACGGTCTAAGTCCTCTCCTCTCTCCCGGTTATAAAGGAATGCAATGCCTCATCTCGAGACGACTAATTAATTAAAATATTGAAGGAGCACTATAAAGGCATAGGGGAGATTATAACCTTATCAGAACACGTCAAGTGCGTGTTCCAAGATTCCAGATCCAATTAGCCAGATGGATGGTTCAGCTTGACACACACTCTTTTTCATTTATTCCCATCTATACGGTGAAATGTATGCCTCACGGTGAGAGAAGAGAATCCATAATGACCATTTTAAGGATATTTGTAGATGTCCTGTGTGTCCAGCACTTTTACACGGGAGGCCTTGAGTGTTTTTAGCAATTGTCACTTTTGTTGCTTTGATTGATACAAAGCAGATATTTTATTTATTTTTTTCACACAGGCAATTTGTGTCCTATACAGATGTGTATATCTCTAAGTTGGTTCCCTCTCTCTGCGTTGCCCTCGGCCTTGTGTTTGCATCCCATCTTATCAATCACAGGGTGCGATCGTCGGTGCGGTGAGGTGAGGCACAGGGTCTGCCCGGGGGCCCCGCTGGTGGGTTTGGGCTGTAATAGTTTGGCGCAGCCTGTTAATTTGATACGGTGTGTGGCTGAGGAGCCTCATTAGGGACAGCGGCTCTAAGAGGGGAGACGAGGCTCTCCATCACCAGCAGGATACCTCTGGCAAGAGCGAAATGAGACGGAGGAAGGAGATAGAGGAAGGGTGGGGAGAAAAGTAATTCGATATGAAAGTAAAGTAGAAAAGCCTGCGAAAGTAAAAAAAAAAAAAGACCAGTCTGTCCACATCTGAGCAGCATGGGTCACTGGAGAAAAATGGGGGGCACCAGTACAATATCAACTGTATAACAGAAACTGGATTATGACCTTTATTTATAGCTGCCCCC
Organism: Mugil cephalus; assembly: GCF_022458985.1. Classification (NCBI taxonomy): domain Eukaryota; kingdom Metazoa; phylum Chordata; class Actinopteri; order Mugiliformes; family Mugilidae; genus Mugil; species Mugil cephalus. The sequence continues at coordinate 14,081,576 of NC_061772.1, read as the reverse complement.
AAGCAGTTTTTTTTTGATATGGATAGTTTACCTATCAGAATTAATCTCCGAGATGAAAGTCAGAAAGTGCACACAAGGCTGTCACTTATCAACTGTCTTTGTTTTCAGCTGCGTCGTGGTTACTGAGAGCGAGCTAGGGAGATTGAGAGTTTGTGACAGCGAAAGAAACAACACACGATTGCCATCGCCCGTCGGCCAGAATGGGTAAGGAGGTGGAGGAGAAAGAATGGAGAGGCACACGACAGGATGGAGCAGGCGAAGAAGCAGAGAATGAGGCAGCTCGACGAGAGAGAGAGTTCATTTCCATGCGAGCATTGCATTTTCTCGCCTGCTGTGTGCATCCGTGTGGTCTCGCTCTCTGCGGGAGATTAGATGCAGCCACGGACAGAGTGAATTATTAATGTAAAGATCTCCTTCTCCACCGAATCCAATAAGTTTCCTATGATTTGGCTGTCAGAAAGATTGGTGGTCTGGATAAGGGAAACTCCTGGATCATGGGGCGCCGAGAGTTCTCCTCTCTAGGTAATTGACTTGTGCACAGTATTGACTTTCTGGTCATGGTGATTAAGATTGCCAGGGCCAGACTGGAGCCCAGACTCTTGGTGTGGGACCTCCCAGCAAGCATATGCTGGGCGACCTTTGTCCATAGCATAGGGCCATGGCTAGCCCCCCAGCTCGGCGACCTGGAAATACTGATCACTGTATTGATGTGGATCAGTGGATGCTGACAGGTTGAGGGTGTATTTTTTTCTTTTTTTTTCTGACGCACTCAGCCTTTCTCTCACACATCTCTGACTTTCATCAGGGTATCCAGGCTTCAAAAATAATTGGCTGATTCAAAAGAAATGACACTATTCCCAAGTTTGGGTGGTTAGATATGTTGCTGCCCACAAACTTTTCTACAGCTTTCCTTCTGACAAGAACCTTTGCTGACCCATTTCACTGTTTGCCACCACCCACCTTTTTGGGTAACACCTAACGCTTATTGGTCCCTCATTTGTCTCCAGGACTGCTTTAATTCTTTGTGGCATAGATTCAACAAGTTACTGGAGAAAGAGATGTTAGTCCATATTGACAGCACAGAATCTTGCCAGTGCTGTAGGTTTTTGGCTGCCCATCCTTGAATGTGAATCTCCCATTCTACCCCATTTTCCAAAGGTGCTCTGTTGGATTTAGATCTGGGGACCGTTTGAATACCGACATTTGAGTACAGTGATATAATTTTAGCTTTGTGACATGGTGCGTCATCCTTTTTAGTAAGCTGGGTACACAGACAACACTCTGGTAGACTGGCATTTAAACAATGCTCAGATGGTCCTAATGGGTCAAGAAAATATCCACCAGACCATTTCACCACAATACACAACCAGCCTGAAACACTGGTGCATGGCAAACGTCCAAATGTTATAGCAGGACGATTTTCCAATCTTCTTTTGCGGATTTTTGGTGAGCCCTGACAAATTGCAGCTTCAGAGAGAAGTGGCACTTGGTGAGGTCTTCTGATGCTGTACCCAATCTTCTTCTTCTTCTAAGTTTAACTTATTCCACATCTTTTCCACATACCTCTCCATTAAGGGGTTATTTGAGTTAGTGATTCCTTTCAATCTGCTCCTACCAGTGTGTACCAGACTTCTGGCAACGGCAGAACACTGCCACTCAACGGATGTTATCTCTTTTTCAGACCATTCCTATTAACCCCTAGAGAGGGTTGGGTGTGAACATGTCAGTATGTATTTCAGTTTCTGAAATACTCAGACCAGCCTTGTGCAAAGTCACTTATGTCACCTTTCTGAATGTGTGGCCAGTAATTGTAATTCCCAGTGAACGTTCAAGTGGTCAACATTTGATTTAGCGTGTGACATACTTGGCTCAGGTGTAAATGTTGGTGTACCAGTAAATGTGCCAGATAGAAGGAATATCTAATAAACAGTGATACTACAGCACATGAATGGTGCAGCAATGAAATACCACAGTATACTACAGTCGCTGACGAGTTCCTAGAATTATGCTTGAAGTATGTCGTCTGGTCACACCCTAACCATTGTTGAACTCATTCATGCTTTGTTTGGTCTTGTTGATCTTTCGTAGTTTGGCTGGTGCAACATTTGGACTGGAGACGTTTCCTCTCCATTTGTAGCTTTATCTGGCTCATTGCATCTTTCTTTCTTTGGCCAGACATCTATCTACTGTCTGGCCAACTATTTCAGAGATGAGTCATGGATGTAATGAGACGAAAACAGACTAAGCTAAATATGGGGATAAAAATTGGGTAAAGAATCGGCGAGTGACAGAAAGAAGACAGCGGTGTGAAGTCACCTGAAAGGAATCCAGCGGGAAGGTGACCTCTGGCCGTGTGGGGGATCATGATAGGGGATGAAGCACAGGCTGGCTGACCTGGACCTAGAGCCTCTGTGGCGGACAGTTGGGCTTTCTGATTGCTTTCCTTCAGAATACAGATCCACTATTGATTTTTACAGAGGACAGACAAACAAAAGGACAGTGGTGTATTTCAGTGTCCTGTGTGTGTGTAGGTCAGGGTATGTGCGCTGTGTTTTTCTAGCTGTCGGATATGGCAAAGGAAAGACATCTGTTCTGCAGTCCCTACTTTCTAGAGTTAAAATTGTTACATGTGTTGGTTGAAGTTAATGCAGGATCTGAAGCTACATATGGCTTTTTTTATGTACTGTAACTCCAAATGACAGAGCAACTGTTGAAAACATAACGATCCTCCTATATCCAAAAATATTCATGTGAGGGTTCAGTAAACTAGTAAAGCATGTTCTTCCTGAGTTGAGGCAGTCTAGGACGTATCTTCAAATGCTCGACAGAATTGCAGCTTCTTTCACTTATCTTCAGTAAGCTACACCAGAGATCAGAAACAGTTTGATTCTTTTAAAACAGGGTCATGTATTTTCCACGCTGATCTTATTAATCCCGCTTAATGAACGTGAATGCGTGGCTGAAAACACTCCTCAGTGTCCCACTGAAACTTGTTTCCGAAATGATTCACCAGACCTACAGACTAAATAGTTTGTGGTTGTGTGAGGTTATGTAATTAGTAGTTTGGACTTAAATGACAGTCTGACTTTTAACAAGTATGTGTCCTTGTTCAACCAGTCAGACGTGTCCTCTGTGGTTCTGACTCATCTTCTGGAGAAACATGGTACCCCTGTCACTAAAGACACACACACACACAGACACACAAACTCACTTTGTTTAACCAGCTTTGTGGTGTCACTTGCTGGAAGTCCAGTGACACCTACTTCTGAATAATCGCATCCACACATGCGCCAAACACCTGCACACATAACTGTAAATCTGTTCATTCGTTTACAAGCCGAAAGTCACTAATGCCTTTTACAGTCTGTCGTATTGGACAGGTTGGGCAGGCGATATGAAGCCTAGGTTGTGTTACATTGACCTGGAAGGCCTATACTGTACAGCGATGGCACCCCATTGAGCATTAATGCTGATTACCATTGGATTCCTGGTTTGCCCCCAGAGCACATTAGAAAGATTGTACCATAGTTGGGGGAGATTTTTAATTAAATTTAACATCTAAGTGCCCTCCAAGTTGTTTGTACCCCAAGTGGATTACAAATCCAGTATTAAGTAAGGTAAGTGCACCATTAATTCTCTATGTCCAAAAACGCCACAAAACAAAGACTTTCTGGACCTCTTGACAGCACACACACAGAAACACACAACATTTCCAACATGGGATGTTACGTCATGTTCTGTGTTGCTGTCAAAGCGTATCTGCGTTGAGCGCTGTCAGCCTGCATTATATTTGGGCTTGTGCACAGCCCAGACACCAGTCGCCCTGACAGGCTTTGGGGTTGCAGGAGTGCAAGTGAAGAGAATGGCAATAAATATCATAAAAAAAAAAAAAAAATCTCCACTGGTGACATTTCCGCTTTTCAGGCGTCACTGACAGCAGGAAATCCTCCATCCCGTTAAGAGTGGCTTTACGGTGCAACGGTCACTGTTAGAGCCCTCGTCAGTCAGCCTCGACCAAAGAGTGGCAACGTGCAGTTGAAAAGGTCCCGCAGTGCACCGGCATCAGTTCAGCACACGCATCAGTGTATTCTGGGTAACGACTGCAGACAAGATGGCTGACAACATGTTTTCATGTCCATGTACATATTGTCCTATTTTTTTTTTTCCCCCCACATATGCAGGCTCATCGGCGCTGCACTCTCTCTAATGAGAACTGACAGCATACGTATGAACGTCTGCTTTTGGTTGGTCCCCTATGCACATAGAGGGCGGAAACCTCTTCTCAGTGCTGTACTCTGCAGGCAGTAATTTCATTATCAGACCTCAGAGCTCATTACGCCAGAGCAGATGTGGCAGACACAAGGCAGCAGGTGAATCATGGAGGCCGGTCTGTATGTAGCATGTGCAGTATGTACTGTATATCCCTCCTATAATGTCTTCCGGCGCTGATGTTGCCGAGGATTCTGTTGTTGTCTTTTCCACATTTGTATCTGTGCAACAAATCCAACCCACCCACAATCCTGTGTTCCACTGATGGGCCCGGGGGTAGTTGTCTAATATGTCTTAAATGTAATGGATGTAAAAATGGTTGTTGTAGTTTGGTGATGAACAGAAGGTTGTTCACACTCATGGTCACGTAAATTCTTATTCGAAATTCATAGTTAAAATTTATATATAAACTGTTTAAATGTAGGTTTTATGAGTTGAACTATTGGAAGCAGAATTAGAAAAGGTATTTTATTGTCCTTTTTATGAGCCAGGCAACAACAAAGAGATTTAAAGATTCAGAGTGAGTTTGTGGTGTTCATCTCAGACATTCAAATCTTGTATTTGCATGCTGGTATATTTGGCACTGATTCCACAAGGGACCATGTGACTGAGTGGGCGACACTGCTGGACAGTCAACCAATCGCCATGTGGTTCCCGACAAAAAACAAATTAGTGCATGATAAAGATGTAAAATCGGCGTGCCTCTTATCGTAGTCAGTGTCAGAGATATTACTGTACGTATAAAAATGCTTAGTAACGCCCCTCAAGTCCATTTTGCGAGATGGTGTGAGCACCATGTAATTTCTTTTTGATGAGGAATGGATTCTGCCATGGAGTTCATTTGGAAGTGAGATTAAAGAATAATTACATCTTGACATTCAGTGATTATTGCCTTGTGAATATAATCAATCACTTTGTTTACTCAGGACAATTCCAGTGCGTATTTTGTGTCTTGCTCGCTGATTGTGCTGGGTGATTGGGACCGTGTTATTATTCATGATGATACCACAGTATTTCATGGCTGAGAGCAGATAAATACATATTCTCACACTATCTTTTCAGCGAGATAAGCAACCGGGGTTAATTTGAAAACCGTTAAGCTTTTCTTCAGAGCCTGCAAGTGCCGCTTCAGTTTGAACTTTTATTTTTTGTCGAGTGGAGTTGTTCCCAACAGAGTGAAAACATTCAAGGTCTGCCACTCTCAGAAATTGACGAGTGGGTTACAAAAGTCAATGATTAACTGGCTGCACTCAATTGGTCCATTATGTCCTCATGCTCTGTCTGTATGCGCCTGCCTTTTCACTAGCTGACAAACAAAGTAGAGGCATCCATTACTCTCCTCCCCGCCACCTCAGGGTTGACCCTCTGCTGCCGCACACAAGTCCACAGATGTCTGGCTATGTTGCTTCACCGGCTCCCCCTCAGTGCTCCGTCAGCGGGCCCACATGTCACTGTCAGCAGGCCACTAGCAGGGCATCCAGGCTTTGAATCCAAGCCCATCAACACCTCCCTGGGGGCCCCGGAGGCCGCCCGTAGACTAGCCGTGCCAGGTCAGCCTGGGCCAGTCACGGGGTTGAATTGGAGGTGGACTGCATCCTGAGGAAAAAGATGAAGGAGAAGCAGAAGCTGTGCCCTGCGCAGAGCATATGGTCCCCCCCCCAGTTATCCTGGAGCCTGTTGGTCACCTCTGAATGGAACCCCTCGTAAAAACAGGCATTGTCACTGTGTATGCTGTAGTCAGACTGTGTCTGTCCTTCTTTTTGGCAGAGCCCGGCTTCTCAGTGGGCACTGGGACACGAGAATGAGCGAAGAACAGCTGGCCCATTCAGAGCAGACTGCTGCCCTGCAGGAAACCCTCTCTATATCCTCTCAGCCCAGCTCATCAGCACCCACAAACACACAGAAGAGACTTGGCTCAGTGTCTTTCCCTTCTCTCTTCCCTCTTATTGCTGTGTTTGTGTCCCCTGGCTGCCTTCTCGGTTTGGATATAGTCAATAGAATAAACAAGACGGATAAAGCAGACTGAAGGGAATAACTTTAGTCAGAATGATTCTCCACAGTTTACAAAGCGCAAAACTTATGACTAACGGTGAATAATAATTTTCATTCAAGGGAAAGTACCAAATAACTTTTGTATGTCTAATACTTACTTTTGGGTTTTTTTTGAGAAACACTGGTTAGGAGGGTGAGCAATGCTCTTAGTATGTGAAGTTTATTAGGTTCTGTATTAGGGCAGATTGTTTTCACCAAGTGTGAAGACATAAAGAAGGTTAATGTGAATAGACAGATCAAACTAGAAAAGGGATTCGGGATCCTTCGAGCCAATACTACTTTCCCTCAGGTTGTGTTTGTACATGTACCCATGCGAGTGCTCTGTATACATATGCAACACATGCATGTAATGAGTGTGGTGATTCCTCACTCTTACAGTTTTCAACATTTACCAGCCTACCTGAGAGCCCTCATATGTTCTCACAGTTGTACCGGTGCATTGATGTAGGATACTGACAGATTCCCTGGAGAGGAAACATACATACAAAGGTTCCTCAGGGGGGGTTACCTGGAGAGACCCTTACACTCTTCAACCTCCTCTTACTAGCCGGTGCTCCATCTGTGAGTTTAGTTTAAGAGGTTGTATTCAGCACAACAAAACACTTGAGCAGTAAAGCCTCCATACTTGGATTGCACCAGGTTGGGTCATTTCCTGACTGTACAAAGACAGAGTGTGGAGTCTCCAGGACAATCAGAATAACAATGGGCCCTTCTGGTGTTGGGAAATTTATTAGAAGGCAATTAAATAGTCATGATAGTTCCATTGGTGGTGCTAAGTTTTTGAAGAAAAAGGCTGTTTTTAAGAAAATGGTAAAAGTGAAACTCGGGTATTTACATCAGCCTTTGGCATTTCCGCCTGCTCATTAGAAAACAAATGAAAAAGTTCAGGTACACTTGATGCCAGAACATTTGGCAAACAGTAACAAATTCAAACCCCAAAAGAGGTCCTGGTGACTAATTTGTGGAGCGACAGGAACAGTTAAATAGCAGATACAATATCAATATCAATATGTTTATTCTTAGGGTGCCCTCTCACTAGGGCCAGTTGTTCCATACTATGCCGAAGCACGAATGCCCCCCCTCCGCTGTCCCCCACTGGCCTGCACTCACATTACACTGCGCCAAGCGGACTGAGTCACAGTTTCCTCTGACACGTCATGTTGTTGATGTACGGCATACGCGTGGTGCAACGTCATCAGAGTCTGTAGTCATAGTGAAAACAGTCTGCCCTCTTTCTCTGACCAACACGAACCCTTTAACCCTGTCATTGTTGTTGTGATGGAGGGACGATCGCTTGTTTTATACGTCATGGTTATGTGGTTATGTCATGGTCATGTTTTGCACGTCGCATACTTGGCATGCGTGACAAAGCGTCCACCTCTTCCAACTGTACCGTACCCGGGAGCCGGCTGTACTCAGGCAGGTTTGCACTTACACGAGCCATAGAATCCGGACTTTAGGGGGCGAACACGCTTCGGTACGGAATGATTGCGGAACGCCCTTAGAGACATCACGAGGGACAGAGACCGTGACATCTGAAACTGAGGTGATTTAGTCATCCTAATTGGATGCCTCCCTACGCCCTTTCTGTTGTGATATTCCAGGCACCTGCAGTTAAAGAAGAGACCCTCTCAGATGCACTTGGAACAAAAGAGAAAGAGGTGTTTGTGGTTCTTTTATTTGCCCTGCTACCCTGCTAAGCATGTACCTGGATGGCCAGCAGAAAATGAATTTACAGGTGGATAAAGTGACGTATACACTGACAACGTAGTGTCTCTTTTCAACTGAGTTGCCACACTCTTAATATTCTCACGCCACAGACGAGGAAAAGATGAGGCATCTGTTCAGTTTCTGATTTGCTTGCTGCTCTGCCCCGCGCGCATATATCACAAGGCGAAATGCTATTCCCAATACGTGAAAGATGTGTTGAATTTTTAGAAGCCTCTCCTCCCCGGAGCCGCTCCTCATCTTTAACTGGGAGTCCAGTGGGATTGTTTGTTGTGAATATTACATTTATGCATGCAGGTGATGATTATGCGGAACACTGCGGGCAAACTGTATAGTGAGTCTGTGTCTGCAGATGCGTGGAGACGGTGATTAGGCTGCCGAAGCTCCTCGTGAAGAGCGACGTGTTTAAGTCTGCAAAACCGAGACATGCCTACATACATTAGATGAAAGTTGTGTGATTTTAGCTTAAGAAAAGATTAGACTATCGCAACTTTTGTGTGTGTTTTGCGCACATATAAATCTCAATTGATATTGTGGCCGTATTTCCTGGAACAGCGGTCAGTGTACAGGAGTGTAATTTCAGTTTCATCTTGAGTAATTGGACTCTTTGGGCTTTCTTGGAGCGGAGAAGTGCCATGCTGAAAATCCCAGCGTGATCAGCCCACAGTCTTTTTCTTAGACAAGGGTGACCTAGTATTTCCAGCAGCCGCTGCGCACTCCGAGGATGCAGACGGGGGCTGGTGGGGGCGGTTTGGAAGGAGAGGAGTGGGTTTATGCGCAGCCACCGCAGCACTTTTTCACCCAAACCTGGGGGCTCGCCTTTGTTCTCCATTTGTCATTCCAGCTGCCGTACTGCTCCCTGGGGAATTTTATTATCACCCCGTATATTTATCAAAGTTCCTCTGCAGTTCTAGCCAGCCCCCCCTATTCTTTACAACTCTACCAGCTCCACAGCCCCTTCAATGGGGACTGCAGCTACTATAACAGACAGTCGGTGGCCTGGTTAGAGGCAGGAGCCTGTGACATTATTCGGCCGGCTGTGTGTTTACCTGTTGGCCAGCCCGATTACAAGGGCCGTGTGGAGGCGTGTGGCGACACAGTGGACGTGTCTGTGAAGCGACCACGTGAGCGAAGACGGAAGCCCTCCGCTTCCCTCCCACCCACGCTCTCCATATCCTGACAAAGGAAAGCCACTCGCCGGGGTCAGACGGAGCCAGACACTTGTGAGGATCACCCCTCCTGCGCTCCTTTCATTCTCCCCTGTCCCCCCTCCCTTTTTTTATTCACCCTGCGTCGCTCTTCCCTCTGCCACTTAGCCTCAGCGTTCGGAGGAGGATGATTGCATAAGAGCTGGGCTGCTTTTCCTCCTGGCAAAGTGAGGGAGTTTAATTGAAAAGGAGATCCGGAATGAAAACTCCCATTCCTTTTCAGGCCTCTGTTCTGTGAAAGCACGGAAACGTACCAGGGGAAAGAAGACGAAATGTACAGGGGAGTCAGTGAAAGAAATAGGTCACGTCCTTAAAATGAAATGAAAGAGAAGGATTCTGACATCCCGCCCGTCTCTACACTACCTATAATGATCCTGAGTTCTCCTACTTTATTTTTTATTTTTTTTTGAAGTAGAGTCTAACAAACCGATCACGTATAGCTTTCCTGTCCTGAGAAGGGGCTGGCGGTTTCTGCAATAAAGCTCAGCGAAACAGTCTCTGGTGAGCAAAATGATATAAAAGAGGTATTGAACCATTATTTTTTGTAATAAAATAATATTGCGCGGAACCTTCTGGGACGTGGGCTGAGAGTTACGTTTGTGTTTTGTGTAGGCTCTCACAGTGATAGATGGGTGTCTGCTGGTGAATGTGAGTTTTACGCGTGTGCCTCTTTGTCCGCGCGCAGAGTGGAACGGGAGATGACAGGTGTTGCCGCAGTGTAACGTCGTAAACCGCAGCGAAGCTCGTTCCTTTTGTTAGCCTCAGACAAACTCCCTTTTACGCTCTTTTGATTGAATTTATTTTCCTGAACAAGAGTGCAACTTCTGCAAAGTGACCACTGTTTATCCGGCGGTTAAATACTGACTATACCAGGCAGGTCAGATATGTGTGTTTGAAAGTGAAGCAAGGTCGTGCTGACAAAGGGCACGTGTGCTTTCATGCCGCAAAAAAAACAAAAAAAAAAACAAAGCGTCTGTTACCCCAGCTGTGCCGCCTCTGAGAATATCTGCGTATTTGGTTTCTTGTGGCTAAAATCACTTTCCCCGTTGTTGAGCCCCAGTACCCCGAGACCTCCGTCAGCATACTGATGATGTTTGCTATCGGGACTAGTTGTCCACTGGCCGAGGCGGGACTGGATCAGCTGATGGTTATCAGTGCTTTCTACAAAGAGAGGTATTGCCAGGGCTGCAGATGTACGAAATCACGCAACATTTACCCAGGAGACCCGAGTAAGTCTAAAACGATAAGCACGCTCAGTACTACTAACGACACCATGCAAACACAAGATCCCTCTGGCTGATAATTTATTCAGCAGAACTGACAGCCTTACAAGGTTAAGAGGCGCAGAGTCAAAAGGGCTGCGCTGCCTATTAATTGGCTTTGATCAGTAGATGATGTATTATTAAAATAGCCTAAAAGAGCTAAGGCGGGCCCTGGAAAGTGTTCAGACGAAAGATGAGAAGACGAGAGCCTGACCTGAACGCTTGCTGAAAACGTTGGCAGCGCGCTGAGACAGCAGGAGCGTGTGTGAAACAGTCAGGTGTTCTGAGACTTTTTTTTTCCTTTTTATAAAATGCTCTTTGTTTTTACTAAACGGTGGTTTTCGGAAAATGGTTTGAAAAAAAAGAGACAGAGTGCCATTCTCCAGATGGGATCTCTGCTTTTTTCTTTATTGTTAAAAAGCCCTGTGAAGCTACTTTCATCATGCTGTGCTTTAGTGTTCACATATCTTTGTTTAAATACTGGCTCAAAGGCTACTTAAACCAGTGAAGTAATGGTCGAAAATGTATAAAAGTAGTAACTGCTAACTAAACACAGTGCATGTTTTGCTTCCTGGTCCGACTAAAAGAAAAATATGCAGCGCTGCTTCTTCCTCACATGTTGGACAGAAGTTAAACTAGACTTCACTGACTATACTAGGTGAGGGGCAAGTCGATTAGCATGCTTTTAGTGGATACCTCTGAAACACAGTAATGTCCTAGTTATTATATCTTCACTTTCTGTAGTCAACACAATGCCATCATGTATAAGATAACTCTAGTTTATCTAGTAATATATAGTTTACTAGATATATGAGCCTTAAGATTAATTTATCCTTGCACCTTTGAAGATCCTCAGAAACGGGCTTTAGTCATGTTCTGACGTTCATCCTTGTCCTTCAGATGTGGGGGCAGAGAGTCCATTGGGCAATGTCACTCCACGAACAAGAACTGTGCAAATGTGTTTCCTGCTTCTGGTGGAATAGGCCAGATAATATGTGTTATTATGAGAAGGGGAATTGAACAGTTCTTTAAATTGCTCCTTTGATGCCTCCCTTCGGACTCAAAGAGGAGCCACAGAGGTGGTGATGTGGAAAGAAAAAGCTCAAATTATATCTTCTTTTCTTCCCTGGTCGCAACTCGAGCAAGGTTGCCACTACTTGAGTAGTATAAATGTTTATAGATTTAAATGGGTTGGTGTAATCAAGGTTACCCTTCAGTCGGTTAAGTGCTGTTAATATTAGGCTTATTTACACAGTTTGTGTGGATGTAGCACGGCTGTTAGGACATTTTATTAGTGTTGGCTCTCGGCATGTGAAAGCCTCACCTGTTCCTGAGTCAGCATTGTAAACACGAGGTTACTGGGTGACTAAAAATGACCTCCAATCATCAAAGCTTTTCCTTTCATGGAATAGTGTAACCCATAAACCGTTAGTGCTGCTGCTTCAGGCCTTTCGGTCTGCTGTGAGAACGGTAGTCCTAAGTGAACATTTCCCTAAACGACACACCTGAATCTACACCGCAAGCAAAATAAGGTTTCTCATTGTGAATAAACTTTTAATTTACTTTTTCGATGCAGACGCTTTCTGGAAATCATCAACGGCAGAATGTTTGTCTGCAGAAACAGTCACAGTGATGTGGTTGCAGCTGCTATTTTTGGACCTCGCCGTCTGTTTTTCATTTAGGAGTTCCTACTACGATGGGCAAATTTATTCCGCTGCCATAACTACTTTGTCATTTTGACATTGACTTTCTGCTTGTATCCTCAGGTACAGGTTTTTTTATTTGTTAATTTATTCTGGTGCTTATTTTGTAGCCATTGTTGTTTCTCAAGTAAGAGTCTGGGATTCTTTTTTCACTAACCTTAAGTTCACTTCACTAGTTTCATATCGTGTCTCAACTAAGAGACAAACCTCCCAGGGTTTCCGTTAAGACCTCTTCACCCTTACAAACCGGTTTTCTCTGTAAATGTAAGTACATTTGTTGGAAGATAACTCAATATGGATAAATTAACATTTCCTGTTACATTAAACACTCAAGCCTATAGGATATGCATGATTCAGAGCTAGTTTACATGGAGGTATCCACGTTTTAATATGTAAAGTTGCACATTTCCGTTCCCACTGTTTAAGGCAGTCACATGAAGCATCCAGTTCAATGTAAGCCTGAGTTAAAGCAGCTCTCACCCATGAGCTCACAAAAAGACAAAGCAGAAATCATGTCATTTACAGCCGCGTTGATCCATATTTGCACTATTGTCACGCTGTTTTGCTCTCGTTATCCTGAGATAATGAGATGGGTGATTCATTTTGATGAATAATATTGTTGGGAGCAAATTGTAAAGGCATGTTGTAGATAACAATGGCTGAACTACAATGCACTGTGAAGGATCCAGTTCCACTGAGAGTGGCCACATTCCACTTAGAAAATGGGGGAAAGTTTGAGTTGTGGAGGAAATGCTTCCTTTCTGTCCACGTTTGGTGACCGTGAAGCGGGGTCAGTGCAGGTAGAAGTGCTGTTCTGCTGCTATTACACTCCTCTGACATATAGAGTTGGTGTAGCCCGCTCCCATCTGCCTGAGTGAGTAGCAGCCAAATCCCTGCATCTGGAATGGCACCTCTCCTTCATAGCTGATTTATATTCATAGAGTTTGCCCTGCGTGGCCCTGACCTGACCTCAGATTTTCATATTCCAAAGATCTGATTGTGTGCGTTGTAGGGGAGCTGCCTGCTGATCCCCGCGCTTGATAAATGCAGTTAGCGCCGTGCCCCTGTCAACGACATCAATGTAACGATCCTATTAATAAGGAATAAGCACTGCAGATGTTCTAAATAAAGCGCGGCGATGGTGTGTGTTCTGTCACTGTTCTTATCCCCTTAACTCTACATTGCATTATGTTAATGTGTCTTAACAATGACAGGACTAATTTATTCCTCATACAAGGTAAATGAGTTTCATAGAAATGGCAAACTTTATGCAACCTCCCTGAAACATCCACTCAGCTGAAATCAAAGTTGTTGCGCAAACATCCCAGAAAGGGCAGATTGAGATGTTTCCAGTTACCACACATGATTTGTAAGGATGAAGCCTCCGGCCTCACAGGTCACGGCAAACAGCCAGACGATTCCCATGCAACACAGCCGGTTTTCTTATGACTGATGACGAAGCGAAGCCGGTCATTTCCTGACCAAAAGATCCTTTCATACCACGAATCAGACGTCACGGACAGGAGCCGGAGATCAGAATTTAACATCTGACTCACTCTATCTAAGGTGACGTGATGGAAAACCTGTGAACATCAGCCATCGTGCGGAAATGCTGCAACAAGAACGTCTACCCTCCTTAAGTGGAATTTCATTCTGTGCACGGAGCGGAGCAGCCCTTTCTTGCGAAGTTCTTCAATGCCAGCTCTACATTACTCAAGTGCTTGTAAAATAAACAGACGGGACACTTGAGGTTCTGCCTGGCCGGTTAAGATGATAAGAGCGCAGTCCTGAAGTCATACGGGGTGAAGATAAGCCACCAGGCACACACCGACTTTTTGCTTGTTTAACTCGGGCTCCACAGAAATGCAATAAAGCCAGTGTTGACATATTCAAATGGGTGGAGATAACTGTTTGTTTGCATCGACACATCTAAAGTCCTGTGAGACGAAAACAATATTAAACTGTTTGTTCGCCCCATCTGTCATAATCCGTATCCCTACGCATATCCTGATTTGTGGTCACATATTATAGTTTAAATTGTCGATGACACAGGCAGATTTGGAAACTTTTTTTTTTTTTTTATTCTGATCCATAAAGTAATTGATCAAATATTGTTGCATTATTCATTTAATCTTGATTTAGTTTGTGTTTAGAAGGAAATCGAGTCAAGGCAATTTAGTCAAACTCTGTCATATACCACCAGCACTTTGTGCTTGCAAAGTTTTTTACAATTGGTCATAATTTTATGGGGAAATTGGATTTAACAGGAAAACAGGAACTAATCAAATCTAATGTTCTGTTTGATAGAGGATCTAGGCTGCATTTGGAATACAGCATTTAACCGCTGTATATATCTAGAGAAGGTGCGCTGCTGCTGTAAGTTTCTCTCACAAAGATGATCAGATCAGATAAACTGCTTGGTTGTGTAGCCGATGTAGGGTCGACATATCGGGTAACGTGTGCCCTCACAATGAGGCCGGTGCCGCCCATTCTGCTTGGTTACAGGTAATAATTAATTTGAAAGAGAAACGTCAGTGTCTCCTTGCTAAATCAGATTCTGTTTGTGGCAGTAATAGCTTTGGGATGTGATTGTCCATGTTGGCGGTTTCAGATGTCAGGTGCTGTGATTCTCCTCCTCTGCTACATCCCCGTCTCCATTAGCTGCAGTAATATCATCCCGACCATATCTTCAGCTGCCACAGCGTCACCAGTTGAAGCCTAAAAACATTAAATGGATAGCTGATAAGCAGGCGGGTCTGTTTGGCTTTCACGTGTGCGTTTTCTTAAGCTATTAGGTACTCTGTTTTGCTGATCTCTGTTCCAGGATGGTTTTGTGTCTCCTCGGTCTGCTTGAAAACATTTTTCAATATTCATAATAACTACGGGAGCAGAGATTCAGAGTAAGGGATGAGTAGTAGTAATAGTAGTCAATAATGACTGGCATCGATGTGGACATGTATTCTGACATACAATAATAAGTGTGTGTGTTTCTAAGGTGCAGAACCAGTCAAATAACCTACGTGATTCTTAGAGTGTTGGAAAATTGTTAATGAACCACAGATCGTGTTGGGACTTTTATGAAATGCCAAATATGGATCACCAATTATGCTTCACAACAATACGTGGATGTACCTGGCCGACACACCCATGTAAAGTCTACTGGGAATGGGAAACCCCGGGCACTTCAGACCAGCAAGCTTTTTTTGCAAGGGGATAGACTTTAAGAATGAGAAGTAGCTATTGTACTGTTGTTAACATAACAGTACTTCAGAAAATTTAGTGTTTGGTTTCCAGTGAAGTGCTTGTACCTTGCATTACTATACGCTCTGATGTAGCATTTAGACCTTGTTCTAAAATGTGATGTATCCTGAATGATTTGTTCCTCGGCACTGGGAATAACACTACATTGCATCAATCTTTGCAAGGCTACAGTTGCTAAGCTATAACAGGATGATTCATGTACAGGGGCAGGCTTCAGCAAAAGGTCATTGGTGTTTGCAGGCACAGCATATCTCCTAATTACACTCATAATAGCATCCCTGATGCCGTGTGAAGTTTGGTTCAGACATCAGGAACACATCCTCCTGTTGCTGCCGAGATTCCAGTCACCTGTTCGGTCGTCCTCTGCCCCTTCTTTGTCCACCTCCCGCCAGCACCCGTTTTACTGCAATTAAACTAGGTGACAGACCCTGAAGCCTAACTGCCGTCCTAGATTTTTAACGGCGCACACCTATTCATTCAAGACACGTGTCATTAAAACGTCCTCGGCAAAAGACTTTTTAATTGCTCGCGCCACGGACAATAGAATGCTAACAAAAAAAAAAAAATTAAATGAAAGAGGCTGAAAAGAGATTGTTCTGCTCTTTTGAGCCTCAGCTCGTGCGTGATTGGCTGTGACATCAAACGGAATTACGAAGAATTAAAGGCATTAACGTCGTCTGTGTGAGAGCAGGTGTAATTGAGACGTGGCACACGGTCAAGAAACTGACAGAACGTTGTGTTTAAATGACGGCAAAATTAGAGACCGTGGGGCTCGGTTACTGCTGATCGTGTTAATCTGATCACTGCTCAGACCTGAGGTGGACGCCTTGTGGATTAAGCCCATCTGGTTCCATCCATTAAGGGCTTTTAAGAGGAATCTTTAGTATTTGTTTAATTTTGAATGACGTGGGATGAGAAACGGGCCGCAGGTGCAAAGTCGACCAGCAAACTCGTGTAGAAGCAGCAATAATGCATGTCCTCTGAGCCCTAGCTTATTGGAGACCTGTACTTCGGAGGCATTCTGTAGGTTTGTTTGGAAAACAGAATGCTAATGGGGTGAGCACATTAAGGCATTTTTGATTAGTGGAGTTTTTTTATGCAGCTTCATTAAAAGTATTCCTTTGGTTATTCTTAAGTAATTCACTAATGCCACCATGATGTGTCGCTTGTTTAGCTTGGAGGTTCATTAGCTGTGGTAAGCTGGTATAAAACGCAGGCCTACCAGCGCACTGCTGGTTAGCTAGCCATCAATTCTACCTCGCTGTCAAAAGAATGACAACAAAAGTGAGACCAGCTGCCCCAGCCCATTACTGCTCTCAGCAGTTCTGGGAATATGCAGGGTTGTGCACACACACACACACACACATATAAGCACAATGTCACACACACTCATATCTGTCATTCTCTGACACATTTAGTTGTCTGGCTTTTGTTCTAATGGAAGAACTGGCTTGGCTTTTAAAAGCGGTCAATTAAGCTCAATTGAGGGAAGGAGGAAAATCAGCGTGTTACTTAATGAATGTCAGGAGACAAGTAATTATGACATGTCTGGAGAATGTGACTCCGGCATGAGAATGAGCTGATCCGGACTGATGCGTTAGCTAGGACAGAGATGTCTGGGATGGAGATGTACTCATCTTTAACATCTTAAACATGCAGCCGTCTGTGGATCGTGCCGCGAATGGAAAACAGCTCATTTATTCCGTCTTTGTTAGTGCAGCGTCGGGTGTTACTGTTGTAACTACCGGCCACGGGTTTGACCGCTGCCAACATTTTTACATACATAGAAACAAGTAGTCTAATAGCAGCTGATGTTTTATTTGAGTTATTTGAGGGAGTGCCTGGTCTTAAATCTTAAACAGAAAAGAACTGACCTGCATTATGCATGTTTCTGCATTTGGACTCTGGTTCTATCTCTTTCTAAGTGCCAAATCTGAATAACTCCCACTTAGAAAGAAAATGCCTTGCAGTCTTTTTATATGAATATATATATATGTAATGTTAAAGAGAATGTTAAATCTCAGGAATTCAAATACTGCGTTCCACCACACAGCAGCAGTGGACACAGATGTCCTTAATTGCATACTTACTGTCAGAATAGTTGTAATGTGTGAACTGCATTGACCACCAGTGTTAGCTCTCTCTCCCTCCATTTTTGTCATTCTTTTATTCTGTCCATTTGTCGTGGCTGTCGGTAAAACATGCTGAAATTGCCCCTGGCCTATTTTCTGCAGAAGTGCACTTTTCCCTATTTTCTTCAGCTTTAACCTGTATTGTGGCATTCTAAACTTCAGGAAAGTTAAAAAAAAAAAAAAAAAGGCTTTTTTTTAAATGCTTTATAATGCTGTATAAAAGGATGGAAGCTGGAAAGGAGCCTGTACATCTGCTAAGTGCATCCCCTCAATTTGATTTGTAGGGTTGGGTATCGTTTCAATTCTGATTCACAAGTTCTTAATTGATTTAACAAAGAAAAAATACCCGAGGTTTATATGAATCAATATTAGAATGAAGATCCACTTGAATTGCAATATTAATTTAGTGGTTAGTAGTTACCATAGAACCACTTCCTTATGTAGCTGTACAGCTGTGGACTTACAGTATGTCTCAGTTGTACCATTTACCATCGTGCTTAAAGGTAGGTTTTCTGCTGGAAGCTGCCTCTAGTTTATTCTGAGCTGTTCAATGACACGGTTTGTTGCCTCCATCGCCAACTATGGCATTGATTGCGCAGCCAGACTGCAACTCCCACTTTTCTTCCAGATTAGGCAGACTTGAAAATGACGATCACAAAGTTGTAATAATCCTGCCCACAGTCCATGGTTGTAGTCCAGCAAATGTTGGTTCCGCTCTTAAATCGGGTTTCCTGGCTGAGGGCCGGTCCTTTGGCTGTCGAACTACGACAAACTAGCTTGAGATTAGCCACCTGCTCCGAACCAGCCCTCAAATTGCTACGGTGGGAAATATGACTATTGTTGCACATAACAAAAAGTTATCTCTGTCCTTCAACCAGCCCTAATTGTTGGAAACGCAACAGTACTCTTTGCCGGAGTACCTCGACAGATGGCTCAATGAACTACTCTGCCTTGTTGTTCCTGTTTATTCAGCACTGCTCATCCCCATAATGAAATAGCTTCATTACAGCAATTTGCACTCATTCAGCATTCTGGGAGCGCGTGCAGATGCTCAAGTAAGCATCGGTAAGCAATGAGCAAATGAACTCGCCCCGCTTTTCAAAAAATGACTGTCATTCAGACGACACAGGGAAGTTTCTGTAATGTGTTCGGCAAATTACATATTTAAGCAACTGATTGGGAGCATCCACACACAGCCTCAGCCACGCGCAATATCGGTGTCCTCTCTTGAAACACTGAAACGAGCCGTTTAAGACGCAAAGTGCGACACTGTGTGAAAGCATCCCGAAAAACGAGAGATGCTATGTTCATCACATGACTGCAGAGGTAAGATTAGTGTAGGGTGAGTTTCCTAGGCGCTCACTTATCAGTTGTACGTTACAGTCGGTATGTGACCTGCATTAGAGGTTTACAGCAAAGTGTTAGATCTTATCGGAAATGGATCCATGAAAAATCAAGCTGTACCCAACATGCTCCACCTGGATAGACTCTGAACGGAGAGTAAACATGATGACCAACTGTGCATAATGTGCTATCCATTCGTGTGAAATAGTTTTCAAGTGTCCGCAGTTCGATTTAGTAGCAATGCAATAATATCAGTGCTTGAAGGGTCATAGAGATACACCCATAATTTACTTATGTGCTTCACAGACATGTAATAATTCAAAGTCCACTTCCCAGTTTCCACTGTCTGCACCAACAGTAGAAGCTCTGAGTGAAAGTAGATGATTCAGGTCCATGTTGGTTGTACGTACAGACGGACAAACCGTAGTACAAAAGGATCCTCTTCGACTTGATTAGACCAAGTTGGGTTTGGAGCCTTAACTTTGGGTTTTGGGTCAGGTTTTGATTTCTCACTCTCAAGTTAACCATGTGACATTGTGTTACATGTATTTTGTGTCAGTTTTTCTCAGTTTGTTTCCTCAGTTTTGAAGTATTTCTAGAGATACTCCAACAAGTCCAGTTGCTTTCGATTTAGCACTTAGATATTCCATGATCTGGATGACTGAGAATCTTCACAGATTCTCATGCATCTCTGTTTGACCATAGCAAATGGGCAGTATGCCTTTAGACAACATTCAGCCACTGTAACGACAGACTAATGAAGATCAACGGTACTTTCTTTATGCAAATATTCTGCACCTTTACCAACAATTTTCACGTTACTCCTCTGAGAATGATATTTTTTTCTTGATAGCCAACCCCTGAGAGTGCTTCACAGTATTTGTTGTTGAAACCAAACTTCAGTTACCAGATAAGAAGATACAGTATACAACAATGTATCCTTAAGGAAATAGTGTTTGTGTGAGGCCAGCGGATGTAGATCACTCTAGGGAGCATCCTGTCTTTGATTACCTCGATAAGCATTTATTTGAAGTGATTATAAATCAAAGTCAGTTTATGAGCAGCACACCTTTTCAGTTTGAAGTCATAAACAAAGGCTGATGAACAAAAAAGCAGAACACTCTTCATCCAAAGTATCCACCTCACAGCCTCGGTAAACATCTCCGGGCTTGGTCGTACCACTAACCAGTGACTCAATATGTACTCGTATGAACTCGTATGAACTAACTCTTGTGATTTCACAGAGCTTTGAAGCGCTGTCCGCTAGTGCTGCATTACTCTGCAGTCAAAAGCAATGCAACAGAGGAACGGTGTAGAGAGCAATACAGAGTGAGTCGTTTTCTGGATTTCTCTCTGTCAAATCTATCGCGGTGCTTAATTCCTCTCCTGTCATTTCACCTGCTCTTTTTTTTTCTCTCTGAATAGCTTAGTTGTATTATGTCGAAGATGGTTAAAGGGAACCAATTATGCTCATTCTCAGCTCTATATTTCTTTTCTGGGACTCCACTAGAATAGCTTCACATGATTCACCGTTGAGAAAATCCTCACTCGTCTCGTACAGGCCCTTCATTCTGCCGATCCGTCCATCCAGTGAAACAAGCTGTTTTAGGACGTGTCTCTTTAAGGTCATATTAAAAATCCACATACTTCCAGTTATCCAGTTTCAGGAGGGGCTTCACTCGGTGTTTGTGAGCTGTACTGCTTGAACTTTTTGGTTTGCCTTTAGCCTTTTGAAGGTATCCTGTGGTGTCTGGCACCAGGACATCGGTTGTAAGAGGGACTTCTGTTGGTCGTGCTTGTTCCAGTTCATCCTGCAGATACTCGATCCGTTTGGGATCTGGGGCTTTTGGAGGCCAGGGCAACACCTTGGGCTATTTTTCATTTTTGTGAGTTGTTCTTAAGCAGTGTTTGTGGTGTTACAGACCACATTGCTATGGACTGGGGGTGCCAGGTCAGCAAAACTGTTTAGGCGGGTGGTACGTATCGAAGTAACAATCCTTTGTCAGGACCAACAATTTTGCGGCTCATTGGTATATATTACATAAAATAATGGAAAACGTAATAAGTCTGCTTTAAAATAAACACAACATTTTCTACAGATGATGTTCACCACATTGGAATAATAGTTTATTTACCTTTTTAACATGTGATGTATTTTGGCGCCCAGCGGCTTGGAATTTCACCGTCATTAGAACCCTGATCCTGCTCTCACCTCAGAATCTGGAAAGTAATTTTCTCAAAGGTCATTTCAGAATTCTGTCATGTAAAAGATAAAGCAGCCGTTTCTCCATTTCCTGTCCTTATAAACAACCAGGAAATTGAAAGCAATAATTTTTGATAGGATGGCAAACCTCTCCGAGATGGGTTTTCCATGACATTTCAGTATCATTTGCTATCCCCCTGCACTTACTTTATTTCTGCAAATATGGTTTCTTCCGTGCTGGGTGGGTGGCGCAGACTTGTTTGTATCTGAATATGATTCATTCATTTTGGAGTGCCACCCGTTTCTCATCAGAGAAAGCGAAGCGCTGGGCTGTTTTACGACATCAGAGGGTCAGGATAGTCTTTGATCCAAGGGAGTGCATTTAAGATGCAGTCTGTCTGTTAATCGCTCACTGCTGGAGGAGCAGGAAGAGCGATAAAATCTACACTTCTAATGGAAAAGAGAAGAGTCGCGTCACATCATGGTTCTGATTGGTTTTTCTTTTGACCATTTTTGGGGCACTTTAGTGCTTTGACATCCAACAAATTACATGCCTGTTAAGGTTTTTTTTTTATATACAGCTTTTGAGGGTTTAGCTTGTGCTTCTCTGAAATATTCAGTCTATTCGTAGAAAGAAATGCTAAGTAAGAGTGAATTAACTAAAAAAATAACTAAAAGTCGATGATCATGACACAAATGATGTGGTAGGCTACCACATCTTTAAGAAATCCAAGAGTGAAATTACTATCAGATCATTAAACAGCACCTGCTCAGAATTTCTACTTTGCACATTCAACCAGTACCTCAGCAGACTGTGAAGTTGTCAGTCCACGAATGAATGACTGCGTGTAAGCGAGACAGACTTTTTGAGAGACCAATCTTCCCAAGCACTCATGTTTATGCATTGGTAGCAAAAAAAAAAAGTGTGCAGTGTGATGCAAGTGTAACAATGTAAACAGAAGCAGTTAAGGCTGAAACTGTGCAGAACTGGTGGATTCTGCTGTTTATTTCTGCATTCCTTACAGCACTTGCATATTTGT
Source organism: Mugil cephalus (assembly GCF_022458985.1). NCBI lineage: Eukaryota > Metazoa > Chordata > Actinopteri > Mugiliformes > Mugilidae > Mugil > Mugil cephalus. Next base: position 14,059,374 of record NC_061772.1, on the reverse strand, counting down.
CAGTCATAGCTACCGGTCTATTTGCGATGCTGGAGTTGAGCTCTTACACTGTAATTGTAATGTTTAGTGCAGAGGGGAGACATCAGTAAATCTCTGAGTAAGGTTTGTCTAATTGCGTTTCACTTGAGCACTTTATTGCCTCATGTTGGACGAGAAAACGCTAACATTTGAGAGGACCGTGTTATTTTCAAGTACTGCTGGTGTAAAGCAAGTGGATTCTACGAAGACTTAAGTAAATTGTTGACGCTTTGTTGGCTTATGTGAGAATAGAAAAAAAATACTTTTTTCTTTTTTTAAATAAAAAGTTCAAGCTGTAAGACATTTTTAGTTTTTGAAGGAAGAATAGTTTTGCACATTCACATAAGCTCTAACCAAAGCTTCCTGATTGAGGGTTATTTTGCAATTTCGGTGCCCTCTGAGAAAGCTGGACTTCATTCTTGTCCACCCCCATATGTTTAGCATTTGGGTCCAACGCGAAGGCTTATGGAGGGGCCCGGGGCCTTTCGCAGTGTGGCAGATGGTGGATTATCCAAACAAGTGGACAAATTACCTTGGATTCCCCCCTGCGCCTGGGCACTGGTGAAAGGAGCAGATAGACCAAACCGCCTGAACCTGCCAACAGTGGGTCAGCTGGCAGCGAGAGCCCGCTCACTTCACGGCATCTTTATCTTGAACGCAGGCAGATCGTAGTCTCAGAACAGCTCTCCTTTTTTAGTTTGGGTAGACGTTTTGCGTGGCCTTAATTTGGGCTTATTTTGATTTCATCTCCCTACCCTGCTCCCTCCGGGAAGCCGTGTAATGACGATGAGGAAAGGCCAGCGAATGACTCGTGTCCAACCGGAATCTGTTCTAGGTAAAACAATAAAAAAAAAAAAAAAAAAAAAAAAAAAACAAGCAAGGCCGTGTCATTAGTGCTGCTGGGCCCCACTTTTAGGAGAGACTCATCCAGGGCTAATCTCATTTACCCGTAACGGTCGTACGAAGCCATGTGTCACCTTCCAGAAAATGTTCAGGGCACCTAATCTACCACTGTCATACAGTAGTCCTTGATGGTGATATATTACGCTTTTAGGACGTGAGTCTTAAGACTTAATGGTGATCAAATGCCTCTTTGCTAATTGAATTGTCCTGCAGGCATTACACGGCCCGTGTAAGTGTATCAGGGACAGAGCCAGGGGAGGCTGACGATTCTCTGCGCTCCGTTCAAACAGACCCTGAATGGCTGGCGAATGTTATTAATGAGGCCTGCTAATGCAAGCGGACAGCCATTCAAAAGTAACCATTTCGAGGGAACGAAACCGTCATGATGGGATAATCCCTCTCATCTGCAACAACCGCATCATCTATTTCATCCATTCATGTTTATATTCATGAGTTCTCGGAGCCGTCAATATTTTTCAGCCTCATCCGCCGCTCCGCTCCTCGCATCCTATCAGGCCCTCATCCCGCGGAGCCGAGGCTCCCCCGTTTCGCGCGCTGCCAGCGGAAAGGTCAGCCATCATTTAGCCAGCCGAGAATGTGTTTGCTGGTGCCACAGCTTCCACAGTGTGTCCACAAGAATTTACGCAACGGCAGTGGAAAATGTCAGTACACAGAGAGCATGGCGATAAGACGCTTCCGACATTATTCTTGTCCACCAGCTTCTCGGAAAACAAGCGTGGCAAGGGATGAATCGTGCGGTTTCGTTGGTCTGGAATGATCGCGCGGTGTGGACGTAGAAACGGCAGCTAATGCCGCTACACAACTTTTTTTTTCTTTTCTTTTTTTGTTTTGCTCAGTTGTAGCTTGTGTAGGAAAAAACTGCCAACATGTGGAGAACTTGAGCCAGAAGAAATTGGCCCCTCCTGTTCCTGACAGGATTCTGGTAGCTTCCTATGTCTCAGCAGGAAGTGCAAGAAGTCAGACTTCTCAGTCTTTCATCTCCACGCCCACAGGGCTGGAGCCTCTGTCTCCTCCATATGTTTAGTGGACCTCCCCGGCACACTGTTGAAAGATTCTGAAACGTTCTGCCTTAATGTTTGTCTCTTTTCCTGTGTCTGTCACACACGAAGCAGCGCACGCACAGACTCCAAACTCAGCATAAATCAAAAGTCTCTCGCTCTCTCCCGAAGTTAGTTGAGCTCCCCCCATTCCCCCCCATCGTCCTAACATTTCTTCATCTGCCTAATTTCCTGTCAGCCCCTCGGAGAATCCTTCTCTGCAAAAACATGTTTTATTCATTGGAGAAAAACAGAGACCCTGAGTTAGAATTACACTTGTCAGAGGTTAACAGCACAACTGCGCATAGCAGAAAGATTATGACTGTTCGACTTTCAGCCACCTCACGACTGTGGAATCCGGCGTGCGTGCGTGCTCCCCCCGAAGAGAGCGGATGAGCGGCGGTCGGGAGGGAGGCAGCAGGTGCGAGAATGTGTTAGCGTCCCTGAACGGGATGGGTCTTGTCAGCCCACCCTTGGCCCACTGCGGGGGGTGGCGTGTTCATCTCGTGGTTGTCAGGCACCTTGTGCGCTGTGCGCGCTTCCGTGTGGGTCGCGTGCGCCCTCGATTGAGTGCTTGTAACTACAGGCCTCGTATCTAGCGTGTGAGCTAGCTGGTGTTTCTTTAACGTGAACTCGCACGAGCGCAGTCGCCCACGCAGCTGGAGCCTGGACGGGAATCCAGAAGCCTCCCATTTGCCTGTTCTCCGACCGGCCGAATACCAGACCAACGGCAGAAACGCAGCCTCGTGAGGCCCTAACGTGGTATTTTTGAACTCCGTAATGGATGGTTTTACCCTAAAAGGTGGAGTTTTTAGTTTGTGCGCCTCTTGTGTGTGTGCACATGTGCTTGAGTGTGAGAATAATTATGGTAGAAAATGGGCGGTGTGGTATTCCTTTCCGAAAAGCCTGACGTATTGAGGGAGATGCCTTAAATCAACACTGACATTCCTTTACGAAACACGCTCGGCAGCTGCTCATAACCCTGTGATAACACGCTCCCTGCCCTAGTGACAGAGTGAGCTTCATCCTGCTCGACGGTCAGGTTCTTTGTGTTTTGCTTGCATCCACACTTTGTGAAAGGGATTTGGACGGTGCACTGTGCATTCCTGCTGGGGCCGAAGGAGAAGGCCAAACCGCACGGAGGATGATTACCCTCCTGAGGGAAACGGTGGATACAGCAGTAGAATGAAACATAGTGGAGCTCATCTTGACTTCACTGCCTATAAAACCTTCCGTACCTACTTTAAATAATAATAATAAAAAAGATTAATGGTGTTTGCGGTGGAATCATCTGCATTCTTCAGCCACGTCATCGGCAGTTTTTCTTTGTGGTTTTTAAGTCATCAAAGAAAGGAATTCCTAAAGCTTACATGCTTTCAGATTTTCAACGGCATGTCACAGTTGAACAATCAGCTCTTTGGACTTGTACTGTCACATCAACCTCTGCTGCTTCGTCAGTGCTATGAGCCACAGTTTGGCAGTCTTATCAACCTTCTGCTGTGATGTTTTCTTTGTTTTTTTTTTGTCCCACAATGGCAGTAGCACGTTATTGGATCCGGGAAGTGGATGAGGCAAAAATTACTCACTCAGCATCATCCATTTTTATTGGCATGACTGTTTTTCCGGGATTGCCATTGACTTTTTTTTTTTTTAAACTGCAGGGTACAAATACTCTACGGGACATTGCAATGCAATCCCAGAAAACCAAATCCAGTCAGATGTTAATAACTGCTCTAGTGACAGCGCCTTTTCCAAAACACATCGCTGGCAGAGATCAGCCTCAAAGTTTCATTAGTGGTATTTTTTTTGGTTGTTTTTTTTTGTTTTTTTGGACGCGGACCATAAAAGTCAATGGCATGCTGACGGGCGCTTGGCAGGGATTTCTGAGGCATCGGCGGCGCGGCTCTCGCTGCTAGCAGCGTTAGTGAAGGAGCCCACGTGGCACGCTGCAGCCGCACGCCTTGGGCCCAGCCAGCAGAGAGGAGTCGTAAAACGCAGGCGTGGGGCCCGGCTCTGACCTGGTGTTATTACGACGCAAGAAAGTGTTGTTTAGCGCTTATAATGTCCGCCGTGTTTGTCTTTCCTGGATCCGAATGAGTCATGTTTATGGCTGTTTTACAGTCTCGTACCTTTATTATGCCAGAGCTGTTTTGTAATCTCAATAATTTCCTGAGACCGAGATAAAGTTGAATGAAGAAAAAATGTTCGTATCAGTCATTTCGGTAACAATGGTGGGAGGAATATTTTAAAAATGTGTCGTGTTGAAAGATAAATGACAGTGGAAGAAATTTAATTAAATGTAAATCGCAAAAACTAAGTTCAAATTAATGTCTCAAAGTAACTCTTCTAAAAAAATGAAGACCAAACTGAATTGTGCTGCACATTTTCAAAATTAAATATGCTAATGCCAATGACTTTTTCTTTACAAGCCTCTATTGGCAGAGCAGTCCTCTGACCTGAGGTCACCGAGGAATAAGCCAAAAATCTTTAACACTGATTCCAGCGCACAATCCATCAGCTAGAACGTAATCCAGTCCCACACCTGCAGTTTATGAACAACCGTATGTAACACCCCATGTAAGAAGAGCCGTGCCGTAGGAGGTGTTAAAGGATTCGCTCATTAAGCGGTAACAGAACTAGTCAAGGTTTACTTGACAACTTTTTTCTTGTGCGTGCGTGCGTAATCAGTTTTCTTTACGAGAGCTCAATTTTCTGCATTGCCCCCTCAGGGCCGATTCGCATTCATTGTTCAGCGTTGTGGAGGTTTTTTTTTGTGTGTGTGTGTGTTTGACTCATTAAGGAAAATGAGCTCGCTTTTATGGGACAGCTCCTCGTAGAGTGTGAATAAAGCAAATTTGAAGAAGATTTGAATTGGGTAGTTCATTTGGAGGGAGACCGAGCTGATGTTTGAGTTCGTTCCGATTCTGCCATGACTCACGCACATCGTTAGAGGAGATTGTTTCTTATTGTCTTTGTTGTACGCTGCGCTGCAGTAACTACACATCACTCTGAGGTAGATTACTAGTGGAATCAGCCTCGGTTTTGGCAAACAACATGAACCGACAACGCTGCTGGAATGTATTCTTGTGTTTTCACTTTGAAACGACATCCTCTGGGTCTTTTCTTTCCACTAACTATTGTATCATCTTGTTTACTCCTCTGGGGCAGGTGCTCAGCACTATTGATGTGTGTTAGCACTCCCCATGAATTTTAAAGGCCTTTGATTAACAGTGAGCCATGTGAAAGCAAATGAAATTTTCAAAACGTATCTCGTGGAGAAAAAAAAATCTGCATCGTGCCATGCAGCGTTGTCAAATATTGACTTTAAGAACCGACGAGGGACGTAGGGTTTTGATTCTGACGCCTCGCTGCAGATCCGTCAAATAGTTTATGAGAGCCATGAAATGTCATAGCCAAGATAAAATAATCTGACTGCCACAAATAAATGTAATTCCAGACATGCCTCTCATGTAGCTACTCCAACATTTATGACAGTTACACAGATGGCGAACAAATAAATGAGAGGCGGGATTTCCCAGAACAACAGTAAGCTGAAACTTTCATTTTTTTTCTTACCAATTTGTTTAAGACACTGATTTTTTTTTTTTTTTTTTTTTTAAAGAGAAACAGCTGTGCATTTAAGCTCCACAAGGGTCCTCAGGATAACTCCACTTTATTTCTCTTATGTGTGCATCTCAGAAGCGGAGTCACAGTGATGCGGTAGAAAATAATGCAAATGTCCATCTGTAATTATTCTTCAGGTCTGAGCGGAGCTCGGTTGGCGCGTCTGTGCCATTAGATGGTTGAAGGACAGATGAAATCTTGGCAGCGTGTGCCTCTCCGTCACCTTTAATATCAATTAATACGATTTGGTCGCCCGGACAAAAGGAGATGGGCATTTGCGCGTTTGCTCGCAGTCACATGTTTCATGTACCCCCACGCCGCCTCCTTCCGAATGCCCTCCGAGAGCGAATCTGATTGGACGGAGTTGAGAGGTCTGAACGGACTTTATCAGATGTTTCTCTACGGGGCTGCCTGATGTCTGATCTAATAAAAGCCAAACAGGGCAGACAGCAGACACAGCAACACACTGGTGAGGTGGACATTTATTGCGGCTCAGTGGGTAAAGCAAAGATACACAGAGATAACAACCAGAGTGGGCAGAAGGGAGGACTTTTATCATATTCATTATTTTGCGTAAGTACGGCTTCTGTGTGCTCTTATTTTTGGCCGCGCGCACGTGCGCGAACAGCAGCGCAGCCTCGAGCTGGAGCCACACACCGATGCAGTTGGTTTTTATTAGGCTGAGGCCGATCGCAGCGTCTTGTATCTGGGGTTTGGACCGGATGGATTAGACATCCAGCGTTTTTTTTTAACGCAACAAGATGAAAAACAAATGAACCTTTGCCAGTCTCACAATATGGAGACGGAGCTGCTTGTTTGGCTTTGTTTTCCTTTCTTTGTTTTTTAAAGACGGACGTGTTAAATGAAATTCTGCATCAAGACAAATGCATCAAGCTTTAAATCGTCACTGGCTCCAGACAATGGGTTGATTTTTCACTTGCATTTCGCCATTTTAGTAGCAATAGATGGAACTTTTACGAAAGGATGATCGACTGATTTTGAATAACGCTGGAATAATAGCTCAAAAATACTGACGCTCCTCTCTGAGCGCCTGTTGGTGTTTCCCGTCGTTTCAGTCTGTCGGCGGTCATGTTGTGTTTCATTTGTTCGGGAAGCGAGGTGACGGGGATCAGATCACACACACTCATCCAAACACCGTTAGCAGCTTACAGCGGTAATCCACCCGTACAGTATTTACTCTCCCTGAGTACAAGCGTGCGGGCTGCGCCTACCAAGAGGCTGCACTCATCTGAAGGTCAAAACAGCACGCGCGTCGAGAGAGAGGCCGCGGCCACTGCTGTGTAACTATTTGCATTGCCAGAGCCTTCGCTAATGCACATTTCCCCCGAGGACACGCACGTCCTCTGGACTGGAAGGCCTCGGTAAACAGGTCACAGTGTCGCCCCGGCAGAAGGAGCCGTCTCGGATAAAGGAAACAAATCGATACTGAGCGTTCTAGCGTCTCCCCCTCCCTTTAAAGATCCACCAGAAATCGTAATAAATATGTATGCTGCTCAGTTGAACCGATTCCACTTTTTTTATTCAGTTTTGCCGCAGCGTCGTCCTCATTTTGATCCTTGACTTTGAAGTTCAGCGACTCTATTTAGTGACATCACGCTCTATTTTTTCTTTAAAGCGCTCATGGGGCGTTTTCGCGGTTCAGACTTGAGTAACACTAATAGATAAGCTGAGGTCACATGTAGTTCACGCCGCGTAGTGTTTCCACGAGAAACCATTTGCAGCCGCCCGATGTTTGTAACCCGGTTTGCGAGTAAAGCGTGTCAGCGTTTCGGCGTGCATACGTCTCCGCTGATGAGAGGCAGCCCAAGGAGAGAGCGGTGACTGTCAGCTCCGCTCAGCACGGAGGTGACAGAACTTAATTTCCCTCGGATTTCTCGGCTGCGGCTTCCGTCTGCATTGTTGTGCTGCAGGGAGAGATTATCGGATTATCAGACAATAAGGAGAGATGTAAAGGGGGGGGGTGGTGGAAGAAAGGAAAGACTTTAAAGCGTAAGATTCTTCCTGCCTGCGTCGGGCACCTACGGCATTTAAGTGCGCAGGTGTCGGGTGGCTTTGTTTGAGCTTTGTCTGTTTCAATTGGGGGAAAAATGGGTTGAAATGCAAACTCCTCCAGGATGCGGGTGCGCGTTTTCTGAAAGATCGGGTTGGATTCCCGCCAGGAGCTCCCGGCGATACACGCTCCTGTAATAAAGCGCTGTAACCGTCCATCTCTCCACATCTTCCTCTCTCAGTAGCAAAATGTAAATGTCTGTGATCGCTGTGAGTTCACACACACATGACCCTTGTCTGACCCTCGTCTGTGTTATTGAAAGGTTTTTGTGCGGCTCCTCTTGTGCCATTAATGGGATTTTCCTTCCCCATGTCATCTCTTTCTCTATTTCATTCTCTTGCCAACAGAGAGGAGCAGAATGAGCTGTCCTGACGTCCCCTAGGGCGGCGTGTGCTTGTTGAAGGTTGAGGCAGTGAGGTGGTGGGAGTACGAGCGGGTCTTTGCTGACTTTTGCTTGAGGCCTATCACCATTAATGGGCTATTGACCCCCAATGGGGTGGAGGCATGAAGTGGCTATTCATCATAGCCACATCCACGTGTCACGAGACACCCCGTGTCCCCCCTCCCCTACGACCACCCATGCAGACTAGGCAGCCCGACAAGAGGTGCTCACGGGCTCTTCTGTCCTCTCCTTCCCTTTCTTCCCCGCTCCTTTCTTCTGTCTTCTATTCATCGCCTCTCCTCTTCCCATTTCCTCCACTCTAAACCAATCCAATTCCCGTGTCGCATTCTCGTTTCGCCAGCTCTGCTCAGCCTGAACTCTGGGTGCACTCTCTTCTAATCCAGCGCCAGCCTTATCTCAATTCAGGAACAACAGCCACAGAGCTCAGAAATTCAGCCTGCAGAAAAATGGTTCTTCTCCCACAAGGCTGCGGGGGACGCTCCGCATCCAAAGGCGGCAGCCAAGCAGCCTGTCACCGCTCCACATTAAGTCCCCCTCACAGTGAGCGGAGAAAAGGCTCCGGCTGCTGTGCGTCTGAGCGTCGCCCAGACGCGTTTCCTATCGCTACGGCGCGATTGCAACCGCAACTTCAGATGACTAATCGTATCTGAAGCTGCCGTCGCCGTGTCAGCGCGCTGATCTACGGCTCGACTTTTGTTTGCTCACTGCGGCGCGGCGCAGGTTAGCCGTGAGGGCCACTCTGTGATTCATGTAGGTAGGCGGGCGTCTTTCCAAGTTTCTGTCCTCATTCATCTTCTATTAATGAGCGTTCACCTCGGTCCTAACGAGCTGTAATTGCAGCTGCGCTCCACAAAGGATCAATGCGACCGTCCGTGCAGTGCCCCTGCAAAGGACAGGCACTTACCTGCGTTGCCAGCGTTGGATAGTTAGGCACGATCAAGTCATAGCGACTCCTTGTACAGAGTTACATCATCCCAACGGTAAACAGCAAATCCAGTTAATTGCTCATTAGTGCCAGATGTACCAGGAACCTTAATTCAGTCTTAAATTTGTCTGGGTTTAGTACTTGACCTCATGCTGTTTCATACAAAGAATGAATTCATTTTTTTATTTTTTTTTGTGCGACATAGCTCCAGACTCCTCACACGGTTGCGATTTGTAAAATTTCTCCACTAGGAGAAGGATTGCCTTTAAATGTCCTGCAGGTATTCTAGTTTCCCCAGTGAATAACTTTGAATGACTTCATGGAGCGCTGCCAGCGCGTCTGCTGTTTCATTATCCTGTGAAATGATTCAGTATCTGCTTGATGGATCGGCCAGAGTCAGAGAACGCGCGTTCATATTTGTCAGACGTCGTCAGCGCCTGTTTGTCATGCACGTTTTTTAACCAAGGTATCTCTGCAGCTGCTGGATGGGTAGCTGTGACATTTGCTTCAGTCGGGCAGAGGCTGTGTAGTGCGACTGTCGCCCTGCTGTACAGACAAGCCAGACACGAGCAGCGGTAATTTCGCTGAGAACCGAGTAGACAATGTTGACACCTCCGATTCAATACAAGTTTACTTCACTTACGTCAAATGGCCTGTTAATACTGCACTCTGTATGCCTCCTAGTAATGTTTTCATCTGTTTTCATCCGTACTGAGCCTTCAAATAATGCGTGTTCATTAGGTGCTTGGTTTGGAGAGCCCTTCAGTCCTGTGCATGTTTATTATTCTTGCCACTCTCTCCCTCCGTCTGTGTTTCCCACTTTCCCTTTCCATCACTCTCCTCGACTTCCTGCCGCAATCTCTTTGTTTATTTCTCCCCCAGTGACAAACTTGCATCACCTGCCTGCCTCTAATTTTCCACTCCCTGTTTCTTTCCGCTCGCTGTCGCTCTTTGTCTTTCTTTCTCTCTCTCTTTTTTTTTTCTTTCTCCTGCGTCCCCAATGCTTTCCTCTGACACTCCCCTCTCTGTCTCCGTTACTTTGTCTGGCTTATTTCCGTCATCACCCGCCTCCGTCTTGTTTTCTGCTTTGTGCGTGTCGTCTCTTCGGGCTTACTCTCTGCTCCAGCGAGGGGATGAATCTGTATACATGTCAGCGTGTTGCGCAAGACGCTCTCCAGCTCCTATTCCCCTCAGGCCACCCGGGGAAACGGCAGATTCATACGCGCACGAGTGCGAGACGCAGGCAGGCATTCGCTGGATGTTGCATGTGACTGGCTGCGCAGTTGTTTCTGTCCTTGATGAGTTCACAAAGGTGACCCATCTCTGTGGGGCTGCCTACAAGTGCTTTTCACCATGTATCATTAGTCTGTCAGGAAGTGCGGCTTCCAGCTGAAAACGGAGGGGCATTTTTAAGACGGCACAAACCAAAAATAGTGCGGCAAGATCCAGAATACTCCTCTCTGGGCCAAAGATGAGTGGACTAGGTCTGAGACTTGGCATCCAGGCACTTGTGTGTGAGTGTGTGTGTGTGTGTGTGTGTGTGTGTGTGTGTGTGTGTGTGTGTGTGTGTGACAGACAGACAGTGCACCCACCACAAGCTTGGCACAGTGTGATCCAGGAGGAAGGAGAAGACAGAACAAACTGTTTTTATTCTGTCTGTAGGAGACTGATGGCGACGCGGCACGTATCCTCCTTACAGATGGACAAACCCGACATGTTCACACAGCTTCAAGCTTATTGATCGCAGCGGCTTAAAAAAAAATCATATTCTAAATATTGAATCAAGTAGGAAACGCCGAACAACTGCTGCGTGCTAAATAGAAAAATAAATAAAAAAAGGGCTACAGAGGAAGCAGACATGCTAATTTATTCCCTTTGTCTATGCTGCTTTTGTTCTTTCAAAACCCTGAGCTGACGGGCTTGTTTTGTCTTATCGTAGCTGTACCCCCCCCTCCCCCCCGAGGTCTGTGGGGAACCGTCAGTGGCGAGAGCCTCCTCCCAGCTCCACTCACTTAGTGGAATGACACTCAACAGCAGGCCGCCACGGGTCAAGGAGCAGACACCTTCGCTTGTCAGCCACGTCTCTGACTGACACACAATACCTGTGGGTGGCCCAGATATAGCTCAAATCCCAGACCGCCTCGGATGGATCAAGCCCCCCGTTCTCTCTTCACAGACCAGGACAATGAAAGGGAACGAAAATCAAAGCGGCGGAAAAGTCTCGCAGCTGCTTAACCTTTCAGCGGCGGCTTTGTTAATCGGCCCTGCGCCTTCCTGAAACGTCTTCACGGAACGAACTCGGCTTTAACGCGTGTGAGACAACAACCCATCTTTCTTTTTTGATTTATTTGCGACGTGATCGCGCGCAGCAGAAATGAATCCTGTTAATAAGCGAGCTAACTAGCGAAGAGATGGTAATGAATTTCTTTAAGAGCGATTGAGCCGGGGGAGCGCGGTAGAGCAAATTCTTAAGCCTGGTTACTTTCTGCAGATTGTTTTCCAGGGGTGCAAAGTCAATCACATTTAATCCCTCACTATTACACAAGAGATGCCCTCAATCAAATCCAGACATCCCCTGTGCCCCTGAAGGTGCTTCACAGCAAATACTCTCGGGTTCACTGGGTGTGGGCGGTTGGCAGTCAACCAGAATGACAGGTAGAAGCGTTCTACCTGCATATTACAAGCTTCAGCCTTGCAATAAGAGCATGTACTTAGTCGTCTTCCTGCTTTCTTGAATACGCAATCAATTCAGTGGTTGACCACGATGCGAAGACAGGACAAATGAGAAAGGAGTGGTCTGCATGATGAGGAGGAGATGGCTCGGTCCTTCATGTGCAGCAGGATGCGGCTGCCAGGTTGGTTGCAGTTAATGTTTTCTGATTTAATCCAGAGCTCTCTGCCTGCGCATGCACTGCCATGATAATATGCCCAGAGGGCTCCTGGTGTAGCGAGCGGAACAGGAGCCGTCCTGGAAACATGTTACGATGAATGTTTCTTCTTCTCCTGTTTAGTATTATTCTCTTCGTTCCACGCTCACATTATGTCATACAGTAGCCACGTCTTCTCTCATTAAGGAAAAGTGGTTCTTAGGTCAAATGCAGCTGTTTGGTTCTCAGCAGCATTCTCTGCTGCCCCCCCCCCCCCCCCCCCACCCCCACATACATCTTTTTTTATGGCACTAAACAGATGCTTGTGGTCAGTGGAGGCGCTGCCACTACATGGCCGGAGAAACCCTGTTGAGGGCACCGCGTTTTATATTCGTATTAACTTTAAATGTTTCTTAAAATACTCGCAGTTCTCTGAAGCCTCTTAGCGGCTCTTTCCTTTCTCCCCCCCCCCCGGTCTCCGCGGAACAGAAAAGCGTGATGGGAAAGTAAATCAGATTTTGCAAGCTCTCGGTGGGAACGAATGAAAGGGACTGTAAAAGTGGAAGTGCGGCATCTGGACAGGAACTCCGGCATCCGGGGAGGGGGAAAGTCTGAGGTGCATCGAGGAGGGAGGGGCGCGTTGCTTGACCTGTAACCCTGGGCGCAGAGCAGAGGTCAAAGACGGAAGATAGACTACAGCTGTGTTGCAACACGCAGCCCCACCGTCACGTCAGTCACTGTAATTTGCGTAGACGTGCGTGTCCCCGCCCAGGTTACCGAACAGGCCCCGACAGGAGCCGACAGAAAGAAAGAAAGAAAGAAAGAAAGAAAGAAAAGTGGGAAGCACGCGAGGAGGGAAAGGTGGTTGAGAGGAAGTGTGCTGGGAGGAAGGGAAAGAGGGGAAGGAGGCTCTCGTCGCCTCGTTCTGGATAGCGAGAGGAGAGTCCGCCGCGGCGGTTTATCGGATCCAGCGTGCCTCCAATTAAATAAAGTGTTCCTCCCACAAGATTTACCACCCCACACCAACAATGCCCCATTTCATTTCACCCTCTCGCCCGCCTCCATTGTGTTCTTTCACCCTCTTCTACATCTATTTGTTCTCCTGCAGGGGAGGTAGGACCTAATCACGCCGGGATCTCATAATACCAAGCCTTTTAACTGCTCAGATCAAAGAGTGCAAGTTTGCCTAATGCGGGATTAGGTTGAGATACGGGACCTGCAGCCTCACCTCACCTCACCTCACCCCTCCACCACCACCACCACCTCCACCACCAGCACCACCAGCAGCGGGTAGCTCCATTAGGCTCAACGCATTGCTCATTTTTCCGCAAGAGCTCCCTTGGGCTAAGAGGCAATTATGCAGTAGTGTGGCATAATATTTCATTCTCTCCACATTGCATTGCTGTGTGGCGGCGCTGGCTGCTAACAGCTTCATGTGGCCCAGGAGGAAGGGTGCGGGCTGCTAACAACTTCATGTGAGCAGAGGAAGATTGGAGAGGGGAGGAGGAGGCGGAGGGAGGCGAGAGAGCGGGAGGGTTCTCAAGGGCAGGATGCTTCATTAGCAGTCAGGTCTCTTTCACCTTCCAACACGGAGAGAGAAACGGTGTGCATGCCATCTTGGTTTTGGTCAGATTTACAGCGTGAATGGAAAAAAAACTAACACGAGAGTACACCCGCTAGAGTTTTGGTTGAAAAGTAAAAGAGTAATTTCCCAGGCAACGCTGAATTAAAGCGTCCTTCGTACGTCTCAGGAATGTGCCTTTTTCCACCATCTTTGAAGTCTTTGAGATAAGCTCGGCTGCTGCACGAGTGTAAATATCTCACACGGCAAGCCGGGCAGCCTTCAAGGCAGTGTCTATCTTATTGATGATTTATACAGCGAGAGTATGGACACATCAAAACTGACAACTACAGAGGAGCCAGAGACCTGGAAGAGTTCCAGGAACCGTTTACAGGTGCACCTTCAGAGAGACTTTACCTCTCAAAACATGTGGGTCCCTGGGTGGAGATTTCACAAGGTAAAATCCCATTATGCCCGCATTTGCCCAACCATCATAATAGATAACCCCCCCACCACCACCACCACCCTCCCCCCTCATCCTGCCATGAGATACTAGTATCTTTTTAGTCCACTGATTTCTTTTCTGGCAAAGTCTCCCTCTCCATCTTTGCATGAGTGGCACATGCTGCGAAGTAGCTGCCTCTGCTGAGAGGTCGCCCTTCAAGCTGTTGATTATAGTATTTTTCTTATGTCGAGGAATTCCCTCAATCTGAAGTTGTGGAGTTTAAAGAATTCTAAGTTCCTTTTGAAAAGTCTTGGATCATTTAGGGTCGCGACGTTTTTTCAGGCCAAGGACCCCCAATCTGATGGAGAGATTAAGTGTTCTATATTAAACTCTGTCTAGTGCTATTTATAAATTATTATTATCATTTTGCATTCAGTGTTAAGCTATTAAAGTAATACACAGATTCAAGTATTTTTTTTTTTTATTTCAAATATGTGCAGCGGTATGGTGGTTGTGGAACTGCTGTAAACATAAACGTACCTAAATTTGTGGAGGAAAATGGTAGGGGAAAATTTAAAAAATGGATATGAAAATGTCTACTTATATCTACTTATACTCTAGTTCTGAGGCTTTTGTGAGGTTAGAATGGTTTTGGGGAAATTATGTCTTTAATTGTAGACCGGTGTAGCCAGAATATGATAAGTCTGGTAACACAAAATTGGGATTTCAGCGTGGTGCGTATTTCAACTGATGCAGAAAAAATATATAGTCCTGCCACCAATCGGTGCCATTTTGTTGTAAACAAGTTGAACTCAACAGTGCTCAAATGCAGCAGGTATGTCTATGTAGTTGTTAGTGTTCTGTCCATCACCGTATAATCTGATTTGCTGTGGCTCCAGACCAAATTTCCTCCACAAAAAAACAAATCAAAACAAAAAAAAAGTGTGGGCAGGGAAAATCTGGGCTGGTTTCCAGGCTGCATTAAAGAGAAAAAAAAAAAAGAAACATTGAACAATAAAGCTGAAAAAAAAGAAAAGAAATGGGCTCTTATTCTTCACCCCTACTCTGACAGTGCAGGTATGTGCAGCCCGGGGCGAGCTCTTCAGACTGTCGTGTGATTTCGGCGTAGTCAGGGAGGCTACACTGTGTGCACTCTTTGCAGGTGCTCAGTCACTTCTCCTCCTCTCGTTTCTGCGCTCACTCTCTTCCACTTCCCCTTTCTGCCGTCACAGCAAAAGCAGACTGTCACCATCATTCACTACATAATAGTTGTGAGAGGCCCCTGCCTCTCCATTCATTCATCACTATGCGCAGTTTTGCTTCCTTACTATTGCTGGTGGGGGATTTGCACTTAAAAATGAGAGAAGGCGAGATTGCGCAGCATACATTTGTGCTGTGGACAGTCCTCTGCACCTGTCATCACAGCATCCGTACCAGCTACAGCCGTATCCCTAATAATTCTTGAAATGCCTGAGTGACTGCTGGTATTTTACATTGTAAGCTGCCGGCTGAATAAGATGCAGCGAGAAACTTTTTGTCTGTTTATGCCCAGAAATGATTCATTACCACCCATAGAAAGTGATGGATTTACTGGGTGAACAGCTGCTTTCTCATTTTGACTCTTCAGACTGACAGGCGATCTGTGCCCTTTAGCCTGCAAACAGACAGCTTTAGTGATATTGTAAAATAGAAACATGTACCAGAATCCGTAATTGCGCAATTATTTTGAACACAGTCATCACAGACATAAAATCAAGGATGTCATCCCGCCAGCTCAAACTCAACATCAAGAAAACAGAGCTCACGGTTGTGGCACCTGGAAGGTTGGTGATTTTCTACTCCAGGTCGACGGCTGCTCCGTTTCCCTGTCCCCTGAAGTCTGCAACCTGGGTGCCATCTTGGACTCTACTCTCTAATTCCAGTCACACATCAAATCTCAAAAATCCACCTCTCCCGACTCCGGCCGTCTCTCTCCAACACCCCTGCGGAGACCCTCATACATTCCTTCATCTCCAGCTGTCTGGACTTCACGTGCAGTAGTCCAGAACTCGGCTGCCAGGGTTCTCACCCGCAGTCAGCCCTGGCAGCATATCACGCCCACACCTATACCTATCCACCTTCACTGGCTCCACATAAAATTCCACATCTCCTACAAATCCTCCTTCTTGCCCATAAAGCCCTCCTCTCCCTGGCCCCCCAGTACCTGCCCAGGCTTTTGGCCAGAAGTCGGTCGGTCTTCTGCTCTTGTGAAGCGTCCTTCGGTGTCCAGAGAGGCGCTATATAAATCGAATTTATTATTCTTATTATTTATTACAATCGTTAACTTTGCGGTTTTCGTCTATAAAGTATAAAGATTTTCCGAACCTAACATTAACCATCGGTCTTTCTTGTCACTTTTAGAGATCCGGTCCGGCAGCCGAGGCCCTAAGGAAGGATCGGCGAGGCAGCTCCCCCTGTACGACACGCCGTACGAGCCAGCTGAGAACGGTGGCGATTCGGACCCCGAGCGCTTGCGCTGCCCCAGAGAAAGCCGCCTGCCCCAGGATGACGAGCGGCCCCCCGAGGAGTACGACCAGCCCTGGGAGTGGAAGAAGGAGAGGATTTCCAAAGCCTTTGCAGGTACAACAGCCAGAGGCTCATTGAAGTTTGTTTAATGTGAACGAATTCTGTAGAAGTGGTCAAAACTTTCTGTAACGTGCTACAGAAAATATCAGTAAAAACAGACTTTAAATTCACCTGTTGACTCTCCTCTTCCCTCTCATGTCAGTGAATGTAACTGTGCTCAAATCCAGCAATGACTGGATTTAAGTAAAGGTTGTCTTGTATACATGTCCAGCTTTTTAACATAATTAAACCCGAACCTGTTTCTCTTTTGCTTTACTAACCCAGGTGTATGTTTTCCCAGCTCTAACAAATTTGATTATGGCTTCTGTCAGGTTGTGATGGTTCTGCTGCTGCTGCTGTAAACTCTCTTTCTTCCCTCCTCTGTTAATGCACACGCTGCTTTCATGTTTCAGACGTCCAGGCTTCTGTTTGCTGTTTTGATCCAACTTCTGTCTTTGTGAACTTAGTTGATACCTAAGCCACTCGGGGGGGGCATGTTTGGTTGTGCAGGTGCATGTAGGCTCAGGTAGTCGCTGAGGTTTGAGGGCTCGGCATGGCTAACACAGCCATAACATCAAACAGCGCTGTTCCTGGAAAGACTATGGCTCTGGATTATAAATATGCACCATAAATCAATGAGAAAAAAAGAACGAGAAGATTTAAGAAAATCGCCAAACCTTAACTCTTCTTTTTACCACCCATTTTCTCTTTATACATATTTTTTTTTCTTTTTTATCCTTGAACAGCTCTGCTTTGTTATGACTGCATTAGCTACGAGGGCTCTGTAAGTGGCACTGGATCAGATCCCCAAGGAAGAAAGGACTCCACTTCTAAATCCCTCACAGGTACCATTGGAGATGGGGTTGGGGAGTGTCTTTTTGTACATGTACATGTTCTTATTAGAGATATGACATTGATACCTGAAAATGTGGGTTCTTACTTTCTCACTGAAACAATATTGTTAAACATTGCTATTACAAACTGTTTTACAATTTATCTGTGGTTTCGGGGTTTGGTGATCATGTGAGTCCTAAATGTCATTTTCTTAGCGTTGAGCCTAAGGTCACCCACCGAAAGTGCTTTGAAAATGCTCCTAATTCGAATGACATTATCAAGATGCCTCTTGCCTGATTGCCCAGTGCCTGAAGAGGCCAGAAAAAAAGGCAAAGGCGCCACAGAAATACTTCAAATCAGCCTTTAGGCAGACACGTGAGCATAGCAAGTGCAATTAGCGCAGTAACACTTGTTGGTGCTCAGGAGAAGAGGTGATGGGTGCATGAGCTGAAGGGAGTGAATACATGTTTAGTCCTCCACCAAAAGAGTGGGATAGAAAGAGAATAACAACACTGACATACAAACAGTGTGAATCACACTGGTTTCCAATGTATGGCTCTGTCACAAGCAAAACAAGATTAATCAGTTAACTCATCGATTAATCAATCGATTAATTGATTAATATAAGCGGTGCCTCGATGGACTCTTTTGGTGCTTAAGTTGGCCCACTCTCACTACATGACACCCCACTAATCTAATAAAACTACATTTTAAACAAAAACAAAACAAAACAAAACATGCCAATTCCCAGCTTTACTTCCCACAATATTTGAACCCAACATGTCTTTTTTTTTCATAGTTTTCTTTGACATTTCATTGATAAAACTATCAGTAAATCAGGATTCTATCAGGATCATCAATGAGCCGATTCTTCTTTTTACTTCTTGCTCATTGAACATTAAACAAACAAAAAGATAATATGTGTGTATTGCTGTGCTCAATTGTGAAGCTCGTAATTTGGTGTTTAGACGCTGAAGAGTAATTGAGCTTCATGAGAGTTTAAATCTTATCTCACGTAGCGACGCAGAACGTGAAAATAATGCACGTGCATAATTTATACTTCAGCACTTTTTTGCTGGTTTTCCCGCATATTTCTCCATTTTATTTATCCTCTAATTTCCCCTCGTCGCGCTTGGAAATCACAGATTTGCATTGCAATAAAGCGAAAATGATTGCGAGGCGGGAGATGAGTGAGACATTAATCCCTGCGCTGTTACAACAACGCAGATGGGGCAGCCTAAAATATAACTGATACGTATCTGTGCTTTAGTGTCCAAAATTGGAACATATTACTAAACCCCATTACTCAACTATTGAATGTAATTTCAGTGTCAAATCGGCGTTATCAAATCACATCCTCCAGCTGGAAAGTCCAGGATATCACAGTGACATTGTTTTTGTGTGTGTGTGTGTGTGTGTGTAAATTATTATTTCTTATTAATGATCAGAACAGAACTGTCTTTAAGTTTTTTATGTGCCATATCATTGGTGGCACGTGCACAAATCTCATTTGTAGCTTATTTAGTGAATACTTACAGCTAATAAAAGTGCTACACTATACCAACCAACTACACATGAATGTAGCACAGGACCTCAAAACATATGAGAACACAGGAAGCCATGCACTAAATGACATTCATCTGGGTGTATTGGTTGGGAAAAGCGTTTTGGGGCTCAAGTCAAACCGTGCATGTGCAAATACCTAACATCCATTCTGCATCCTTCCATATTTTTGTAACATAATTCATGTTATTCTGTTTCCTTCTGCGCACCGTAGGCACTGAGCTCTTCGTAGGAGTCACGCTGTTCTGCCTCCGCCAGTGATTAGTAAAATAAAGGACACTGCATTCTTAATCACTTTCCTTCTATCCCTCATTATTTTTACTGTCAAGCAGCACTCAGAAGACTTTGTTTAGGCCGTTATTTACTAACACATCCCTCTTTCAACCCCCCCGCCGCCGCCGCCGCCGCCTCCCCCTTGCAGGCAGCTTGCAGTGTCCCTCTTTTGATGATGATTAATTTAATTTTCGCTACGTGTCAAAGTGTTGGCTGAGAATTGAAGAGATACGCCTTTAAAATGTCTTTCAAAGAAGAAAGCTGAAAGTCTAAGAAGTACTTTGATTTATGGGACGTCTTCATTCTCTGTTATGTTTAATGCAAGTTGAAATAATTCCCCTCTTTTTAAAAGACAGAAAAAGACGCTTCTGGGACGAGCCTTGTCCACACAGGCTCGTTGCTTTCACAGGTGTCTGCTTAAACTGGCCTTGGATCCTGACATCAAGGGGCTT
Organism: Mugil cephalus; assembly: GCF_022458985.1. Taxonomy (NCBI): domain Eukaryota; kingdom Metazoa; phylum Chordata; class Actinopteri; order Mugiliformes; family Mugilidae; genus Mugil; species Mugil cephalus. Next base: position 14,039,773 of record NC_061772.1, on the reverse strand, counting down.
TGAGAGAGTTTCCCACCTTTCAAGGTTTGAGCTTGTGTGCCTGCACCCAAGTCTCAGATCTTCGCAACAAGCTTAGCTCCAATGTCAAGAAATTATGTATTGCTTCAATATTTAAGTCCACTTGTGAACCAGGTCCTTTACTTGTAATTCCCGTCTTATCCCTCCTTGGACTATTTTAAGTGTCAGCTTGTCCTTTCCTGGAGTTTCCCAATAGGTTGTTTTAGGACACCATCCATCCGTCTGTCCATTCTAAGCTGTATCCAGTTGAGAAGCTTAACCAGTCCACGCTACCACTGTTTGAGAGCTGTGTTGCCAGTTGTTCTACAGCACCCATGTCATTGATCCTTTCACTTTCTGATGCTACAAAATCTTTGGTATCATAGTGTCCCAGAGAGCGAGTGTCATCTTACATCCTTTCTCAAGGCAGGGTTACTTGGGTTTTAGGAAATATTAGACTGGAGTCAGAAGGTCATGTGCTCGCAGTAAGTTAAAACTTTAACCGTCTAGACGTCGTGTTTAAGGAGTGGCTTTAGGATCCAGGTTGGGCTTATATTTCCTCGCTTAAGTATATTTGAATCTGAATCTCCAACACCTGAGTTGCCAAGGTTTCTGTGGAGGAGCTTAATCACTTTAGACGACGTGGAGTAAGTTCTTATTTTGGTGTAAAACTGTGGACTATGACTATACAGCAATGGTACGAATGAAAACCAATCAAACCAATGCGTGGATATGTAAACATGAAGAATGGAAGGGGAAATTTCATTAGTTTTTTTAACCTTTAATGTTTTTTTTTCTTCATATCAGATGAAGAAAGCGGGTGTTTACATATTAGCTATTTGCCACCTAATTAAAAAAAAGAAATATTATAAATATTGCAAAGCTTTGTGATTAAGCTTGAGCCTTGTGCAGCTGTTCAGTGCAGCAAGTGTTGATTATATTACAGTGTCCCTTTGGTTGTTGAGGATAGCAAGCAAGAGATCATCTGGCCCGCTCATGTTCCACTGTGGTAATGTTGTCACCAGCAATTAAGTTATTAAGTAAAAAAATATCATCAGTTTTGAGTATCAGGCCTGATTGAAGCCTTTTCCGTGGGCAGATGGTCTGTGTTAAAGTCTTAACTGTAGCTTTCTAGAGGACAATTTTCCTCAGTTACGTTGCTGTAGATGCGGAGGCACTTTACAGCTGTGTAATAGCACTGATTAATGACGGCGTTCCCCAATCAGGTTTTAGAAGCACTTTCCTACGCACATCAAAACTTTCACAGTTTATATTCTGGCAATTATGTGGGAAATGAAAGTGTCTCCAAACAAAGTGTTTGCACGTAATGAAAAAAGATGCTCAACCTCAGTAAACACCGGAGTGGGTGTAAAAATAGAAAATGAAAAAAAGGTGGGAATATGTACTGCTTACCCTCTCCCGCCACGGTATAACATGATAATGCAATCTGTGTAAGAGACTATTTGTCTTCATTAATGATAGAGGAAGGAGAGCACGCTAATGCTTCTTGCGGCAGGCCTTATTTCCTCGGCTATCCCTTACCCTCGCATGCATTCCTGCCTCTACACAACACTTGGTGTTATTATTCACTGTTGGACTATCTCCTGACAGGTATGCAATGGAATGTAAATTCCCTGCCTTGTTAGGGTGTTGGGAGGCTGTGTACTTGCGGTTCGGTTAATCACTCATCCCCGCTCCCCGACACCCCCACCTCGTTCCCTAGACCGAGCGCTCGCCACGGCCTCTTTCCTGCCTCCCTCCTGGCTGCTGAGCATGTGATGGATGAGTCTGGAGGTGAAGAGTGAGGAAGACACATTAGAATTTGACTGTATATGAAGATCCGGCGTGTGAGGACAAGGCAAGTTGCGCTCTCACGTCCATCAGCCTGTATATTTTGGCTCTGGTCGCGTCGTGCTCGCTCGCACACCTAGACGCCATCGGAAATCGGAGCCTTTGCCGCGGCAGGAATGCGATCAAGAGCCATTGTTACCTAATCTCCTTGGCCTCGGTTACCTGCTAGGAACTCCTTTCGCTTGGCTCCAAGCCAACGGACACCGTGCATTTAACGCTGGAGATCAGAGACGACGCTGTCGCCTTCTCCCTCAGGTCTTGGGAAGCTTTATGGTTTTTTAATGAATCTTCGTGGGCTTAACGACCCAGAAAGCCGACACTCAAGCCTAGTGTCCTAAAATAAATAATTGATTCGGTTACAGTCCCGCGCTGGTGATCAGGCCTGAATCCAGCTGTTTCATTGGTGCCATGGCTCTGTTCCTGTCCCTTCGCTTGGCCGATCCGATCCCCCCCCCAGCGCCGCCTGTCACTCCGTGGCTCCGTCTCGTCCTCCTGGCCTCTGCTGCAACACCCCGCCGATAACCTTCCCTGACAGCCCTCTTTCATGAGCCTCAAATATGTCCCGCCGCCTTCCACACAGCGCTGCCGCCGCTCTTATCTTCACTCGCACACATTGGCCACACACAACAGCGCTGTAAACCTCCCTCACAAAGTATAGCAGCAGCGCCCCGTCGGGCAAGCCCCCCCTGGAAGCTCCTGCTGGCCGGCCGTCAGCGACCCATCTTTTCCTTCTCTGTGCGCGGAAAAGCAGGGAAAAGGTCTTGCTGTCATCTCCTCTTCATCACCAATTTCCTGTACCATTTTCTATTTTTTAACACAAACACGCGCTCTTTGAAAGCAGTGCTTTGAAAAAAGAGCCGGGGCCGTATAATTTGACGGATACAGTACGTCGAGAATTATGAGGTGGCATTTGAGTTCCCCTGGAGCATCACGCAGTTGTTATCTGTAATGATTCGAGAGCCGATGGAATAAACACGCATTCAGAAGAGGCTGGTTTTGTGTTCCCAGTTCCTCCGCTCATAACGCGAAGCATAAACATCACAATCTTCCAGCCTGTTTTGAATATGCATGCAATTAGCCGACCAAATTAAGCAGAACTAAATTAAATGGCGTTGGTGGAAAACAAGCGTAGCTGGTGATTTATGGTGGCTGCACTGTTTACGGTGATGAGGTGCCATTGGGCTAATGAAAAGCCTGGGTAAACAAATACCTGGCTTTACAATACATCCGCTCCTGGAAGAACAAAGGGAAGGATAACAAAAGTTTTAGAAAAAAGAAAAGAGGGACCCACGTCCATTGTACAAGATTGGAGCTGTTTTCCTATTCAGGTTCACACCGTGGCCGCTTCAGTGCATTTAACTTGAGCGACAGGTGCTCTGTCAATTCAAAACCCTTTACAGCTTTTATTCCTAAGTCAACAAAAGGGGTTTGTACTAACATTGATTGAGGATTATGCAGATGGGAAATGGCATATTGATCAAAATGCAGTCAGGTTAGATGACAAAGTGAAGATTGGACACGTAGTTGCGTGTCATTCCTCTCTGCATTGTTTTTGTTTCTCTGCCTTTGATAAAGTAAATATACAAACTCAGTTTCCTTTAAATTGCATTTAATAATTATGTATTTGGAAAGAAACTCTCTGACACCGACAAAAATGGTTTGAAAAACAGCATTAGTGTTGACCTGGCCTAAAACTCACTAGATCCCAAACTCATGAAGTATCTGTGGGATGATAGAGGCCCCTCCCCTCAACCCATAGGACCCAAAAACCCCCATTAACGATATCCTGTTACCAGGCACCACAGGACACCCTCAGAAGGCCCATGTCCATTCTCTGATGTTTTCGAGACACAAGGGAGACCTACACAGTATTAGGAAGGTGGTCATTAAGTTATGACTGATCGGTGTATATGGTAACTAGCTAAGAAAAACAATATTTGGATTTCTGAGTTTGGTTTAAATTTCTACCTTTCATTCACCCATCACTACCCACAGAGCTGATGGCGGGTCCAGACTTGCATCAGCCAGGATAGCCGTTTTATTTAGTGCTCACAGGGGACACAGATGGGAAAATGTTGGTAGCGGTGTGATGAGCCTTGAGGTGGATATGTAAATGAGCTCTTCCGTACGCACTTAGTCACCTCAGTCCTGAATTTGAATTTGTCACCAAATTTGTGAGAAAGCCACAACGTGGCATCTAGTGAGCGACGGCCTGGAGACTGGCGACACTTTTAAATGCATTACATGGTGAGTTACATAGAGTTTAAAAAAATAATATAATAAAACATCTGACTATTGAATCAGTTTTCCGTAATTCCCACAGCGTTAAATGCCATTATTCAGCTGTGCAACCAAGCAAGTCTGAGCCACGTACGCCCAAATCATCTCCTCGTCCTCACAGCGAGGCCGCAGAGTGCAGGCAGCCTTCTGCTCCCCAAACAATTACACGCTAATCTGCGATGTGAAATGAGTATTAGGCTTTTAATCTCACAGGAAGACAGTCCCCTACTTCACCCCAAAGTAGAGGAAGTTATATTATCTTGCAGAGTTTTTGACCTTCTGCCTCCATTCCACCACCACCACCGCCTCCACCAACCTGCACCTCTCCCATCAAGATAGACAGGGAGCAGCTCCTCCCTCCAGCCACCATTTTTTTCTAGATTAGCCCCCTGACACCATGGGCTCAGCTATTTAATTGCTTGTCGGATTGAATATTCTCCAGTTTCCCCATTCATCCCGCTTGCAGATATTGCTTCTCATTAGCATGTCCTGCATCACCACCGTGCTGCAATTCCTTGCAGGGTGGAAGACAGATAAGTCCATAACATTATGGCCGTCCATCCGGTACACCAGTCTGTAACAAATACTGACGCACTAAGGCCAGAAAAATACGAGACGCACGCTCATGGTGGCCGCCTTGTCTATCCTGCATCCACTTTGTGCGTCACTTGTGCATGGCCTCATAATATAATGCTCTGCGTTTCAAGCTGCACTGTAATATAGGGACGTGAATGGCTAAAAGACAAGCTAAAAGACCCAGTAGTGAGAGATTGGTACGATTTTAGAAGTGGAATGGACCATTAATAACCAAAGAGACCATTCATTTAAAATAATAAATGTTTTCAAATCAGTTCACTTAAAGTCACATATACGCCTGCGAGGCTGATACAGTAGATGTTACCGCGCCACAGCGACCAAAACTGCAGAACTAAATCCCACAAACCTTTTAAAGAAAGCCCCCTCCCCATGCACACTTACTGACCAATACAATCTAATAACGGATTCATATCAACCTGTCGCATTTGTCTACATACTTTCCTTTAAAACAACCATATCTTCTTTTGATGACTTTGGATCTTTGTTGTAAGGCGCCAGCTTCCAAAAGCAACCTTAAATTTATTTTCTTTCCCATTCCTTTTCCCCCACTGAGATAGGATCTCTAGCACCATGGACAGTGACATTACAGCGTTCCCTAAATGTAACGCGAGTTGCATCGGCGGGTGATCTGTTCAGCGATCTGTTGTAATCCAGACGGTCATAGAGACATGCATTCGACAACCTGCAGAGGAACAAGCAGTCCGGTAGCTCACCCCAGCCATTAATTCCATTTATTCGCCTTGGCTTCTAACGCTGCCTTTCTCTTGAACAAAAAACCTTCCCCTCTCCATCTCATTTATTAAGTATCCTCAGCTATTTAACAAGTGGACCTACATTAGAAACAGATGTGCTGCTCTAAGAGTGCTCCATTTAGCCTGGTAATATCCCGGCTGGACACGAGACATGCATTATTCAAGGGGCAACGCCGGGCTACCGTCCACTGCATGGATGGATTAGTCTACGTTACGTTTCAGTAACATATATTGTCTCCGTCGTTATTTATCTTAATAAGATGGCCTAGAGTCTTTTTTTTTTTTTAACCAAACATACCAGATATACGATGTGCTCTGCTGCCTCCGTGACCGTCTGTACCTCAGTTTAAAGCAGATTTATATTTTATATTCTGCACTTTTAAAGCAGAGAATTGTATTATTTGGTTCTGCCACGTTGTTCAAATGTGTCACGCATCATATCATGCAACAGATGTTGAAAAATATAAAATTCAGAACATGGTATCTCCACGGTTCTAGTGGATGTCTGGATGTCGTGGTGGGACTTGGATTCAGGGTTTGTTAAGAAGAGACAAGTGGATTAGCAGAATCCACACAAGACGCTGTGAAGCCTCAATTTTCTCTAGCGTTTTGATAAGTTTATCAAGTCTGCCTATTGAACATAAAGCTTTTCAGATTCCCTTTGTGTAACTTTCATGCGCGCTCAGCCATCTGTGTGTGTGGAACTTGATCAAAAGTGGAAGAGAACTAACTTCGCTCCCTTTCCAGTCCTGTTGTATTCCTCCCTTTTTCTAGTCCACAGCTCCTGCTGGTTCTCGGATCACAGTATAAGCCGGCACTCCACCGCAAAGCCGGCGTCTTCTGCTCTTGTTTGGAGTATTTCTCACTTACCCCCTTCTACCTTCTCTCCCCTTCCCCTGTCTTCTCCTGTCATCGCTTCCCTTTCCTCACGCCCCTCCTGTTGTTGTCCATTTATTCCTCTCGTCGCTGTCCTCTCCTTCCGTCCATCTCTCCTGTGGTGACGCTTGCAGTAGAGATTAAAGTGATCAAGGACCTACCATGGCCCCCTCCTGTCGGCCAACTCAACACCAGCCCTCCCCCGGTGGAGGAGCTAGAGTCTCCTTCCCAGGCAGCTCAGCCCTCGCCCGGACAGACAAGCTGTGACCAGCACCACCATGGTGGGTGTTGGTGTTCACATTGTCCAGCGTCTTTCCCATCCGTTACCTTGCCGCCCTCCCCCTTCCTTGTCTGTCCGTCCATCCGTCCCTCCGCCCGTCCATCCATCCATCCATCCATCCGTCCATCCATCCATCCGTCCGTCCATCCATCCGTCCGTCCATCCATCTGTCTGTCCATCCATCCATTCATAGTGTGTAGTGTTGAGATGTAACATATTGCATATCTGTATTTACGCAGCTCTTTTGTTTGAAGGAACCAGCCCAGCATATAACATGTAACTACAAAAAAACGCTCTGATCCTGTTTGTCTCACGTCGTCCAGTCAATCCCGGCTTACCGAAACAGTCCACATCTTTGAGAAGCACTGAATAATATGACTTTAGGTATTAACTCACTAATGACTGCACTTTTCCATCTGGATTACATGTGGCAGAAAATCACTAACTCTTGTGCAGGTTTCATGCTGAAGGCTCATTAGTTTTAATTGTGCTGAACTGCCTTCTGCATGCGTAATTGCCATTCGCTGTGACCCCCATTTCCTCTTGTCAACATACTCATAACCATCCCAGATGTCCCTCTGGCCTGTTGTTTTCTGCAAGTGGCTTACACGAATTAACAAATCAGACTCATTTGAGGCAATTTTACTTCCTGACTTATTGCCGTATTTACTCTCATGCTGGACACAATGGACAAGCAATTCACCTGTTTTTAACCAAGAGGGCCATTAGTGGATTTGTGAAGCCCACGCATGCACCCGCACTCTGACTGCTGTAATTATCCAGGGACAAGAAGGACATGTAGCAGAACTAATGCCTGGAATGGGATTTCCCCGGGCAGAGTGGGAAGACTTAGAGTGAAGCCGTGTAAGAGGACACCACTGTGTGCTGCAGGCGAGGACAGGGCAAGGAGTTGATTTATGTCCATAAATCCATGGGAAAGGTTCTGGTTCCCTCCGTGATGTGAGCGGGTTTAAGATTGGCGTCCGGGCTGTAAAGTGATCCTCTCTCCGTCTCAGGCCTGCATGGCCCCACTCTGCGTCTGCGGGGTCAGAGGTCCCCGTGGCAGACACGGGAGGGGGGTCGATGTCCTCCACGACCCCTGTGAATATAGTTACAACACACTCTCCTGACCTCAGCGTACAGGCAGACCCTCAGTCGCACACCAAGACATCGGTCATCCGTTATACACAGGGTTACTTACATAGCCCATACTCTCTCAGCCATGGTAAATGGCTGTGTGTTTGTTTGTGCTGGTAAAGCTAAACCTTGGTTTGTTCTAATACAGACGAGGGGGAAAAACTACATCCATTATAGGTCAGATAAACCAGTTCAACCTCATTATCAAAACTGAGCAGATATCACATCTACATATTAATGGAGGGCACTTTTGCCTGAGTATTATAAAGAGCTTTCCGCCTTTGTTTTATTTCTCTCTTTTTCTTTTTTTTCCCATGAATTAATTATCCACACTTTCTCTTACCTCCAGCTCTCATCTGAGAGGACTTTACAAACACAAAGCAATTAAGATAAGAAGATACCGGATCTGGTTTTTAAATCGATTCGCTAGCAGTCGTTCCTTTGTCTCGGAAAACTTAACTTTCATTCTGAAATGTGTAGAAAATAAGACGGCACATTCCAAGATAGTGGAATCATGAGAGATTAACCTTATAGATTCAGCTGTGGGGATCTGTAAAAAAAACAAACAAAACATAAAAAAAACAAGCTGTCATTATTTGATTTCCCAGTGCGCATAATTAATATCAACATTTATTTTCTTTTCCAAGCTACCGGTTCCTGGGGTATCGGACCACGATGAAGACTACTTTCAGTGTGTGGTGCATTCTAATGAGACACAGACCCGTTAATCATTTCATACGTGCGAGCTGGAATGCTTGATTTCCACCTGCAGTACAGCATTCCACGATGCACTTCGCACCCTCGGACTAGTCATCCTTTTTCGAAAGGAGTGTCATTAGTCAATGAGAATTAATTAGCCGACTTAATTGGAGAAATTTGTGCAGGAGTGTGTGCAGAGAAGGTAGAAGAGTGGTCAGGTCGCTCAGAGTCCTCACTGATGAACGGCCCTACGTTTTTTTTGGTGCATCTATTTTGATTGTTGTGTCTATTTTTCAAGATTCAAGCTAGCGTAAGTCTTTCCCGCCGTGACTGTATTGCATTACTTTGTATTGTACTGCTGTGCAGCTCTTTATCTTGTGGATTGGTTGTAGTTTAATCATGGAAATGTCCTTTTGACATTTGCGTTTATCAGTGCTCCATCCAATCAGCTGTACTCCCTGACACGCTCTCCCTCCCCGCTCTCCTCTTTCTTTCTTTCTTTTTTCTTTAGCCCTCTGTAAAGGAAGCTCTGTGTCTGAAGGGGACAGGTCTTCCAGCCATCAGTCACCATCTGACTGACAGTTCAATCTGATACACAGATTCCATTTGCTGTGCTTTACAAGCAACAATGGCGATAACACACGCAGATGCCCCTACACTTTTCCGTACGTGTCGTGGTGTCTTTGTGTGTAGCCACGTGTGCATGTGTTGTCGCCCCCTCTTCCGTCTTAAGCCGCCTCTCCGGGCTTTTTGTTCTCCTGTGGGCCAATCCTCTCGTCAATCTCCTGTCGGCCACGACTGTGTGCTCCGGAGAATGAAAGGAGAATTGGTTTGCTTCGCTCCCACTGATGCTCAGCCTCAAAAAAAAAAAAAAAATTTCTATAGCGGCCCAGTGTGAAAACTAAGCGGACATGAGTCCATTCACTGTTGAGCAAATAAAATGATAGCTTTTTGTTTAGTTTGGGGGGCTCTTTCTCCAGGATAATGCTCTTCTTGTAGAAGTGTGCACTCTGTCTGCGGAGCAGTCTCTGGCCTGACAGGAAAGGTTGACGGGGTGAGCTCCACCGAGAATAGCCGCGGAACGCTTTCTAGGTGGTGGAGGAAACGATTTAATCAAGGTCAGCCAAAGTCCTGATTGGTGGACCTTAGCAGGAGGAGGAATTAGTGTTTGCACTGATAGGATGGAGTAAATGTGAGGAGCTGAGGTCGGGTAGATGGATGGGTGGGTTGGGTTGTAGATGCAAAGCAGAGATGGACTGTGTGGGAAAAGCTAAGATTGCGTCATTCATTGTCGTGCCAAACAGTACAAGATACCTTTTCAAGCTTTTAATCCTTAGATTACAGCGAAAAGGGGCAAAAATTATTTAATACGATCTGTATATGGACTCAACATAAGGAGAGTGACAGCTAGCTTTGCATCTGGACAATCTGAAACACTGAAGATAACAGATCTAAGCTCACTCCCCTTGCCTTGTGAAGACATTCCTTTACCCTATCTTTTTCTGTCCTCGACAAGCAAGAGAGCACCGTCAGAATTAAAGAGATGGGGCCGGAGCGTGCGAGATGAAAAGATCAAAAGAGAATGTGATGGGGAGAAGAGGAAGGGCCGAACATATGCAAACAGGACGGGAGGAATTGAAAGCAAAGGAGGGAGAGCAATTGGCTGCCTCTTCATGTTGTGATCTGTCAGCGTTGACAGGGGCTGAGTGGAGCAAACATGCATCTCCTATGTCCCCTTGGTCAGTTTCCATGGAAACGCTATTTCTCACCCTTACACATAGACTGTACGTTCATCTGACTCGCATTGTATTCCCAGCAGTCATCACACAACAGCAAAGAACGGGGAACTAATAGCGTCCTTCACGTGGACTTAGGTGCATTATTTATCAGGCTATAGTCCGAGCATCCGTCTGAAGGAAGGGATGCGGCAGCTCGTGCTCTTCCCCGGGTCTGAGGTTAGACCCACAATTTACCCAGCTGTCATGCAACAGTGCAATTTGGCTGTCATTTCAAGACTCAGCTGTGCCCCTATAACAAACAAAAGTGCAGAGGCCAAGATAACAATCTGAGTCATTTGGAATAATCATTTCCATGAGTTTATGTTTAGGGAAACGCATCAGTGCACTCAGGGCCAGCGAGTTCAAGCTGGAGCTGAGAGAGGAGGTTAAGGGGAGCCCCTGGTGGCCGGAGCCGACATGACAGCACTCTGGCTCAGATGCCTCACTTGCCGTTGGCTCATGTTCCAATACTGGCAGTGCTGACAGAGGAAGTGACATCCAAGTACATGTACTAATACAAAATACTCCATTACAAGCCGCTCTTCTTGCATCCGGAGTCAAACTACTTACCGAGTCCTCTGACTGATATGTTATTGTAAAGGCTAGGAGATTGTCAACAACATGTAAACTGCCTTTTCCTGTTTATGAGGTAATTTTAATTACTTTAAAATCAGTGGCGGGGCACCTCTAAAAGGGTCACGACATAATCCCCGGAGGTCGCCAAATGATTAATGGGGTACAAAATAAGCAAACGTGCCCAGTCTCTGCTCCCGTGGGAAATGTTTCACATGTGTTAATTAACCGGAGAGTGTTTTCGTAGTTTCACCCTTAGCATTTTATTTAGTTTTATAAGCGGATCCTTTTTTGGCTTTTAAGTTGAATGAAGACTATTATATTTTTCTGGGAAATTTAATGAGGCTGAACGATGGAGCAGTACAAAACTGAAAAAACTCATTGAACTGCTCGGTCTATTCTTGAGTAGGTGTACTTTGCACCAATTATCTCAGGATTCTCATACAGTTTCTTTTTTTTTGTTTGTTTTTTTAAATGATCCATTTCCATCTGCTGAACAACAAGGTCACGTTTTCCCATTTAGACCCACTTAGTTGTTTCCTCGAGCTTGTGAAAATATGTTGCCTTGGCATTGTGTCTTGTAGCCTAAACTGATTGATTGAAACTGTCAGCTCTTCAACTCAGCGTGGCGCGGGAGCGCTCGGCGAGCTCACCAACTCCAAAGCGTAATGCAATCCTCCGACTGGAATGCAGAGTCTGGACAGATGCAGGTCTGTCTCTATCGACATGTTGTTAAGATCACAGTGCCTGTCTGTCTCTACAGCGCCTGCCATGTTCAGTCTAGGTAATTAAGCACTGGATGCAAGGCCCGGCCATTAGCAACAGAGAGCAGCAGAGACGGACTCTGTGTAGTGGATGGCAGTTTCATACTACATTAACTCCACCTTTGATGTGTTGATCTTAAGCCGCAAAGCCAGCCAGCAATCTCCAGCTAAAGCTTGTCATACGCTTGATGTAAGCACCACCCCTCTGTTATTGCTTCAGAAGCGTGTCAGTGGCTCTAAATAGTTTTTTCTCCAAAGCTAGGGGTGTTTTGACATCAATTATAGTGATGGATGGCTGAGGGGAAAATGGCTAAAATGGCTAATACACACACAAACACAAACGGCCTTCACACGTGACGACCACTGTCCAGCCTCGATTCCGTCGGTGACCTTGCGCAAATTCCCTTTCCCATTCGTCCTCCTGAACGTTACCTTCTCTTTTGTTCTCACGCCGGCTTTTGCAAATGAACCCGACGCCCTCTCCCGTGTGCTGATTGGCCGCGAGGACGCCGGGCGACCTCCGCCAGTCATCTCATGGGCTCGGGTCACCTCGAGCTCCCACGTACCGGCAAACACTCCCGTGTGAGGTTGCCAAGAGAGCCGGTCGCGTCCACAGTCGAGCGTGAGAATTTGAAAAGCCAGTTTAATGTTTAACACGAAGAACGTGTGGATTGTGTGTGTGTGCGCAAACTTGTTTGCACACGCGTGTGTACTTAAAGAGCGTGCGTGCTCACACGTACTGTACTATACGTGGGTGTGTTTGCAGACGCATGCGGTCGCTGGAACGTTTTTGGAGGAAGTTTGCATGTGTGTCTTTTCTCTCTGTGGAATGTGTACACAGTGGGATTGATTTATAACTCTCCCACTGTGTGTACATGTCCTTCAGCTACACAAAGTGACTCTTGTTTGTACGTGTAGGTTCACAACGTTGAGTTCCGTTCACACACACACACGCGCACACACACACACACACACACGCCTATCTAGCATCTAGTTCAGCTGGTACGTGCGACGCCAATTTGTGTGATAACCTTTACAAATACCAACTTCCTGTAAGCACACTAGCTTTTTCAAGTGACCTTATCCTGACTCGTGTTTGTACAGTGTCATTATCAGAGCTGTAAGTTGTTTAAAAACCTCAAACGCGTCCCTTCGGAATAAAATATTTTCCACCGTATTTTCCTCTATTGCAGTCCAGTTCGATGGTGTGGAGAAGTCTCGAATGTCGCCCACCAAGGAGGGGAAAACTCGCCCACTGCAGCGGCATTCCAGTGGCTGCTTGGTCAACACCAAAATGACATCACTGGACCACTGCAGTTCCTCCCTTGGGGAACGCATAGACCCCACCATGCCCCTGGAAAACCAATTGTGAGTTGGATGCTGTTATGACTGCATTGTGTTTCAGATGGCCCCGTTTGGTTTGTGTGTGTGTGTGTATTTTTTTTTTTTCTGGCGCTCCCGGTTGGCCTCTTGTAAACTTACCATTCGTTTGCTCCTCCATCTTTCCCCCCGGTTGTAGCTGGTACCACGGAGCCATCAGCCGAACCGACGCGGAGTCTCTGCTCCGGCTCTGCAAGGAGGCCAGCTACCTTGTGAGAAACAGTGAGACCAGCAAGAACGACTACTCCCTCTCCCTTAAGTAAGGCTGGCGGCTGCTCGGCGCACTTTTGCCACGTCTCTCCAAGTCAGCTGAGTTTATTTTTTTTAAGATTTGTACGCGGAGCACGTAGGAAGTACAAGTGGAGCACGCGCGGGAAAGGTTTACGTGTACCTGTGTTCCATTCGTCTGCTGACTCTTCCCTTTCTGTATGGTAATGAGTTTCACCCTCCAGACCTCTATCTCCCGCCTGCTGTACATCCCGTCCTCCGCCTCCCCTTGCTCGACCCCCCCTCTGACAGCGTCGGCTTCTTGATTTGCTGATGCGCCCACAACTCGGCTAACGGCCCCCCTTTCATGGGCGACCCCTGGTTCCCGCCGCATCTAGCCGAGGGTTCAAAGGAGGCGCTCTGATTGGTTTACTGTAGTGTGACATTTGGTAGAGGTTACTCAAGCGCCGAGGCCTGCGGCGCCGTCACATCCCGCCTCTTTGACGGGAATGTGCGGCTTTGGTGGGTTCGTTTTTGATGATTTTCGCTACCAGGTGTCAAGACCAGGTGCCATGGCAACAGTTTCAGAAAACACAACCGGGGATTTGTAGCCGTCTGAAAGCTTTCCACGACCGGCTGAGGTTAATTAGCCTCCGCTATCGCCAGTGATATCCTATTATCTTTGCTGATAGCAGATCTCGCATGTACTTTATACACATTTACAAAAACCTCCACGAGGCTGCGACGACCCTCGGATGAGACGGAGCTTTAATATGCAGCGAGGCATTGATTAGCCTTTGTTATTTCAGCGCAGCTCGTCTCGCTGAAGGCTTATATGTCTTGCAACGGAAATAGAATTGTGTTCGCTGCTCCTCCAGATCTATTCACGCCACTGTATCCGACCGCCTGTCTGACATGCCGTCTCTCTGACTGATTATCTGCCCGCGTGACTGCTTCTTTTTCTGCTTTGCTGACCGGAGAAAATACTCATCGACTGCTGCAACGCCGCTGCGCCGGTGTCGTGATTGATTGATGGCAAACCGCAGACGCTAAATGTGCGCGTGACCGAGGGTCTTTTAACACAACGTGCGTCTTGTCATGTGCGTGCAGCGAGAGCACGGTTTGGACGTTCAAACGGACACGAAGGGAAGAGATTAGTCTTCGATCAGGTTTTAAAAAATGGGTAGAAAAAGAGATATGGAAGGACGGAAAATGAGAAAAAGGTGAAGTTGTTGGCAAAGATTTTAACACAGTATTTCACTTAGAAACATGTGAATTTAGCAGCAAAGACAGGGAAACCTAGTTCCATACTGGGAAAAAAAAGGAAAGACCAATGTACGGATAATACTTTCAAATAGCTATCGAGTAAAAACAAAAAAAAAAAACATGATCTTGAACATGATCAACGAAACACACATTTATGGCTAAAACTTGATGGTGATGTAGACGGTAGTAATGGAGGACACTCATTTTTAAAGAACCGATTGTTATATTTTATTGTGAAGCTTGAGAGAAAGGAGATGATCTAACGCAGAGGGATTTATCTCCCAAATGAAACAGCCGAACGCTGGATTATCTTAAGTTTTTATGAGGAAGACCTGGAGGCACTGGAAAAAATATCGAAATTTAAAGTCTTATTTGATTCAGTTTGAAACAAGTTCAGTTCGGTGATGGCCTGGTGCACAAATTCATGTCATGTCACGTGACAAAAGCCTGCTCTGTTGGAGAAAAGAACATTGGAGGGCATTGCTCCTTGACCGTCCTCTGTTCTCTCAGCCGTGTGCTTCTCTGAGAGCTGCTGCTTTTATAAATAAAGAAATAAAAGAAGTCGCTGGATGAGTCCTGTGATGGCAGTAATGGCCGTTTGTCACACTGAGAAGAGGAAGAGGAGAAAGGTCATGCTGTGCAGACCGTTTAGTCTCCATGATTCAGACCCGTAGTTAGTCTGTTAGGTCGCTGACTGAAGGTTGTTGGCGCTCTGAGCAAAAAGAAAGGCATTTAGGAATTTCCTGATGGCACCTAAGCAAGTACTTGGTTTGCTTATGGCTTGAGAAAAAGTGGGTTTTCCCCTGTTGCTACACACTCTTCCGGTTAAAGACACTTGCTTTCCCGATAGCAGTTGTTCAAGTAAGAGTGAAGTAAGAGTTCAATCCCGGAATTAAGGATAATGGACTTAATTGCCGCACACCGAGTTGGATTTTATTTTATGTCAGTGGCAAAGAAACTGTCTTATTTTCTTTTATTTAATTTACTGAGTAGCCAGAAGGGAAATCACCCCCAGCAGAGGAACAAAACAGGCAAATCATTTGCATTGAAAATGTTCCTTGAATGTTTTCCTGTGTGAGTCAGCTCCTGGGCTTCGCGGAGCGTTATCTCGTGCCTTTAGCGTCGCTCAGATTAAGCCAAGAAAACCATCAGCGGGCTGGTTCGTGGGAGCGACGGGTGCCACGGCGCCACAGGCAGAGGTGACTCTGAGTTCAGCCTCGTCACGTAAGGCCACCTCCCCCTCCGCTGCCACAGAAAATGAGTGGAAGCCCAAGGTGAAGATCTTCCATGTCTGAGGTTGCTGAAAAATGGATGAGGCCATGAGGTGGGACGTATGTGTGCTGCATTATTGATAAAGACAGGCAACGCTGAGACCTCCAGCCCCACGGGGCCTGACGGAAAGCATTTTCGGTCCGTTTCGCCCTCCTGACTCCTCTCCTATTTTCTTTTTCCTGGTCACCCGCCCCACCCGTTCTTTAGGTGTTTGAAAAATATTAAACCCTTCGCAAGTGTCTGTGAGCAGTGTCATCCTGTTAGAAGAGGGCTCTGCGCGGAGTGTTTCAGAGAAACTCTGAGCCACGGAAGAAAATCCCTCCTAGAGAATCTTGTTGATGATAGAGTGCAGACACGAGGAAAGTGCATAAATACCCAGAAGAAAGATGTTCCACCAGAAATCTACAATTCACCTCGTCTCATGATGTCCTCTGCGTGGTCCAAAACCCAACATGGACCTCACTTATTCCAGTCTGTTAACAATCTGAGCCGAGATTTATGTGCTGATCCATCAGCCACCTTTCAGTCGTAAACTTAATAGCTTGCTTTACGCTGATAATAGTTTTCAGTCAGTTCCGACTTGCAGATTGATCGGGATCATCCCAGGTAGGCCCGTTCAATTTTGTACGAAATCATTGGCGCGCGCTGTATCTGGCGCCCAGCGACGCTCAGAAAGGTCACGGCTCCTGCCTCAGGACCACCGCAGATTCATAACTCTGAGAGCATCATTCATGAAGCAATCCAATATGTTGAAGGCGGAGATAAGCTTCCAGGCTGTTCCTGCCTCGAGTGCTACGGGGTTCACTTTAAAGTCATAAACCTCAATAAACAAGACAGCAGACCTCCCCGGTGAGATTAATCCTGATTAGACAAATAGAAACCCACAAACACAGGGCTGTGATAACGCCACAACGACCTGTATTCTAAAAACCAAAAAAAAATATATATATATAGCCCCGTATTGATTCGATCAACCTGCCGTGTTGCTCTGCTGTCCTGGTTTCTGTCTCTGCAGGACCGTAACATGATAAGCAGCTCCCAGCACCGACTGGGAATCTAAAAATGACGCTATTGATGTGTTTGTCTTTTTAAGCGTGGCTCTGGAGTAACCTAGCGCCTCTCTCCCAGGGCTCCACGTGAGGATTCATCAAATGCACTTGTGCAGGAAGGATTTATACATACGCTTTTTTTCATTTTTAGTTAAATGAGTTCTGAGGGCAGCGCTTGCAGAATCGCCAAACAGAGGAAATTCGTCCCCGTCTCCTCAAATCTCGATGAGCTTGTTAACGACACGTTGGAAATATGGAGGCCAGCGGCTCAGCGGTGGAGGAGTCTGATGGTTGTTTACTCGGGCTTTATGGCTCAGCAAGCCTGCAGCGCTTCCACCTCGACTCATCTATAAAACAGAGCGTTAGCTTTGAAATATTTCAGCTATTCTCCCTCAGATGGTATATGAAGTGCATTGATTCCACAACTTCATGTGTTTCTTTATTTCCCCTCTCTCGAATAATAACAGTCAAACTAAACTTAAGAGCAGAATTGGCGTCATCTGATGAAACACATACACACAAAAAAAGTTTCCTTTTTGTTTAAACAGATTCTTGATGAGCGCCCTCAAATTGAACCCTGCACAAATTTTCGCTTCTTTTTTTTTTGTTTTTTTCGTCTCGGTATTATCTGTGTTCTGGATTTTCTCCGTGCATCAGGGAGAGAACACATCCGCCGGCTCTACACGTGCAATTACGAGATAAGTGAAGAATGGACTCGCGTTTTAAGGTGCCTCGAGCCAAGTTCACCCCCCCTGTTCATGGCAGATAACGGGCACAACTACAGATATGTGCATATGTTTACGATATATCCGCCAATATATTCATTTAGGTTGCTCCATTTGCTCACCTGCCTGTTGATGAACCCGGGAACGGGCAGCTGTAAACCCCATCAACACCCTTTTGCTGTATCTTCTCAAAACACGGATGCGCGCTCGTGTCAGAATAATATCCCCAGATTATACTTCCTACCTGATTTACACCTTGCGTGCTCTCGCCCTGCGTGCGCTCAGTTCTCCCCAGAGTCCTCCTCGACAACTTTGACACAAGCAGAATGCAAAGCAGAGACGACGCCGACTGTAAATGAGTTCATAGCTCCCACGCTTATTTGACTTTTGTCTTCTTAGTTTAATTTCTCATTATTTTTATTGTTATTATCATTCCAACAGCGAGCCTTACATTTCAGATGATCTGCGACAAATGTAGAAGATGTGGGGAATTTACTGGGCTGGAAACTCTGGCGCACATTATGAGGACGCCGCGTAATGTCTGCGAACGGCGCTTGAGCCGACAGCAATCATAATCGTGCCGGGAGCATCAGCCGCTGATTGAAAAAGATATTATGCTAATGCCTTTTGTAAAGACAGCAGGTTGTAGGGGAGCATGGGTTTAGTGCCTGTTCCCGGCCAAGGCTCGCCGTTGCGTAACTCTGCGCCTTCAGAAATAAGTAATTTTCTGTTTTAAAGTAGATTAGTGGCAAGCTGTAAAAAGTATTGATCGAAAGGCTCCCGGATAACGCTCGGGGAGCTTTTCATTTGCTGTGCATTTATTGCTGTAGCCTAAGTGATACATCCTGGAGGTTCATTAGCCCCATCCTCGTGTGCTGCACAGGAAACCCGGCACCTTAAGCAACCTCGCCTTTTAGTTGCTTCCCCAGACGCGTGGAAAGTTATCAGAGGTAATCCAGCTTTCAGGACATTGTCACGTACAGTGGGGAGCGTTTGCTGGGCTAGTTAGAAGGGAAAGGAGCTGTCAAAGAGGGGCTTATCTGCTGAAAGACCTATATATATATTCCGTTTTTTATTCCATCACACAAGTGGGACAGCAATGTAGGAAGCAGAAAAGTCAGTAGAAAGATCTCTTGACTGTTCCTAATTGATGACAGTTGGCATGATAGCAACCTGAGCTAGTGTGGATGGGATGGTCAGAGCTATACCTGCCAAAAAAAACAGTGTGTCACTCCTTTCTGTCTGTCTCTTCTGTCTCCAGGAGCAGCCAAGGCTTCATGCACATGAAGCTGTCGCGGACGAAGGAGAACAAGTACATCCTGGGCCAGAACAGCTGCCCTTTCGACAGCGTGCCTGAAATCATCCATTTCTACTCCAGCCGCAAGCTGCCCATCAAGGGCGCCGAACACATGTCCCTGCTCTACCCCGTAGCCATCAGGACACTATAGTGCTCCGGCTCACCTGCAGGCGTCCGCCCCCACCACCACCACCACCACCTCGCAAGTACTCACAGGGGTCGTACCCGAGGCCCCCACCCCAGCGCCTCCCGTCCCTCTGGAGAGAGCACGCTAGGCTAACGGGGAAGACGAAAACAGTGGCATCCCAAACTGCTGATCCGGACTCACCTCACTGGCCCGACAGATTCCTGAAGGCCTACTGCTACTACTATCTCATACACAGACTCAATGTTGCAGATGTTTTCTTTTTTTTTTTATATATATATATATATATACATACATATATATATATATAATTCTATTGTATTTTATTTTATTTATAACAGACATCCGCTTATTACATCAGAGACTGACTATCTGAAGAACATCATTTCATTGATTGTTGAGCTGAGTACCCATAGCACTTAACACTCAAAGAAAAAGAAAGGTACAACGTTAACATTTGTCACTGGGATTAACCTTTTATCTTAAACTGTTGTACCCTCCTTTCCTGTGAGTGCGCCGCTTGTATGTATGAAATGTTTGTTCGGGGTTAACCGCTCGGCTCGGCTCCGTCGGGGACTTGAAGATTGTAGGAGCCGCATAAGAGAAGTTTACGACGCGCCGTTGAGCTGCATTGCCGACACGGGGGCCCCCGTCCAGCGGCCAGGACACGGAATCAACCGGCCGCGCATGAACGGTGCGTCCCCGGCCGCGCGGGGAACAAGCGGCCTGTGAGCCGCGCAGACTGATCTCTCTATCTTGTCGTGGTGCATGTCGTCTGCTATCCATCACCGAGTGGGTGTATCACACCGGTGACAGTGTAAGTACCATAGTTGGTGAGACAGGCAGGAGAGCATGATGGATGGGTCGGCCCATCCGATACAGTACAATTGGCTGAGGCTAGAGACCAGAGCCTGTCCAAATGGACCAAATTACCCCCACCACCCCTGCTTAGAATGGCTTTGCATCGGGAGAATGAAATATGCCTGCATTGTCTACCTCAGAAAATCAATTTCATTCGCCCATCCGCAGATCAATAGGTACAACGGGATTGCAGTCATCGATCCGCTCTCCCTTCGACATTCCCAATTCCCTTAAAATTGCATCAATGGATTTTAGGAATGAGTTTCTTTTTTAAAAAAATACAGTTAATCTAAGATTTTTTTTTATGAAAACACAGGCAGATGCTTTTTTCAGATCGGCAATTGTATGTATAGTCACTATTATAATACTGTGTGATGTCAGTAACAAGAGTTTGGTTAACGCCTTATAATGCATGGGTCAAATCAGTCCGCTAGATCAGCTGATTTCCAATTCTGCTTTTAACGATTGTTCTGTGACTGTAATTTATTCCGGGGTAATTATTACTGATGTGTTACTCCTTTGTGATTGGGCCGCCGGCCCCCTCACCCTCATTGTTCTGTACTGATGTGATCGTGTTTTCTGGGACTCCTCCAGCCTCTCTTGCTGTGGTGCTTTGCCTTCTTCTTCTTCTTCTTCTTTTTTCTTTTTTTTTTGGTTGTTGTTGTTTCCAGTCCCGCTAAATCCATGTCTGCCTCGGTGGCCTGACTCTGGCGCACGAGTGACTGCGTCTCCCGGGGCCGACGGGGGCTGACGTACCCCCGCCGCACGTGGACCACAGCGCAGCCCATCCGAACTCCCTCCGACCTATCATGCTTCCACTTAGCGTGAAAATCTCCAAACGTGTGTGAACCTGCGTGACTACGCATGCACCCGACACGGTTCATGTGTGTGGTTATTTGTGTGCACACAGTTTACCACACTGTTTGGTTGTCTGATCTCCCCCCCCCCCTCCCTTAAAGTCCAAAAAAAGAAATAGTTCTTCCTTCCCGTTCTCCACCATTAACCACATTGAATTTTAACAACTCATAGTAATGACGTGTTCACTTTTTGCCCTCTTCATTGCCTTTATTTGTAACAGAAAAAAATTAATATTTCGTCCCAGTTAAAGAAAGAACAAGCTGTTTTTTTCCAGCCGTGGCCGCACCACGATGTGAATAATGCATGATGTACGATTCTTCCCCAGAGGAAATGTTTGTCAGTCTCATGAGTTGCAAAATCTTGTGGTTTAATGAGCGAGTAAATATTGCGGGGAGGCTTTGGTTCACGGAAATGACTGACACCGGGAGTCAGAAACACCCAGCCACTTGTGTGATTACGATGCGTCGAGTACGTCCTGCCATATATGATGTATTTCTGCTGTGCGCTATGCAACCGTAACCTGCAGTCACCGAAGGGGAAAGGGACCCGAGTGCGTGCCTCAGACAAAAACGTTAACGACAAAATGTGATGGTACAAAAAAAAAATGTCCGCCGGGAGGAGGTGTAATCAGCAGGGTGACATGATTAGTAAAATAACAGATAGTTTGTAGAAAGTAGGGTGAGAAGGTTAACATTGCGGGTGCGGATAATGTTGCCGTCGTGGGATCAGCGCGCCACGTGAGGGCGTCTCTCCGTGGCATCCGCAGCTTTATTGAGGAGCAGTACGTTGTCGAAGTGGACCTATATATATTTCCTTTGAGAGAAGAAATGCAAATCTAAAGCGAAACTATACGTGTGATTTATCCTCTATGTTGCGAATGTTCACAGTTTAATGGTTTAAAAGTTGAAAGTAGAGGCTCTTTATGTAGCAGCCGCTGCCGGCGAGCGTTACTCTGCTGTAGGTTAGGAGCCTGCGTATGATGGCCGCACTACCTGGAGAGAGGCCTTAGCTTTGGAGAAAGGGAACGGGGTAGGGGAGAGGGCTCTGACGAGGCGAGGGGGGAGGGGAATCCGCTGCCCCCTCGCATTCATATATTGATATTACGACAACCTGAAAGAGCCCTTCTCCTCCCTCAGAAGTGTCTTAAAGCTTGCTCGTTTGTGTGTGTGTACACACATTAGTGCGTGCATGAAGCAGTCTTCATTGGGCGTGTGAGTGAGTGTGTGAGTGAATGAGTGTGTGTGTGCAGGTGTGAGCAGCCATCGGCCATCGACTTGCCCCATGTGTGTGTGTCTTGTGTGCCACTTTGCCGCGGCGGCGTGGCACGTGTGAGTTCCCTCTGTGTACATTCTCATGCCACGTATGTATGCACTACTATAACATATCTCTGTACAGTCCCTCATGGCCAAATGTATATACTGAATGTATTGTATGGGGACATAGAGGCGTCAAGGTTGAAAATAAATAAAGTTGGGTTTATGAGTTTAAAGCGCAGGCGTGATGTTTTTGATTGAGCGCCGTTGGGGGAGATCAGCCCCCTTCCCGTAGCTCCGCCGTCACCGGTTACCATGGTGAAGCTCTTCAGTAAACGGCGAAGAGCGGCCGTTGTTTGAGTCAAGGGCAGAATGCTGGAGCTATTATCAAGCCACTACTCCAGCACTTGTTGTCCTCTATTGATCCACTTTGTAGCAGCGTCCTGTAACATATTTTTTTTCTCCCTCTCGCTCCTCCCAGTAGCATTTCCCCGACGTGCCTGCGTCTGAATCTTATTCAACAACATTTTCCTTCGCTGACCCTCCACTAATGTTATTTGTATCCACGCTGCACTTTGAACGTAGCCTTAAATCGTGTAAGATTCTTGGCGTTCGAAGGAAGTCTTTGCCCCCGGTGACAGATTGAGAGGACGTCTCTTGGCCAGCTTGGGAGGCACCGAGCAGCTGTGTTGATTTTCTCTTGTGGAGGTTTTATTTTATAGGCCTGGTAAATAAATTTCTGCTAATTCCCCAGAGACATAAAGGTTCTGCTTTCACGATAATTATAGAGAAAATAGTAGATTAGAAGAAAATAAAATCATCCATTTCTGCTGCTTTGACGCTCAATTGTCCGCAACGGTGTTTAGGTAAGAAGTGTCAACAAAAGTCCTCCAAAGTGGTATCTCTTTAAATTTATGAAATTTTGCACCATTAAAGACTGTTAAATATATATATATATATATATATATATATATATATATATATATATATATATATATATATATCCCCCAATGAGTCGCTTCTGCTCAGATTGGTATTTTGACGAGATTTTTTCTGATGAGTGTCATTGTAATTATTAGTGCCATACTAGGGTCCGTGTAAGAGCAGCAACCAACATGCACCAAATTTGACGTCCGAATTGTTTCCGTGTGGCAGACATAGACATCCCACTTGCATGATCCCATTTGCAACTAATATTAAAAAAAAAAAGAGAGAGAGAGAGAAGTCGCAACCCAACAAGTCCAGTTTTGTTTGAGTATCAATAAAGGCCCCATTCACTGGACTTAACCTCTTTAAAATAAAGAGGTACGTGGGAATAAAAACAGCATAATATTACGGCCGCTGAGTGGAGGAGAAGCAAATAACATGTTGATCATATTGTGAAAATTCGATATTTTGCTGGGAAACTTAAGGACCTGGCAGGATGCAGCCTGACACAGGCACACACACACTAAGGATTTAGGAACAACTCCAAAAAAAAAAAACAACACAAGGCCTCCAAATTCACTGGATCCTAAACTGATCAAGTATCTGTGGGACACCACAGGACACCACATCCATTCTCTGATGAGTCACAACTGTTTTGGAGGTAAAAGGGAGACTTTCATAACATTATGACCAATATTTTTCCTTGTTATTGTATCTCTTTCTTGTGAATTACCTAGGAGCTTTTGGAATGTCAAGGTCTGACACGTCCATATGGTTCTTTATAATTATATATTACAACAGAATGCCGTGTGTTTATCTTTTGGGTATACTGTAACCTGGATGACTGAGAACCTTCACAGGCGTGGCGTCAAAGTAACTTTCACACGGGCTCAAGTTGCTCCAGTGGAACACACGGCGCATCTGCTGGTTTGCCTCCTCCCCACAGTGGATCCTGCTGTCACCTCATCCCGGTCTAATTGCTGAGCCTGGACCACTTTAGGTACGTACTAATCGCTGCACACGTCCTCGCTCTAATGATCGCGGTCTGGCCCCAGTTAACGTCGCTCAGATCCTGATTCCTACAAATCCCTTGTAGGTGCCGCGGTAATGAGATAATCGGTCTTCTTCCATGGTTTTAATATTGTGGCTGAGTGATAAATGCCCACGGTCCACAGTTTGATTCCTAATCCCTTCCAGAGATGTTGCATTGTGACAGAAGAAGAGTTTTTTAACAGAGCGCACTTTGGCCACGGAACAACTGGCAGTCCTTCAGGAAGAGCACAGGCAGGGGGTTGATCGATGAAAGGAAACATTCGACAGTCTTTCTCGTAATGTGCACATCTCTAACACACAAACACCTCGGATGATGTTTGCAGCCGCTGGCTCTGCGAACTCTTAAGAGAACATTTCTATTTTAGCACCCCAACGTGCTTCCGTGAGATTCGGTGACGAAACCCCGCCGCTGAACTTGACTCTCAGCAGCAAGCGGCAGCCGTTTTTAGATTCAGTCGCCGATTTCCTCGCCTCGCACGGGCTCAAATCTCATCCCCGGCTTCAGTCGAAGCGAGGAGCTGAGACGCCGTTTCCTGCTCCCTCTCCCGCTCCCTCTGCAGTTTCGGCGTGCCTCTCCCATGTGCTGCAAGCGCCATCGAGGGTGAAAGCACCTGGGATGAAACGCATCAAAGAAGCTTTTGTGGACTGAAAAAAAAAGAGAAAGAGTGCTGAATAAGAAGGGGAAAGAATAAAAGCATGGCTTGAAAGCAATGAATGGGCCACGAGGGGATGAAATGGCCTCGTGTCCGTCAGGAGCTCATTGCATATTCCGCTCAGTCACGCCGGGCAGAAAGCAATCTCAGGTAACAGACCTCATGTTAATAACACGTGACTTGCCTCCTTTTCAGAGAGACAAAAGCGCGCGGAGGCCATTACGCCCGTCCTTTTCCATCCCGCTCTGCCCCAACGGAGGTTTTTTTTTTTTTGTCTGGAGAGAATAGTGTCGCCATTGTTCTTCTCGCCTGTGAAGGCGTGATTAGACGAGCTTTTACACGTTTTCTAAAGGTCCTGGCGTCGATGGTTTTTCCGTTGGCCTCGTGCATTGCCGCCCGTAACGCCGCGCCGCAGAACCTCGCTCATTACCTGAATCCCAGGTCACCGTGGGAGTAATTGGGCAGATTTGTGCCAGCTTCAAAGCTCAGGCCCGGATTCATTAGGAAGGCCTCTCTCCAGTTGTTTAGGCTATTACCTGCGTAGTCTGTGAAGTGACTTTTTTTTTTGCAGGTGTGCATCTGCCACCACGTCACGGTGCTGACGTCTGAGAAAGTCTAACAAACTCTTCACCGCTTTTCAAAGCCTCTGTCACCGTGGTTTGGAGTGCGTTGAATGTACCTCGCGACAACAACGGCAAAGCTTAGTGGATATATTGATCTTTGAATAAGTAGAGACGGGGAAAGAGGAATGACGGGTTTGTCGGTTTACCTGCAGCCTCAGAATCAATGCTCCAGTCCAGCCCATCTCTATCATGTGTAGTTACTTTACCTCCGTGCCAATAACACGCACACTTTTACAACTGCACATGGATAAATATGCTGTGTTACCTGGGTGCTTTTTGGAATATTGAGGCCTCATACGTCCACATGGAGGACTGAATAAGGTCCATGTGGTGCTGGATCCTGGGAGGTTCCGTGTAGGCAACACTACTCTCATCACCGACAACAAAAGAGACGTAACCACAGTGTGTAATTCCATCTTTTCTATACAGCCTTCCTGCGCGCCATCCAGCGTCTCCATGACAACTTCCCACGTCGATTTGCCACAGTAAATTGTTTGCAATGTAACGATGGCTGTGCTTAACAAGGCTTGATCTATGGCAGTGGCGGCCTGCGCCAATGACCGGTACGCGGCCGGGAGTCTGAAAAACACTAGACCTGAGCTTCAGTCGACGCTGTTCCTGCCTCCTTCCTGAGCACCCACAACTGTCTCCTTTTTCTAAAAATTTTTTTTTTTTTTTAATTTGCCAGCCACTTTTACACACCATTGTTCTGGAAGGAGGCTGTGACACCGCTTCCTGCAGCACAATGGCGATGCTTTATGGTTAAAATACCCTTGGAGGCAGTTGGAGGTGGAAATTGCCCGCAGGTGTGCCTGCGTATAAAATGGTAATGGGGACAGACGGACACAAAGCGCCGTTTGGGTGCCGCGCTTATGAAAGGCCAATCCGCTGATTGAGCTGTCACATTCACAGATGCAGTAATAAAACTAAGCAGGGCAATTACTGTAGATGGGAGGATGGTAGGCAGGGGGAGGAGGGGAGGGGAGGGGGGAGCATGGGTGGGGAGGGTGGTACTGGGGGTGATACGTCCTCCCCTAAAATACCCTGATGGGAGATGATGAGACAAAACAAATGCATGTGGCTGTAATAAGCTCGGCTAATGGTAACAATGTCCTGACAGGCGCTGCAACATCTCAGTGGATGTTAATGGAGCTATCACCTCATCTGTGCCACTTCCTCTTCCTTCTTTTTTTTTTTTTTCGTCATCGACTGTCTGAGCAAATTGTCCTCCGTCAAAGAAAATGAATGCACAGATAAAAACCATTCGTCAGGAAAGCAGAGGGCAGATCAAGAGCACGATTTGAAAGTTGGGGGGAAAAAAATAAACAAGCTGAGAGTGTGTGTGTGTGTGTGTGTGTGTGTTATAGGGTGATGAGCAGTCGAGCCTCTGCAATGTAAACTACTGCAGTGCCATCTAGTGGTCGTGAAGGAGAATTACACACACAAACTGGGTTGGAGAAATGTACGAGGCCTACGATGCAGCAGCGACTTCATTAAATTGAAGACATTTTAAGACCTGATTAGAACTAAAGCTATTACAAAAGGGACCGGCATGCAAAATATGAGCTGGGTATGTGCGTGGGAGTTTTTTTTATTGGTCTACACCCAGAGAAACAAAAACCTACAAGACATGGGCCAGGTCACTTTAATAGAAGAAAACCGATGCATTTAATGTGATTAATCAGGATACTTTGTGGGCTAGTAGGGCATACCTCTGACACAACTCTCAAACTATTTTGTCAGGTCAGCTAGAACCCAGCTGACAGGCTCTTCTTAATACGGTGACAGCGTCACTTTTGAAATATGGATGACTCATTGGGCTGCGCCTGAAGAGTTACCTTAACTTTGCTTTTACTGAAGGAAAAAAAAAAGCTGAGACCAAGATCACACAGAGTTGCACGAAGTTGAGTTTAGATTTGTCTGTGTGCAGTCAGCTTTTAAGAGGGTCTCAGAGGAAAAAAGTTTGGGAAGGACCAGATTTATTAATTAAATATAAACTATTCACTCATTTGTTGTTAGTGGGGGCCTTTGGGTCCTATGGATGGAGGGGAGGGGCCTCTGTGGATCATCCCACAGATACTTAATCAGTTTGGGATCTAGTGAATTCAGAGATTCAGAGAGCTAGTGAATTCAGAGGTCAGGTCAACACTGTGCTGTTTTTTTTTTTTTTTTTAGTTGTTCCTAAATTGTTTTTGCCTGTGTACTTGTGTCAGGCTGCACATCCTGCTGGGGATGGCTGCTTATTGTCATTGTTATGGGTTGGGGGTACCTGGTCTGGTCTAGGCAGGTGGTACATGTTTAAGTGATATCTACACAAATGCCAGGTCTAAAAGTTTCCCAGCAGAACACTGAACAGTCATTAGAGGGACAGCGTTATTTACTTCCCCTGTCAGTGGTTTTAATGTTGTGGCTGATTGGTGTATATAGCAGGAAACTCAAAATATTTTTCCACCTTTAGATACAAGTTACTTTTAAATACTACTTTTACAAAATCTGCTGAAATCGTGACTATATTGGGCAAACATTTATTTACCAATCAGCCGTAACATTATGACCACTGACAGATGAGGCAAATCACACTGATCATGTGGTTATCATAGAATCTGTCAGTGACTGAGAAATATTAGACACATTTCGAGTCAAAGCTGATGTGTTAGAAGCAGGAAAAATGGGCACGTGGGAGGATTTGAGCAACTCTGTCAAGGGCAGCAATTGCGATGGCTACAAGACTGGGTCAGAGCATCTTCAAAACTATGCCTACTGTGGGGAGTTACCTGTCAGCAGTGGTCAGTACCTATCAGAAGTGGTTCAATGAAGGAAGAGGAGTGAACCAACAACAGGCCTCAGGTTAATTGAAGCACACGAGGAACATAAAGCTGGGTTGATCCATCAGTCAACTTCATCATCAGGGCACGATAGCTCACATTGCTGCAAACGTTACTGCTGGTTCTGATTGGTGTTTGGACATTCATTGCACTGCAGTTTGTTGCTGACTCCTGTCCACTCCTGATACGGCTGCAATGGGCACATGACAATTATGACTGGACCACTGAGGACTGGAAGAAGGAGGCCTGGTCTAATCACATTTTCCTTTCCATCATGTCTGAGGGCGAGTGTGTGTCGCTTATCTGGGGAACATGTCGGCAGGATGCAAGGAACACCCCCTTGATTTTGCCATGTGGAAGTGCTTGGTCTGCAGTAATGTTCAGGTGGTGGTACCGTACGTACGGTATCAAAGTATCAGTTATTCACTTCACAGGTTGTTGTTTTTTTTGTTTTTTGTGGCTGAAGACGGAGAAGACACAAACTGAAATGTGAAATACGAGCAGACGATGCTGAAGAGGTAAACATGATTTAATTTATTACAATAAGAAAAAGCTGTGTCGTCATGAAGTGTGGAGCTCAGCCGAAGCTGTTGTGTATATTTAAAGTTAAATGGTGTTAACAGAAAGAACTCTCCACACTGTGTCATAACTTGCTTATCGTTCCTGTGCAGCAGGGTGACCAGCTTTTCCCTGCTTTTTCTCTCCCTCTCTCTCTCTTTCCTCAAAAAGGCTTTGTCCATCGGGTTTTGGCTCAGAGTCCTGGTCCTCCAGCAAATATGAGCTCGAGGGCGGCCTGGATGTCACCATCTGTGGCCTGCAGCGCCCTCAGCATCAGCTCCTCGTCCTGGATCCCCATGTCCCTGAGCTGCTGCATCTGGGACTGCCAGCGGCCCTGGCAAAACAAAAACACCGTCAAAGAACAATCCCGTTTCCACTAAACAACTTTGGAGCTGCAGAGCAAAACTGATATCTGGGAAGGATTTTTAAAAAAGGCCAGCGCCTTTTTTAAATGAACTGAATACGTGGGTAGTTCACCTGCAGAGCGGACATGTTGCTGGCCTGCAGAGCTTGCTGTAGTGCCTGGCTGAATAGATCATTACTGACTGGAGTCCCCGCTGGCATGGGAGCTACGCCACTGGAGGGGTCCGCCTTAATCAAAGACAGAAAGAGGGTAATAATGGGGACAGTGTTTTTAAAAATACATAAATACCTTTAATCTGCCACATAAATTCTGCATGAGCTCAGCCTTCGACAGAACTGTGCATGTGTCAGAATGCGTAAATAAATCTCACTTGGCTCGCCGTTGTGGGCGTGACGGCGCTGCTGTCAGGCGTGCTGGCGAGCGCCAGGGCAGTCGCCAGCTCGCTCTGTGTGATAGGTCGAGGGCCCGTCGCCCCGCTGTGGCTCAGAGAAACAGGTCGCATTCCCGCTGAGACCCCGGCTCTGTTGGAGGGGCCTGCTGGGCTCCCCTGATGAACACATTTAGACGCAAGGCGTGACATTAACAACAGTGTTTTTTGTTTTTTTTCTTCTTCCTTTGTTATATGCTGGGCGTTGACTTACCGACTGGAACTCTTCCTCGTCGTCGGACATGCCCTCGAACATGAAGCCTCCTGCCAGAAAAAAAACAAAAAACTAAATAAAACGTTTCTAAGGAAAACGAATGAGGCGTTCGTGTTCTATTTGAGAACAGTCACATCATTTAGCTGTTTGTACCCAGAGGTGTAGAGCCTGCCGTCTCGTTATGAGGTCAGCTGAGGAACAGGATAGAGAGACAAAGCCCACACATGCAGAAGGACGTGGTAAAGAATAGGTCGAACACTTTCCCTTAAATAATCAGGATTTGAGTGTGAAATCAAGTTTCAACCTTAATGGTTGAAATATTCTTTTAAAATTTTTAAATTCTTATTCCTTGTCAATTTGCTTAGCTTCAGGAAACAATACCTCTTGGCTATGAAAAGACCAGAAAATTAAAATAAACCTGTTTAATCTGTAATCACATGTTTCTGTCGGGTGCAAACTGTGACTGGTAAAAATAGACCCTGCCGAGAAAACACACTATAATAAAGTTATAGTCAGGATGTGGGTTGAACTATTTTTATTTTATCAGAATTCGGCAGATTCCAGTCATGCCAATATCTGAAATAATCCTTTACAGCTATTAGTGATCTGCGGCCCACCATAAATCCCGCCGTGTTTCCTGCTTACCTGGCATATCGCTGTAGGAGCTGGCAGAGACGTTGCGCGATGAGCTGGCGCTGGACTGAGCGGGCATGCTGCCTGCCACCGAGTGCAGCACCAGGATGATGGCATTGACGAGGGCTGGGTGTGAACTGATTAACCTATGAGACAGACGGGGAGGAGGGGAGGGGAGTCGAGACGGGAATTTCAATGACCATCCGCTGCTCAGCGCTCGCATAACGTAACGGAGCCGCTGACAAAGAAAGGCCGCACTCACGTGTCAAGCATGTTGGGGTCTGTGAACTGCACAAAGAGATCTTTATCCTGGAGCACTCCTGAACGTATTGAGGGGAAATGTTACTATTTGCATATCTGCAGAGTGCCGAGAGACGGAATAACGGCGTGTGGAAAGCTCATCGGGATCTTACCGAGGGCGACCGGGTCCGACCTGAGCCCTGGTGTGGCGACAATGATCTGATCCAGAGACTCTTTGTTAGTCAGCATTTTATACACCTGAGAGAAAGGACAATATTCTGAATGTAGGAGCGATATCTTCAGTGGGATTAGTGGCAGAAAGAGCAGTGCTAAAAAAATAAAAATAAAATGTTGTTTGGGAGATGTGAACTTCATCTACAGTATTTGAGCCTATACATAATGTGTATTATATCCATTAACATTAAAGCAAGCTAATGTGAAATTGGTCTTTTCTCTCTATATCAAGCTAACTTCTATCTTGTACCATTGGGAGCAATCTTTGATCAGCTTTAGAGATGTCTGGGGTCCAACTCACTCACTCTGAAATGCACCTAGAACTATCCAATCTGAAGTACACAGCTGTGAAAGTAGGAGGGACAGCACCCATAGGACGGTGAAGAAGAATTCTCGCACTCGAGCCAAATATTTTCAGGTCAAGGACACATGTCCAAATAGTTAAAAGCTAACATCTCATACAATTCCTGCACTGCACACCGAGCAAATATCTAATCATGTGTTTATAAGGCAAGACACGACTCCCCCAGTGTATTGCCTAAGTCAAATAACTCCAGATAAGCTTTGGATCCCGCTGCATTCATGGAGGTTGCTCCACCTTTCTAGCCATTTTTGAATTAGCTGGAACACATAACCAGATAGTTAAACTGCATGCCTAAAAGTCTGTTCATGCAAGACCAACAAAACCACTACAGAGCTGCAATCCTTTTACATATTGGGATTTTAAGAAAATAACAGAAATCTGCAGTTTGCAGAGCGAACAAAATCACTAAAGAGATGCATGAAGAATCAATCTACTTCTTAACTGGCATGAATTAAAACAGTTCAGTAAGTATGACTCAATCTAAATATGTCAGTTGCCTGTGTATCTTCTACTCACCGAGTCTCTGTAGGCAGAGTTGAGGGAATGAAGAGCAGCATGAAACACTCTGAACTCCCTGGCTGCCGTGGCTCTGTTTACAGGCTCTGGAAAAGAATACAAAGTCACATGATCACATGTTAGTTTTCATACTTTCAGTGTCACTTATATTAGAGCGGAAGCACAGTTTCATAGACACACACACACACACACACACACAGACACAGACACACAGACCTGGACTGCTCTCGGGCTCTGGCCATGTCTTTTTGAGGATGTGCAAGGTGGATCCTGGTTGAATCCCACAGGAATCCAGCGTTAGGTCGTCCTTAAGTTTCCGCCCACAATGGACCAGCTCTGGAACACAGACAGAGGCATTTTAAGGTCCTGTTTCATTCACGGCGAACGTATATTGAAACAAATCTGGAGCAGACCTATTAGTTCAGGGTCTGGGATGGAGTCCGGGAGCTGCGCCGCCACAAGTTGCTTTAAGGTGGCCACTCTGTATCCTCCGGGTGCAACATCCCCTGGCATCATCTCTGGAAAGTGGAAGGTGGACTTGGGCTGATCCACCAGCTTCAAGGACAGGTGCCATTCCGCAGAGGTCATCTCTAACTTCAAACGCTGGACGAACCGAAAGGACATCGTCAATACTGCAGGTACAATAGCTAAACGAGCTAGTTACTCATGCCATCCTAGGCGTCCGGCACCACATACAGCATAAAAAAATACTGAGCTAATAACATTTCCGAAAGAAGGACACCGCACAAAAACAGATCGTCTTCATTATTTTTGCGGGGTCTTGAAATAAAAACCTTCCTTAGCAACCGTGCTGTAACCCAGTTAGCTGCGTAGCATTTTCTAAAGAAGCACGCCGATTTGCTCAATTAAACGTTCTGGTTTATTATAGTGTGGCCAGTCTTAAGCAGTTCCTTCGTAACATCTAATAAGCAATATGCAGAAAAGCTACGATAAATGAAGACTTCACAAAATTACTGCACACTCACCCTTTTTATTGTTGACGCTCAATCCACTTCCTGGTTTGGGTCACGTGGTGTGCGTTACGTTTACGTCCGCTGTCCCGCAAAGATAAAACCCAGGAGAAGCTGTTTATTCTAAACAATCTAAATCGCTACCCCCAGCCTAACACGTTTTCATCTCTGTGCTATGTTTAGTAATTTCTTTAAGTTCAGAAATGTAATAATTTTTTGTTGTTTTTCTTTTCTAATACACCACACCTCCACGTCCCCAATTGATTTTCCTTCTGTAGCCCATACTCTGGATTTTCCAGTGATGTGTAATGTCTTGACCAAATGTAAATCCAGACAGTCGTCATACTTTTATGGTTTTCGTGTCTCTTTTTAGACCACGTCCATGACCAGTCTAACTAGAAGTGTAATTATCGAGTGAGTGTGAGCATAACAGCAAAAAACAGAATTGCTTTTCTTTGTAATGGCAAAATAAAAGGAAAAAAACTCTGATCCATCACTGTTTACGTGAATACTGTGTAGAGTAGCAATCTGGGTACAGTATTATTGAAGTAACTGTCTATATCTGTTTGTACTGGAGTCATATTACAATGGCAAGGTAACTTCTCACAAATCACAACAGCAAAATAGAGGCTACTACAAAAATAAAAGCACACACAATTACACAATTGTTTACTGGAAACAAGTAATATAGTAGTACAATATTTCTGCAGTGTGTAACAGATTACAATAAATAAGTCATTACAATTAATTAGCATTATATTACTATGGATATGTACTTAAATTGCTAAGATGAGTGATTACTATAAAGGAAAAATGTAATAATTTAACTTTTGCATTAATAAAATATGACACTTAAGTGCAATGTATTGCTTTAAATGTGTTATCATGTACTATGCTGTAAGTGTTTAAGATAAATTACTATAGAAGTATGATAAATTGCTATAGATATGACTGTAAATGAATAAATGATTGTTTTAAATGGGTAACTTATTGCTAAAAAAAATATGTGCAATACAGTTTACAAAAGAGCAATGTGTTACTTTTTAATTCAGAATATATTGCCACAACTTTCCAAAAAGGATCAACAGATTTGTATAATTATGGAAGACATATCTGTGAACGTAACAGATTACTATATAGATGAATGATGAAACGTCTAACACATTACTTGAAAAGCTAAGACAGACTTAGACATACATTACTTTTAGTTAGCCACGTGCGTTTACATTTTGTAATAAAAACTAATAAGAAACAAATTTGAAATCAATTATTACACCACACATTGGTGAAATGAAAATAAATGAGTATGATGGTGTAATCAGTCACGATAAATGTGTGATTTATTACTTCATAAAAGCTGTATTGTAGATTAGATTAATCAATATTGACCAATGAACTACTCGCATTACAATAAAGCCTTATCGATTAATATAATGTTCATAATAGCACAGTCTTGATGAAAATCAGAATTGGATTTTGGATGTCCTGTTGGTGTGTTGTTGCCTTTTCGTTTTTCTTACCTGTTTTGAGAAGTTGATTTCTGCTCTGTTTAGACTACGCCACAACATTTTATTGATGATAATAATAATAATATATGTGTTGTATTCAGTACAATGTTTGCACTTCCAGGCCACACATTTATTCAAACAATAAATCAGTGCCAGATTTTTTTTAAAAAAATATTTCTGTTTTGCTCAGACAGTTGGTTTCCTCTGTGGTAGACGGTGTGTTCACTAAATGGTTAACGGAGGGGGTCGGTATGACATCACTGCTGGACAAAGCAGCTAGGAGTGGTTTTCAGTGAAGGGATCCGTCCCAAATCAATGAAACGTACCCAAACACTGAGGGAACAAACTCCGCGCAGCTTTCTCCTCCGTCAAAACAAAGTGCCTCGGCTTCGGCTTCAGCTCCAGCTCCAGCGGTGCTTTTGTTGGGAGAGGAATGAACTGCTGTGGAAAATAACAACACCGCCCTTGCTGGACAGAGAGAAGAAGAAGAAGAAGAAGAGTCGCCACTGCTGGACGGTCGGTGCTTTTAAAGTTTCGCCTTCTTAACATGGTAAGCACTTAAACAAAGACGTGTGAAAGGGCCGGAGCTAACGGGCAAGGCTGTGAGGTCGTGTGCAGGCTAATGAAAAAGATAGCCGTGAACTATTTTCAAAGACGAGCAACAGCTGGGGAGCAAGCCAGTCCGGGGGGAACCATATAGGGAACCCCGCCACCTCGGGCAGGGTGGCGTCACAATGATTAGCTCAGTAAGAGACGTTCAATGAAACCACGTCAAATATATGTCTTTAAACTTTTAAAGCACCCCCAGAAATGCTCGGCCATCAAACTGTTCCATAGATGGAGCCAATAAGCTAACACATAATGAATGGAATAAACTGCGCCCCCATTTGACATAAAGTTAATACTGCATTTAACGGGAACGTCCACAAATCAAAATGGGAACAGTTATATAGCCAACGAAGAAGAAGGCTTCCTTCTTCTTCTTCTTCTTCTTCTTCTTCTTCTTCTTCTTCCTCTTCTTCGTTTTCCTTTATGAAGTGAACTCAAACCACATACGTTCCCAACCTGGGTTTTGAGACCGAACTCCTGCTTCAGTGTACTAAGCTTACTGTACCTGAGGTTCCTACATTCTGTACTGCTGGATAATTGTATATGCGGAAATTACTCAAATAAACCAAAGGCTGGAAAAGTAACAAGTCACTGCAGGAAGGTTATTGTTATCATTATTGTTTCACAAAGTCACATTCAAAGAAGGGCTGGAGCCACTGAACAGGAGATGCTGTGCTCCGTGTGTCATCTCCTGTGCTCCTCACGTGACGGTGCAGCTGTGCTTCGCTGGCAGGAGCACCTTCCTGTGGGTTGTGGAGGAAGCATGGAGTATTTACCATTGTAACAACTTTTGTAGGAAGTGATCACATTTGTGATGAATACATGTGATATAGCGGAGAGACAAGGATTTTTTTTTTATGGACAAGGAACAATTTTTATTATTAGT
Source organism: Mugil cephalus (assembly GCF_022458985.1). NCBI lineage: Eukaryota > Metazoa > Chordata > Actinopteri > Mugiliformes > Mugilidae > Mugil > Mugil cephalus. The sequence goes on along the minus strand of NC_061772.1, from coordinate 14,004,271 downwards.
TGCAGGGATTGTGGTTGCGACAGTAGGCAGTTTATGCTGTTATTTCCTCTCATGTAATTTTGTATGCACATGGAAATGCTCCAATCAGCCACAACATAAAAACCCGCTGACAGGAGAAGTAAATAACATTGACCATGTTGTGACAATACTGTGTTTTGCTGGGAAACTTTTAGACCTGGCAATCATGTGGATGTTACTTAGACATGTACCACCCACATAGACCAGACCGGGCACACCCGTCCCCATGGCAATGACACTCCTTGATGGCAGCAGCCATCCCCAGCAGGATGCAGCCTGACACAGACTCACACAGAATAAACAGTTTAGGAACAACTAAAGAATATAAAAAACTGTACAAAGTGTTGACCTGGCCTCCAAATTCCCAAGATCCCAAACTGATCAAGTACCTGTAGGATGCACTGGAACAAGCCTGATCCATGGAGGCCCCTCCCCTCAACCCATAAGACCCAAAGGCCCCCACTAACAACATGCTGTTACCAGACATCACAGGACACCATCCACCCATGTCCATTCTCTAATAGGTCAGAACTAGGTTACGTTAAAATAGCTCATGTGGCTTCACACAGACCAGATTTTCACACTTCTTAAATGTGTCGGCTACTATTAATGTATGAGATAAGAACATACAGTCTAGTAATTAATTGTTTAGACTATTATTGGATGGTTTAAGTCAGACTACAGCCTGCTGAAAAAATGCAAATTTGACTTTCAGTAATTTAAATAAAAGTAGAACTTTAATTCATCCTCTTAACCATGAAGCTTCCCTGAAATTTATAAAAGCTCTTCTTCTCAGTTTGATGATCAAATGCATAATTTGATTAAGTAATGTGTTAAATGACTCGACTAAAGTGAATCATCCTTTAAAGGGCTCGGTAAATTCCAGCTGCTGTATGGATTTCAGTGTCTTGCTTTCTGTTCTACCCCAGTGGGGCCAGTGTCTTTTTATTTTTTGGGCCTTAGAAATGTCCCTATCGTCAGGAGCTGAATGGTTCCAAATGGTTTGGGGAGCTTCTCGATGATGCCAGCCATATGCCAAAGAGACATCCGAGAGCAGGAGGTCAGTCACATTCATTGCGTTAATGGTGAGGAGAATGGTGAGTGGATTCAAGAGCGGCAAAAAGACGGACCGTTCTCCGAACTGAGATTTCTGAAAAGAACAGAGCAATAATGCGGCGACCATGGAGAAATAGTAAATCTTAATGTGGTGTGATACCTCAAGAATCATTTGTCTTTTCTTTGACCTCACTAAGAAGTTTAATAGTCCTTAGCATGGTGTCAAAATGAAAAACTGCAACCAGGCACTTAAAGAAATTCAAGACATTCAAACACTATTCTCTATTTTAAAGGCCTTAAGGAGTCACTTTCAACTAATAATCCCACAAATCGCATTGAAAAGTCCAAAAACTGAAGCTATGTCTTTGCTCCATATGTTATTGATTATTATTGTATCGTTATATGCTTCAGGTTATGACTTGCAGGTATGGTCAGCTTGTTTTGATCTCTGACATTGAAGTCAATTGTAAAAGCCGGATCGTAAAATGGAAGGAAGAAAGTGTAGCAAGCGTTCAGCAAAGTACTTGAATCATCTGGTAAAAAACCCCTTTGATGGCTTCCTGATGTCTGGACTGCTCCGCCTGAGTCAGACTGTGGTTTGGTGTGCTGGCAGATTTCACTTTGTGCTATCCTCAGGAATAATTTAGCAAACCTTTGCCCACTCGGAGGGCATGGCTGCGATGTGGGTCTGGCCTCTTTCTGAATATCAGCCATTTAAGTTTGGACCTCTGCATAGGGAGCGACACATATGCGTTTGTGTAAATATGTAATCTTACAGACATCTCAAACCTTTCTCCCTCTGAAAGTCTGGGGAGCGGGCCCGTTATGGAAACTGTTTGATGGAGCTGCTCTCCTGCCCACATCCTCACTGCTGGAACCATAAACGGAGCCTCATGGAAAAGTTTTGGTCAAGAGGTGGAGTTACAATACTGAGAGAGTTCATAACACCAAAACATAACAACTCATCCGTCAACTGCTTCCTTCCTGCTTTAGTTTATTTTTGTGCCTCCCTGCCAGCAACAGCCAAAGCCAGAGGCGGTGTCTTATCAGGTTGTGCGCTTTTGTCTGTCTGGCCCATTTTTGTGGTTATGACATCCCAGAAATGTCTTGAGGGAATCCCATCAAATCTGGTGCTGATGTTCACTTGGTGGTCATATTTTAGATCCAGAAGGTCAGATGACAGCTTCACTGTGTTATGTAAGTCTGGCCACATGTGAACGTAAACTGCAACTTTGCTTGGCAGAGGCGTACCACCAGGGGTGTGTTCTGAGAACAGTCAAACCAAGCCATTGTTTGAGGCCCTGTGGAGAAAAAAATGAGAAAGGAGGCTCCCCCAGATACCTACCTTTTGGCACATTTTGCAATTACAACCGTAAACCTCCTATGAAGGCCCTACTGTGCATCAAAAACGCTCCACAACTCCCTCTAGGGCACCCATTTTATCTACCCTATGACAGACCTCGGATTGGGTGGGGGGTTAGGGGGGTTAGCACACATATGTGTTTGCCTATGGCCTCCCAGAACCTCAAATTGCTGGTGTGTACTATTTCCAGGTGTAAAATCTAGTTTTATATGTATATGTCTTTAAAAATAAAGTTTGCTGAACGTGTACATTTGCATGAACATAGGATTTCGTTTTACCTTTGTCGTGAGCAGGGTGTGGCCCAGAATATGTTCATCAAAAATGTGGTGAGCAGGGTTTTAAGTGCTGGGTGACTCCCCACTAGGGATGGGCCAGTCCATGTTTTTGACTCACCAGAGTCTGTCTAACCCTAACCCTAACATTCTGCCTTGAGGGCTCTAAGATGATACTTAGCAGTTAGCACAGTAAAATAAGCTGTTTAACTACAGGTTTAGTAAGTTGTGGAGAAAAATCTGGTGACTAACCAAACAAGTTTGAAACATCCCATCGGTTCTGTCTGTCCAGCAGTTTACTGTAAGGTGACCAGATTGTAATGCCAATAGCAGCGCGGCTGGCTACCGTAATAACTGTTGTTGTTGTCTGCATGGAGCTTTTTTTTTTTCTCATTCATAAAACGCTAAAATCAGGGAGATTTTAGGGAACAGCTTTAGCCGGGGGACAGGTCATCCAAAACAGGGAGTGTCCTCAGAAATTGGGGACATCTGGTCGCCTTAATTTACCGGAGGATGTGGCTGCTTTCTCCTGACTTTTGTCGTACTCCAACTTGTGGCTGTGGCGGTGGTGGAATAAATATGTTGTGTTGCTGTCCTTAGCCATAATCTGCGTTTGCAATGGGTATCTGTACCAGTTCCATATTATTGATGAGGAGCCTCATTAGCCATTAGCATAGCCACAAGTAAGCTATGGTTGCGAGGCCGCCAAGAACGTCGCACGTGGGGATTGTTTTTAGCGGTATATCGTGTTATCGCCCATGTCTACTCCCCACTCATGGTAAAAAAATGGAAAATCTGATAAGACTGAAAATAAAGAATTGTGTGTAAAGAAACCACGTTGAGGTAAATTAGTTTTTGTTGTGAACCAAGATATGACTTTCTGGATTGTTGCTAACTTTAATAGAAGGTGTTTCTTCATGTCTTAGCTCTCTTTGTCTTCCTCTTTTTCTCTCTAAACACATTACACTCGATGTGTCCTCGCGCTGTACGTGTCTCCCTAGTGTTGACGTGTTCCCATTCATCAAATCAAGTTATTTTGCATTTTTTTATTATTGTCTGCTTTGTCAAATATGTTCTCTCTGAGTCTGTGTTGTACCAGGACTCCCATATGGAAAACATAGTGTACCTGTTACTATAGCTTTACATGATTGATCGGGCTATTAAATTAGAGTGGATATACAGTATTTCTGGATTTTGCGTGGAGTCATTCATGAGAGCTACCTGAAATATTTGCATCCATGCTGCTGAGACCCAGATGTAGGACACGTTAAATCAATCTGCATAGAAAGTAATATTTTTCAGCAGCTAACAGCTGTTTCAGTGTTGCTACACTCAAATATTCATATTCTGTGGTAGTGGAACAGCGGCTTCATATCTGTGGAAAAAAACCCGAGGCAGTCTCCAGTATCATCCTTTTTTTTTTTTTTTTGTCTCAGTAAACATAGATACAAATAGTGACCTCTACCAATCTAGCCGGGATAAATATCTCATGAATATTTCATGCGCAGGAGAGTGGAAGGTAGACGGGGGAGGAGATAGTTTTGTCTGTCTCTACTCACTCCTCAAGTAGTGCTTTCCCTCTGGAGAGCAGAGGGAATGACTTGGCTGTTTCCTGTCAACTTTGGAAGTCCCCATTTGTCTTCGCAGCTCTGCTCCCTCTGAAAGCAAAACCCCTTGAGCAGGCAATAGAAAAGAGCGAAGTAGTCACCTTCAGAAATACTTTCGGTTAACTTTGTAAGTTGTAAAAAAGTCCCACCCACGTTGGAGATGAAGCAGGCTAAAACAAAGGCATGGAAAACATCCCTCCCCGTTTTAATAATCCACCTATCCGCTCATCTCCCTATGTTGCTGTAGCGTTGCCGGATTTAATTGGAATCTCTAGTCTGCATTACATGTCTGTGTTTTTTTTCTCCTGCAGTGCTGTGCCTGATGGGGCTGACCTGCGTTGTGAATCCGTCCTGGAAGACCATGCTCTCCCTCCTGCTGTCTGCAATGCTGGCCGTCCAAGCAACGGGTGGGTGCCGCCTCTGCCCCTGCCCTTCCATTAGATGCGAGTCACGGCGGTGGGAAATGCCACTGCCTGTTAAACATTACACCCTGCAGGGCCATTAGTCCTCGTTCTTCAAAGGCTTCACTGGGCAAAACAACAGTTCAAATGAGGCTGCTCCCAAAAATAATGTTCCAATAGTCACAAAGTTGTAAACCTTCCCTATTTAAACTGTCATCTGTCCAGACGTGTCTACGTAGGGTTAGGGTTAGGGTTAGGGTTACCCTAACCCTACGTTTTTTTTACAAATCTAATGTGGCCACATGTTTTGTTTTCTCTTGTCTTCATAATTCAGCTTGCAAACCAGAATAGCTTAGATATTTTTTTCAGACCGGTGAGGAGCAGCAAGCGCCCCGGGGCAAGGGTGAGGTGCTTTGTGAAAAGTGCTTGGAGAGCAGTTTTTCCGCTGTGACTCAGGTAGTCTTGTGAGAAAGTCATCCTCTTATATTTATAACACAAGGAAGCGGCGTGTTGCTGGTGGTTGATGTTGCAACTGAGAATTCATAACTCACGCTCTCCTAAGTTTTACTTCTGTAGAAACGGCACTCAAAGAAAAACAAATAGCCTGGGCCGGCTTGATAGCGTCTCATGACACAGTAAATAAAAGAAGGAAACTGAGCGTGTCTGAAAAAGGATCCACAGCGCACATAGTTTGAGTGTGGCTGACACATGAGGCAAATTAAAATCTCCCTGTTGGCGGCGTTTCTTTATATTAATGTATACCCCGAAGAAGCTCTCAAAGATCTCTTCCCCGTGCCAAAAGCTGGATGTTAAAACATGGCCTCATCATACTTTGGCTAACCCACAAAGTTCACAAAGAACTTCTGTCGTTCAAAACACCATCATTTAAAAAGAGGCATTTTTTTGGGCTTTTCCGCTCTCTGGTTGAGCTGACACAACCTCCTATCGGCCATCGGTGGCACATTTTAATCTTGACTCAGTGGACTTAAGTGTCTTCAGTGGTTCATTAGGGACCTATTCTCTCCCAGCACAAATGGGCCCGCGGCCTGCTCATTACCGGCTGTGTGGCATCCACTGCCGAACTCCTAGCTCCCCTCACCGGGAGGGAAGAGGGGGGGGGGGGGGCGTCGGGGACTGATGGAGCTCTTTAACTCACGGGTAATGGGCTATTGTGGCTCGCACAATGATTCACTTTCTCCCTGCTAACAGGAGCTCTAAGTGAATTAGTTGGAGTCTAGTTTGATTCTATAGCCTGCCCGTGTTGCACCGTGTGTGGATACTAAAACCACCTGCAGTGCGGAGCTTATTTTCATTTAGTGTTATGTTAGTAACTGTGATAGTTGCTTCAGAGGGATTTTCAAATTAAAACAAGGGGTTTTATTATTAGTGTTAATTAATAGACAGTCAGTGCAGTGGCATGTGCTTGATATTACTTACTATTGTCATCATTAATAAAATTTCATTGTACAGTGCAGTATATACGACTAAATTCAGATTCACTACTAGAAACAGTCTTAGTAAGTGAATAAAAAATAAATGAATACAATTTCATAATAAAATCAAATCATGTCCTTGCATCAGTATAAAGCATAAATATATAGAGTTGTATTGCTCAAGTTACTAGTGCGTTACCCTTGGAGGGTGGACTTTCAGTGCAGTGTCTGATGCTGGATTTAGGGTAAAAATTGTTCATATTTATTGAGGGGCATTCTTTGATTGACTGATAGTGTGTTCCAGGCGTTGACTGTATATACTATACATACAAACCCATATACAACCCATCATGACATCACCCACTGGATTCTGAAATGAAGCCCAAAGGGGGTGGAGGCCGCGGTTGGATGAGCTTTACTCCGCTACCTGTTAGCTCTGGCTACCACCTATCACTCAGAGAGGGAACACCCTTAATTATGCAGAATTTTAAGCCTTAATAAAAAATGACTAATGAGTTAGAAAACAAAATCACCCCCTGTACAGTTGTCATGAATAGTGAAATAAATTATTCAGGCCAAAATCAATTTTTGTACCTGGCTGTAAACATGTTTAATATCGGTGTAAAGTTTGACTTTTTAAAATCGGGGTCTATGGGGATTCGCTCCCTTTTGGAACCAGCCTCGAGCGACGACTTGATTCACTGCAATTTTTTGCACGTCCGCGGGGACTTCATCGCTCAGACCCGGAGGTTGGCGTCTGCTTTCAAGGGACAGCAGTTCAAACAGATGGTGGGTGGGGTGATGTTTGTCCTTAAGGATATTGTTAACTCTTTGAGGGCATCTGTGATCCTCAGGGCAAGTTTTTATTGTCTCTGCAGTGACTTTTTTTTTACATCCGCGGCAGAGCCGGTCCCATCGGAAACCTGCACGCCGCGTGTCACGACTCTCTCGATTGCGAGGTGGTAGGAGAACACCAGCCTTGGGGATCTGTGAGAGGTCGTCCGACATGTGTCTGATATGTGTTTGTGAGCGCCTGTGTTGGCATGTTACGTGGTCCATCCCAGGCCTCCAGGTCGTTCGTTGGGATTACTGACCGACTCAATACCTGCGACGAGCGCCCCTGTCAGTAGACATGATTTCACTTTGTGACCTGCCAAAACACTTGCTGTCCTGAGAACGGTGACTGTGGAGGAAAAAAACGTACCTCTGCAGCCCTGAAGAGGCTCCTCTGTGAGGGGGTTGTTGTTTGTATTTAAATAGTGTTCAGAAAGCAGAGTTTGCTGCTCTGGATTCCACCACTGACCCTGCCGGTTATTTAAAACAGTTTATTTTTATCCCACTCATTATAACCTATTGTGAATATAAGTGTCAGCAAAATGCACAAAATGTCAATGTATGTACAGTAATGACTGAGCCACAGCCGCTAGCTGAGTACAGTAATATCTTTGGCTCACTCCAGCAGAGCACACAGCAGTGTCAGCCAGTGGCAGAGCTAACAGGAGGCTGTCTGGCTAATTGCTTGTTGTTGTCATAGTATGTGTTCAGTTAGTGCAACCGCCGCGCTGCCAGAGCTCGCCGTGTGCAGCTCTTAGCGCCCGAACGGCGAACGAGAATCGGACTCATGCAAATGCAGAAATGGAAACCTGACCTGATTTCGGTGTCAGTGATGGGAGCTGTAAGGTAATTCATATTAACTGGCCTAATTGGATAGATCGCATCTAGTGCAGCAGCCTGCAATACACATTGTGGCAGTGCCCCGGAGCGTGAAAATAGCCCACTCATGCCTGCATCTCTGGTGTACTTTTTAAAGGTCTGCTAACTGCGAATGTCCTCTTCCTGTCCTCCTTTTCTCTTCACAGCAATTGATTCTGCAGAGAGGGGACACTTTAGCCTGTGCAGAAATTCAATTTAGGGTTATTACCCCGTATCAGTGATGTTCTTGCTAATTTGATTGCGTCCAGTAAAGTATCCTTTTAAAAACAATCGAGGACAGGCTCAACGAAGATTGGTTTCGCCGCAGTGCATACATAATGACCGGTCTCTGTAGGCTTGGCTCTGTCTCGCCGTTAGCCGGCTCTTTTCTCACAGTGCACTCATTGAGACAGAGTGCATTACCCAACAAGCACCTCATGATTATTTCAACAAGTCCTAAAAATGCGGCCTTATGGGATCGTTAAAAAATTGATACGGGTAATATGCTGAGATTGCAGTTCTGGAGGGGGAAGAGGGGCCTGGAGCCATATGCGGGGCTGCCTTATGCGTGGTGGGCCGTGATGAATGGGTCGAACGGAGGCTGATCTGTGCTCGGAGAGCATCGCAGCTACTAGCCTGATGCAAAAGCATCCCGGCGTATGACACAGGGAGAGCCCTACCTGCTGGCTGTCGCCTCTGTGAAAGGGCCACAGTGACGTCCGCCTCCAGTCAACACGGAGCTGGCGCCAAACTGACTCTTTGCTTATGTGCTGTGCCACAAGTCAGAGAAACATGAACCCAAGACCTCAGCTGCAGAACACCTCATCTAGTAGCAAGAAACACTTTTCGCTCTTTGCCTTTTCAATTAAGCTTAAATGCGGTCGATATTTTGTTGGATTTTTCAAAAGACAGAACTAAATGAACAACAGCAGCAAACAAATGTTTAACGTGAGTGTTAAAGTAAAGAGAATACAAAAAAAAAAAAACAATGCAGCAATTGTGACGTGCAAAATTGCAACACACTGTTCTTGATTTGGGAATGTTATCCCACTCTCTTCGGATTACTTCCTATTCTTATGTATTTTTAAGCAGACAAGCAATTTTGAGTTCTGCTTTGGTTCATTGTCGTCTTGCAGTAGTCACATTCACACTTCTAGATCAGCGTTTCTTTACTGGTCAATGGGTCGTGGGACATTGCCTGGGCAAATAAACAAACAAAAAAATTTTATGGAAAAAAAGATCAACATCCTGTCATCCATTCACACTCCTTAACACCATAGAAGAAGATTTGCAAAGTTTGTTTACATGTGCTAATTTAGCGTGTCAAAACTTAGGGTTAGGGTTAGGGTTGGGTGTTCAGGTGTATCGGTCTGTCATTACATTTAGTCTTTTGTGTGTGATTTCACACTGTGATATTCTGTTCTACTATCTCAGGTTGAAATTGCACAATCTTTCCATTCAACAAATTTGAGAAGTTGAAAATTTGGGTCGCAGCTTTTCATTAATGGGTGATGCTGGGTCCCAAAGCCAGTTGAGAACTACTCTTCTAGAAGCCTGCATGACCTCACAACCCTATAACACAATATTTCTTCTCAAGTTTCACGATATTTGTAAGCCTAATTCTGAGATTTAATTGAAAGTTTTTTTTTCAAATCTTGTCTTAACTGCCATTAGAAGAAGAAGTGCAGCCTTGTAGGCATCACTTAGCTTAATTTCAGATCCCAGTGGCTTAGATGAGCTCTTGTTTGTGAAGCGTTACCAGAAGAGTTGACGTATGTCGACCTGGCTGGTGCTACAAGTCCCCACATAATTAGGTTATCCATTTTACAAGCACAAACTAACATTTACCAATCCCACAGCTATTTGAACAGTTTGTCATTAAAGAAAGATAGAAACGAGCCAGATCTGACCCCATGGTCCTGTTGGTACCTCGGGGTGCTCCCTCGTACACCATCCTGCTCATTTCTTCTCCATCTCCAGTCTCCTGCTCATCAAAGGCTCCCTGTCCCTCAGGCTTGTAAGTCAGAGGCTTGCCTTTATCTGCCCACCGTTCTTCAGCCGGCACTGCTATCTCATCATGCCAGATCCCATTAACAGATTATTGACGGGACATGAGATGGCATACACTTATGAAGGAAACAAGGCGGTGGAAGCTGAGATAGGGAGCAAGAAAGCGGGAGGGAAAAAAATCGAAGGAAATAGAAAGTCCTATTGTGATTTATGAGATTGCCGAGAATAAGCAAGTCAGAGGTTCCGTCTCTCGTATCTGCCATCACCTGTATCTCTCTGAGTGAGGAAACTCACACTCCATGATGGGTTCCCGGAGCAAAAATGGAAGAGATTATGTTTAGAGCTTAATGTTGAAAGTGACCTCTTTACACGGGCAGAAGACTCACTTAATCCCATTCATACTGTGCCTCTTTCACCGAGGGGCCATTAGAAAACCGCTGCTTAAGACACAGAAACCCTTTTCTGGTTTCTAATTACAATCCAAACCATGCTCACTACGCACACACTCCCATCTCTCCATTAGTGTTTTTCCACATTCTATTTTTTTTTTCCTAATAGGAGCATTATGGACATCTACATCCACTCCTGACGGCATAAAATCAAAAGCTAGCATTCCCTTCAGACTTATACAGGGCTTGCCTATATCATAAGAATAATCAGTGTGAAAGGGCTCACAGATCCTTTGAGCAAAACCCTTTGATGTTCAGGTGGTGCAAAATGTCCAGAATGAAAATGGGTTGAGCTGCAGTTCCTTTCCTGAGCAGAGGAGGGCAGTGTTGTAAAGGAATATTTCCCCTGCTTGTCTTCCTGCCCGTCTAAAACCTTCTGTCATTGCAGTCTGTTAGTATTGCACCTGTTTACTTTACTGTGTCAATATTGCCCCTGCAATTTGCCCCCAGTGCCGGTGCTCGAATTTCCCTGCGTATGAAACCGTATTAGCATTTCTCACCGCGTCTTACGTTTCAGCTTTACCTTTTTAACCATGTGTACTTACCAAGTTAAACAAATGGCTTCAGTGATTGTGTAAATAGCTCGGCTCAGCCCCCCCGGTCTTAAACTGTTGCCGTCATTAGGCGAGTCTTGCGGGGCGCCGACGTCTTGAACGGACTCGGGGCTGCGCTGGAGGAACTTGGTGTGGAGTTGCACGTTTAAATGCGATGATGGGGGCCGCGCTGAGTCCGGTTAAACGAACACAATCCGTGCAGGTAGCTGCAGGAGTGACGTACTTGAACAATGCGGATCGCCTGTGACGCGCGTGTGCGTCAAGGGCAGCGGAAGGCCCCGCGCGCCGCAGCGCAGCGCTCACATGTGCGCGTCTGTGTATGTTGCTGTTGCTGGTCATGATGACGGGAGCCTCTCTGCTCCCGAGCAGCTTTGTAACAGCGTCTCCATTGTAGTGTCAGTGTACCTCGTGTCCAATTCCTCAGACAGTGAGATGCTGTGGAGCTGTCAGCAGTAATACAGGTGTGGAATATCAATGCGTTCTCTGGCCTTTGGGTGTCTGTTTCTGCATGAAATTGTGTTTCTACATGCGAGGCTGCGTGTGTGTGTGTTTACGGGGCTGCGTTTTGTTTGGATTTCATCACTACTGATGCCGTTGATATTTCTCATCAGCGCTAACAGACTAATATTTTACATCTTCCCTTTTACAGTGCAGCGTGAGACTGTAGTGATCCATCACTTGTTACGGCTTCGGCACAGCTGAGCCTCCCTCATTCCCCTCTTGTTGTTGAGTCAATAAACAACAGCAGGAATGAAATAACCATCATTTGAAAATCTTGTTGTATCACTCATATAGCGCTGATTATTTCTGGCCTCGGCACGGGTAGTTTTGGGAGTATTTTTCCCAGAAGAGATAAGCCGATAGGATTTTGCAGTGATCAACAGTTTGATTCATCGGCGTAGCCCCGGAGCATGCTGTGACGCTGGCGAGGCTTGATTCTATGGATAGAAATTAAGGCTGATCAAAAGAGCGATTTCAGCCTCTGAGACGGAGTTCAGAGTTGCTGTTTCAAACTTTTCAAAGTTCTCACAGTTAAAACCAGCTTCATTTGAGTATCATACTGTCACCACTTTGTAGACGCGAAATACGGTTAATCTGAGTAAGATTTAATGCGGTTAATGCATTCCAGTAGTTACTGGTTCTCAAAGTGGAGGTACAAAAAGCAGCTAATGACCATGAAAACTCATATATCCTTCACTTTGACTTCCAGTCTGCATCCTCCCAGACATGTTTTTCGAAACGTCCGTCGATATTAACTTGTTTTTGCATTCAAATACCTGATTGGTGTTTCATCTTGGACACGCAGCCAGCACCCAGCTCGGCTTTACTTATCGCAGTAATATCAATAATCCTTTCGTCTGCTTTGTACATACACACGCGTGTGTCTGCAGTCGCTTCGTGGTCTACACATTCACATTTTGCCAGGGCGTCTGGCGCTCAAAGCGCCGCAGCAGGAGGCCCTTCCAGGAATCCAACATTCGTCCCCACAGTCCAAAGACATGCATGTTGATTCTTGGTGAAGGTGTAAATGGCTGTTTGTCTCTTTCCCTCTTAGCCCTATAATTATGATGTGTATCACCCAGTGGGATGCGTTTCAGCCCCCTGTGACCCTTGACAGTACCTTCACTTGCCAGTCCATTAGATACTCTAGTGAAAATGAATGCATGCTTACCCGCATGTAACAGTCTTGCACTAAATCTTTGCCTCACGAAGGTTACGCTGTTCAGCCTTTTGTTGCAAATAACCGAGAGCTGTTGACTTAACTCTGTTTTCATTTTTGGAAGCTGTGGTTTGGAAGTGAGTTTAATTATCTTGTGTTGTACCGGCATTTTATTATTTTGCTGTTTTTATTTTAGAATTTAAAGCACCACAAACTACATCCTCCAAAGTGATCATACGTCTGACATAAACTTAACAATACAACCGTTAAGAAGAGGGATTTAGTTCAGGACTCAGTTGTTTGCATTTATGTCCACTTGTGTACTTAATGTTTTGGCATGATTGTTAAAGCGGTTATAGATAATTGATGGATGGATGCTGTTTTCAGCTCAAGCAAAGCTGCAAGTCTCACTTACATACATACACAAACACAGGTCAAATTACCCAGACACATATATTTACAGTTATACTGAGCCAAAATATTATTATAGAATAATATAAAGTATAAGGCAAACAGACAAATGAATTTTTTTTTTCCCCCTGGTATAACACTTCACATGTATGTTCTAATAATATTGTATTGTAAAGTATTAGTTTATTTATTTTTTTAAGATTTTGGTTTACAGACATTTTCAGTTTGGTTTTCTAATCATTTTTGTACATGGTATAGAAATACAGTCCATTATTGTAAATAAAACATACTCTGTGTATTATTCACTGCATTTCATTAAATAATATTATCTGCTTCCATTATCGTTCCAGTAAGCCATGTCATTACACCAGTGACCTGGAAGTAGGACATCCAAAGTCTGACTTAACCATTATTAATGTTACTAAATGCATATGAACGTCGCCTGTATGAAACGTTAAAGTATCTGCCTTGAGGCTCGCACATACGTTACTGTTTGAGTGCGCTCTCTGAAGAGGCACTAACAACTTCTGCTGCCTTTGAAACGTACCTCTGCTCATGTGGCGACTATAGCTGTTGAGTTAATACCATTGCATTGTAATCTTTCTGAGTGCGTGCAGTAATACACTTAAAATCTGAAGAGCTCCACAGCTATGGAAATCCTTTGTTTGACATAAAATACGTATGTTTTTGTTTCTTTTTTAATTGCGGTGGGTAGTTTGTTGAATGTGTGCGCATCAAAATCAGTCAAATGAAAGCCTGCGCACACGCTGTAATTACATTGTCTGGTGAAAGCTAATAATCTCAGCCCTGTTATCTGATCTGCACGCATATTGTATTTGTTAATGCATGCGTGCGTCCTCACCGGTCCGGATATACCTCGCGGAAGGTACGTGCCTCTGAATTTTATTTACCAACAGCCCTTGCGCGTTACCTTGTGGGCGCCCTCTATGTTACGGCTCAGCTCCACTTATGTTTGTCTCCGTGCGTGCCACATTGTCTCACAGTCAGCCTCCACGCTCGCTTCATGTGACGAGCGAGCGTGCGGCTCGCCGTATGAGGAGCACTGGGTGGAGGCAAATCTGGCAGCGCCCGTGTCCTCGCGTATCTAAGGAGCGCAGTATGGCAGAAGGTGTTGATAGTGACAAGGTGGTGGGTAGTCTTGAAGAGCGGAGCGGAGTGCGGCGCGAAGATCTCTTGCAGCCTTCCCCAGCCAGCCCAGTGCCTCGCTGCTGAGCGGGGCCCGTTGCCAGCGCTCGCAAAGGCTGTAATGAGTTTATTTCATGTCGGCTCTGAAAGTGCCCGTCTCTGTCTCGCAGGCACTCAAACAGAGCTGAGGCCCATAAACACAAAGTGCAGTGTGTAAATCCCCTCCCGCCCCCCCCTCCGCCTGACGTCTCCCAGACTGCCCTCTATGGCTCCTGAGCATCTCTTTATCGAGAGGGAGAAGGGAGAGGTGAGATCCTCAGTTGCCCCCGGAGAAGACACGGCGGGCCTGCCCTACGAGGTGCGGCGCAGCCCGGCTCACCAAAGAACCGCTTGTGTTCTAATCTTTAACCTCTCTTGCTAACACGCGTCTCTTTGGAGAGAGCGTGTTTTTTTTGTTTTTTTTCCGTGTCGAGAACAGGCCCGAGGAGAGACGATCAAACAGTCGGCTACTGTACAGAACGCGCTGTTTGCTGCAAAAAAAAAAAAGCGGCAGCGGATCAAGCGCGGGCCAAGTGTGCAGCGATCCGCTTTGGCTCGTGGCGTTTCACCTCTGACGAGCAGAACATCAGATGCGGCGTTTTCCGTGACGTCAGACGGCACCGAGCTCGCCCTCCCGCGCGGCCGGTCCCCTCCCCCTCGGCGCGATGCAGAGCGCGTCCCCTCGCGTTCTCTCTCCGAGCGTCGGCCTGAGCCTCTACACGAGGTCCCCGTGTAGAGCTGTGTCCTCCCAGGGCCTCGGAGTGAGCGGTCGGTCAGCGGTTAAAGAAGCAGTGAGTGGAAGAGGAGGGGAGAGGCGAGAGATGTAGAAAGAGAAAGGGGAGTTTCTATCTGTCTCTCCCCTGTGACATGGCTTTGGTCCGGGTTGAGGGATTAGTTTGCGAGGCTCCACCAACAGCCCCTTCCTTGGCTTGTTTCCAGATATTATCTCTGAGTGTGAGCTCAACGCCAGCCTCTCTTTCTGTCTGTTTCCCTCTTCCCATCCCTTCCCGTCCCTTCCCTTCCCCCTCGGTGTATGAACTCAGTGGTGTGAGTCATCCCGGGCTGCTCGGGGAGTGATTTAATTGCTCTCTCTCCTCCTCCTCCTTCAACATGCACGTCTCGGAGAGGGCTGTCACTGACCCTCCACTTCTACCAAAAAAAAAAAAAACAACAACAAAAAAAAAAAAACACCAGCGACCTATTCATCGCCGCAAAGGTTGGGCCACCTCCAAAGACAGCGAGAATACACACTCCAGAAATTTGCTCAGTTATCCCCACTGATGGCAGCACAATGCCGCCCGCTCCTGCCATGCTTCTCTGTGATAACTACTGTGTAGCCCTGCTGAGTGAATGTGGGCACAATATGGGGAGATAGAAAACCCCCTCAGCAGCAGTACAAGAGCTTTTGTAATCACAGTTTAGGGGGAAAAAAAAAAGAAAAAAAAAAGCCTTCTGCCGTTTTCACCATGGGGAACACAGAATTGTTTTGCGACTGGCGCTTGGCTCGGTGAGGACACGTCGATTTGTTCCAGTTCAAAATCGCTCAGCCACAGGTTCAGCTGAAATGACGTAATATTGACCCCGGCGCTTGCAAGACAGGTGTGGCGCGCTGTGATATCAGAAACGGTGCAGTTTTGTTTTCCAGTTTTCCAATTTCCTGTTTTCTATTCTATGCGGCATTGAAAGAGGGGGGACATTTTATATAAAAGTAAACGTCTACCTTTTCGCTTTTATATTGAGTTGGAAAAAACTGACTGACAACACGTGGCACTGGATTTTTCTGTCCCCTTTTCCTCTGCACTTGTGAGGTTAGACTGTAGGTGGCACTGTTCCTGCAGATGAGCGCGTCGGTGGGGGTGTGAAGTGGCGAGGCCACCTTGATGGGATTGGCTGGATGTGATTGAAAATAGGTCTGCCTTGGCTTAGCAATACCCATCCACACATGAACCCTCTCAGATGAAAGACTTGTTTGTTGTTAATAGGGGAAGTAATTATTGCACCTCTGCAGCATTCAGATCTCCTTCATAGCAGAGTGATTCAACATTGACGCTGGCTGTTTGATGGACAGACTTTAAAAAAAATGGGGGGCGAGGAGGCTAAAAATCCACTGTGATTATAACAATTAGAGAGGCCGAGCATAAAGTGGAGTGCATTGCTCTGCGGTGGGGTGGGGGTGGGGGGCTACTGGCTTTTATTTATTTATTTTTTTGCTCCCCTGTGATGCTGGTGATTGTCTCACAGTTGTATAACAGCAGACAGGGATCAATGGAGATTGCTGACTCTTGAGAATACTGTGGATGTACTCTAGACTGCCTGAGATGGCTGCTAATCCAGAATGATTATGCAGTGTGCTCTTTGCTTTTGGCCTAGTCTAGACAAACAGTACACACAGGTGCGCGCGGCCACACGGGCAGCGGCCTTGAGCACGGGTGACTTTTCCTGCAAACTCCCCCACCACCCCCACCATACATATATATATATATATATATATATATATCATTTTTTTTTTCAGATATTTCGGCCTCTGTCGCTGACTGAGCCGTCTCCGGGAAGAAAAGCCTATAGGAACACAAACGGAGTCCTAATGCTTAGCTCTAGACCCCCCCCCCACCTCTCCTTCCCTCTTGCCTTCTACCCGTCTCACCCTCTCCATGTCACCACGCTGCACAAACAAAGTGGATCTTTCAGAGGGAGACACAGCATACATTTCAAAATGCTTTCCTTTTTATTATATTTTCAAAGATATTCAAATTCGAGTACGTGTCAGACTGTCACTTTTGAACACAGCACGCTGAATTAATGCTGTGATTCCGTGAATACTGTATGTTTATAGTAGATGCGGGCCAAGCAGTACTGTTTATCGCCTAAGTGACAAAGGTTTGATGTTTGACGCGTAAGATTGGCATAGTGAAGGGCTTTCAGCTCAGATGTCTAATGTGTTATTTAATATTTATCTGCTGCTTGACTGACAGCTGTACGTCCCAGCATTGCTAACACCAGCGCACGTCCCGTGTCCCCTCTCTGCAGCCGCGATGGAACTGTACGTCCCGGAACAGCCAGTGGTTGCGCTGCACGGCAGGGACGTCACGCTCAACTGCTCCTTCAGCCACGCCGACCCCTTGAACCTGTCGGATGTGAACGTCTTCTGGCAGCTGACGGACACCAAGCGCAGTGTGCACGGGTACTCGAAGGGACGCGACCAGCTGGCGGACCAGGTAGAGCGCTTCGCCAACCGTACCAGCCTGTTCCCCGCCCAGCTGGGCCTGGGCAACGCTTCGCTCCTGCTAAGCAGGGTGGTGGTGGCCGACGAAGGCAGCTACACCTGCTTCGTCATGGTGAAGGACTACGGCAGCGCCGCTTTGCAGCTGCAGGTGGCCGGTGAGTCAAGCCGTGATGCCCACGCACATGGACCGTTATGGTCATTGTTGTTGCAGGAAGTAGAAAAAAAAACACGAGCCATCATCAATGATAAGTTAGCAAAAGCTATACTTCATAGTCAATATAGATCCTGTAGTGTTTTTTCCTAAGTAACCATTTATATTTGTTTTTCTTTTGTTTTGTTTTTTACCCATTTACTTCATTCAGAGCACCATAAATAGAAATATTAAATCTAATAACTATTTAGTGTGAGCACCCTTATGAAATGGCACCAGGTCTTTTTCTCTACAGGTAGTTGCTCCAAGCATCTTGAAGAAGTTGCCAATTAATTCTTCTTCTTTGTCCCTTCACTTAATCCCATATTGACTTCACGTTGACCCATTAACCAGTAATCAAAAATAGAATTATTTTCAAACTCAAATGTTCATATTTGTTTGCGTTCATTCTCTTTCGCGTTGTGTTTTAGCCTGTTGTGTGGAAAAGCTATAAAAAGGCTGCATCCTACTTTTACCTCGATATAACTCGTTCTGCTTTTTTTTTTTTTTTTGGCTTTTCTTGCCTGATAAAAGCCTATATATTTCAAACTTAATGCCTCCATTTTATAATAAAGGCTTTCTGTGATTTGTCTCCAAGTTAAAGTTAGATATATTTTTCTCCACAGTCGCTGAAAATGCGCGGCCTGTATCAAATTTGGAAGTTTCCCTTAAAGCTCCCACCTCAGAGGTATACAGCTGAAAGTACAAACGCATGCAATAACTAAATAATAGACATAGACACTAATAGGAGCCAATGAATGCATTGTACACTAAACTCGGCTGGCGCCGCCTTAGGATCATTTCTTCTCACCAGATGTAAACATGTGATAAACAGCCTTCTCGGGGGTGCTGAGTGGGGTTTTTGGTCAATAAACGCTGATTGTGGTCTCTGTCATGGTCAATATGTGCTGACTTTGATTATTAGCTGTTGTTACGGTCAATCAGCCATCGCTAACATCTCCTCTGCTGTGCGACTACATCGCCCACCTTCACAGCCGAGAGCCTTTTATTTATTTATAATGATTCTGTTTCCTTCCTTCTAACAATTTTATATCTGCTGCGAGATTGTTCGTGTGTTCTCCCAGGATGGATGTGCATTAGGCGGTGTTAATGAATAACTTTTTGTTTTTCTCTGCCAGAGAAGGGAAAACAATTCCACCAAGAGTGACAAATCGGTCCCATTTTATGCATTAGATTTTCAGATATTCTATTTTTACAGCCACTTCCTTCGTACTATAGTTGGGAGAACATGAAAAGAAACTCTTGACGGAGGTCTGTCTGGCGGTCAAATGGACAGCTGACGTGTCCTACACTAAATCTTTCAGCCTTTGTGCTCGGAGTCCACTTTTCAAAAAGCGGCTCACGCAAAACTTATTCCATCTCACCCTCAGCTCCACCCCGTTGTTTGCCGTGCAATGATTGGTTCGGGGAATACAGCCGCCTCGTTCTCCGCCACCTCTGTACTCGTGCTTTAGCTCCAGGGATTGGGGAAACGTGATTCCATTCGAGGCTGACGACTAACCCCTCACCTCCGCCCCTTCGCGCTCTCTTCCGTGCCACGGGCTGAGTTGTCCCAAATCTCTCAGCCTTCCAGTTTCCTATCAGACCTTGCCCACCCCCTCATCCCTGCTTACACCTTATTTTTCTTTCTGGGAGTGGCTTTGGCTCTGCGGGGAGAGCGGCACGGGAGTGCGAGGATGCGGCATCAGGATGCGTTGCGGATGCTGTCTGTGGTTGGGGGATCTTAAGCACCGTGTTATACTAAGCTCCCTAAATATAATTAAGAATTTAATGGGAATCATGTCAAACAGTTCCCAGGGTGACACTCACTGCAGAGAATCTAAAACTAGTAAAATATGTCGGCTGCTCTCTTTTGGTCTCCTCACCCTCACTCTCCACGTTAACTCCTCGATTCCTCGCCCGTCCCCTCCCCTTATTTCTTATTTCCTCAGCTCCCTACTCCAAGCCTGTGGTGACCTTATACCCCGAATCCAACCTGCGGCCAGGCGACGAGGTGGCCCTGACTTGCGTGGCCTACGGAGGCTATCCTGTGGGCGACGTGGTGTGGCAGGACGGCAGCGGGCGCAACCTGACAGACAACATCACCACTTCACTTGTGGCTAACGAACAGGGGCTGTTCACCATGACCAGCTTGCTGACAGTCACCCTGGAGCCCAACAGCACCTACAGCTGCCGACTGATCAACCCGCTACTGGGCGAGGAGGGCTTCGCCTTCGTCACGATCACAGGTGAGCGTGTGCCCTCGCCTCTTCTTCCTTCATAAAGTCTTCTTCGCTCAACATTGTCACCGGCACCGTTGTGCAAAGTAAACAAGGTAATATTCACTGGCTTCCTGCGTTGTTTGTGTTACTGTTACCAGCTTAGACTAATCTTGTTTTCAGTCATGCATGCGCAGAGGTTCTTATTAAATTCCTGTATGCTTTTATGAATCAACCTGTCAGACGAATTTTCTGCTACGGAGGCTTCACTTTTTTTTTTTTTTTTCTCCCCCCTCGTCTGTCTAAGACACGGCAAAGCTATAAAGAAATGAATGAGAAATAATGAAATGTCCAATTACGGTCCAATAAGCATAACCCATCAGTTCTTGAGCATCGTTAAATTAGATCAGGGGGTGATTATTTCCTTGAGGATCGTCAAACAGCTATTCATCGCATATTGCGAAAGACAAAACAGTAATGAAAGAATGTGCAAGATGGACTGACTGGTCTCCTAGCAGCTGTCTGCAGGAAATGTTTGCTAACCTGGAATTAGATTGATATGTTTGCCTGCCTCTGATTGTTTGATGCGATCTTGAATTCTGTGTGTGACGGTACCTGTCTGATGGGTCTAATGGCCTCCTCACCCCTCCCACCAGCACCGCCACCCACTGTCCGTGTCCCGCCGGCCCTGCTAGTGTGCTCTATGTGTTAAGTGCAAGGAGAGTGCCGTGTAAGGTGGGCCAAGGCTGGGTCTCTAATGGGAGCAGCACTGTGTGAAATGGCTCATAAATAAGTAGAGGTGGCCTGAGCCGTCTCTCCGGGCTGAAGCTGCTGCCGGAGCTCGGGCTGTTGAGGCGGAGGTCGAGGCAGAGGTCAGGGAGTGCTGCTCCACTGGGCTGGGAAATGACTGTGCTGTCTGGAAACAGGATGGCCGATTGGCAGCGCTGGACAGCTGAGGGAAGGTGGCCTTTCTAACAGTTTGGTTGGCCTCTTTCAAAACAGCGCAGATAACCAGTCAGGAGGACCATTGGGGGAGTGGAAAGCTATTAAACACATGGTGAGAATGAAATACGACTGCGAAGTAACTGTTAAAATAGTCCCCGACTGGATTGGTGCAGTTTTTCGGGTTTAGCTGAAATAGATACGATCGTGTTATTACCTTTCGTGTCAATCTTTTTCGTCGGTTCTATTTGATTCTACGAACGGGACTTTCTCATTTTGAAACATGTTGAGTCATCTGGAACATTTGGCCTTTTATCCAGAGGAGGTGAGTCATTTCGAAACCACAACAGTGATGTTTTCATTTTGTCCTCTTGTCCTTTTTTTCTTGAGCACCACAGCGTTTAAAAGCATACTAAGTCCTTCTTGGTTCCCTGATGTGACGGAGGGCAACATCAGTGGCATAGACGGAAATATGTGAAGTGGCCTTAGGTATATTTGTAGTATCAGGGTTACGACCCAACAAGGCGTCTCTGGCTCTACTTTTTACGGTGTGTTTAGCTCCAATGGCACTAGTCTGACCCCATGTCTGCAGCTTTTCCATTTTCCATTACGGATTTCAAATGCTGAATCAGTGGCCCATCACTCTGATTGGCTATTTAGCATCTTCATCTTTATCTTTAATGATCATTTAAATACAGAAATATTTAAATGACGTTTGGACTGAAGGATCTATAGACACTTTCATGGCCTACGTCACTACGTCACAATGTTAGCTGGAGGCAAAACAGAAGGAAACTTGAGGCAAACACGTCTTGCCTCAAGACATGTCGTCTTCCTGTATTTGTGGCTGCTAAAACCAAAAAATCAAAAACACTAACTTGAAGTTTCATCACATACCAGCCAGTCATAGACAACTTTTGGCTTTGGTGATTAAAAGAAAGGAAATCGTGACTGAAATTATGTTAAGTTAATCCTTTCTTGTTACCCGTTAATGCTAATGCTAGCCACTAGGTAACGCACGTTAGTTGTATGTTTCAGGGGTGTTCAAGCAGAAGTTGCATTTACTATGTTACCCTCCACAGTGACTCTACTTACTTCTTGTAGTATCTTTGTTGGAGAGGCTTCACTTGATCGTCTCCTCTGTGTCCTCCTTTGGTCAAATCATATTTGGGTCGATGAATATAGTCCCATCAGTCTTTTTAAAATAACACTCACAGTCTCGGGGAGTGAGTGTATTCTCTAAAATATGTATTTTCCTCATTGATTCTTGCCAAAACAGTCCAAATGTGCTAACTGCTGTTTACAGCGTTTGAGATGTGCTGCATCCAGTTAAGCCCCGCCCCTCAACAAACATCACATTGTTTGAAAACTGTGAAGGCATCTATAGAGCAGTTGCTGAGCGTGATTCAGGAAATATTGCTCGATCTCTTTCTAGCCAGCTTTTCAATGACAAATACGGACTACTGCCACCTGCTGGTATGGAGAGTTATTTCCACCCATTGCTAACGTGCTAGTTGGCCATTGGATGTACTCTTTGCAGGGTGTTCTAATCCAACTTTTTGGCACAGACGCCGGCAGAGTCAGCCTTTGTTCCCAGTAGTTGTTTGATGTTGATTTGTGTCTTGGCCCCAGCAAGATATCATGAGATAATCATGTAAACATCCTACTTATTTTTGATGACCAGCAGACATAAACATAGTGGAAAAAGACAGATTTTAGAAGCATCAGATACAATTTTAGAGCTGCGTTTTAGGCCTTTTTTCCTTTAGCCAGAGTGTGATGGGCTTGTTGTCCCACAAACAAGTAAAGGAGATCACCATAAACAGACCCAGACAAACAAAACAACCGAGAGAAAGACAGACTGAAACGAAGACCACTGGAGTTGTTGAAATGTGATGTAGTGAAGATTCAAAGAGGGGGGGAGAGAAAACAAGCAAATCCACGAATAAACTGAGGAAAGCCCTTAATTAAAGCAGCAGTGATTGTGATTCTTAGCAACTGGGTGCACATGAATAAGAGTAATTTCTCAGTTAGAGCGCCAGCACAGCTTGATGATGGCCCAAGTTGTTGGTAAACAGGCAGAAGATTTATAGTATTTTAGCGTGATACAATACAAGGGGGCTTGTTTGAAATGAAAATGTATTTGCATTTGTTTACAACAGCTGGTGTGTGCTTAACAGTTTCTGTAATTAATTTTGACCTAGCAGAACTCTGGAGTAGCAGAGTGTGCCGAGTGTGAGCTGAAGAAGCGAACGCGCTTTGCTGTGTACACTTACGAACACAGCACACCGCACACTGGCAAGCGGGCGAATCCTCTAATAAGAATGGGTGAAATCTGCTCAAAATTCTAAATGGACTATGAAAGTATAAAAAAAAAAAAAAAAAAAAAGTGAGAAATGGAGGAGTAAATAGAGAGAGAAAGACATGGGGGAGGTAGAGAGTGAGCAAGCATGTTAAAATTTCACACTCTCCCCAATCTCTGATTGAAAAATTACAATAGTAATACAAATCTCCCCTGGGCAGAACAGGAGTTTGACAAGGTTAATTTTGAGAAAATGAACCCTTTACCCGCACTGAGCAGAGCAGTGTGCGGTCTGGCATGAGCTACACATTGAGAGTCTGTGTTGAGTCATCCATGTAAATCTTACCTTTTTTTTTTTTTTTATAATCACCACCAGCTAAACTACCACTACCAGACGCATCCTGACTGCCAGCAACTCATTCAGCGGTTGTTCCCGTGAACACGTCGTGAATGCTGGTCAGTTTTTGGGGCTGAAGACTGGACCAGGGAGGGTTTTTGTGCCGCTGAGATATTGACGGATTTGCAG
This sequence comes from Mugil cephalus, assembly GCF_022458985.1. Taxonomy (NCBI): domain Eukaryota; kingdom Metazoa; phylum Chordata; class Actinopteri; order Mugiliformes; family Mugilidae; genus Mugil; species Mugil cephalus. Next base: position 13,980,758 of record NC_061772.1, on the reverse strand, counting down.
GGCGAAGCGAGGCTTAGGTGTGAGGAGATCCGCAGGAACAGCTGGTATTAATGAACAGCTGAGTGATGGAAAGGAGCAGCTTCGGTCCTCAAATGAACCGTGGCCTGTCTGCTTGCCTCCTCCTCCTCCCCCTCCCCCTCACAGTCTATTCTGATCAGTTTGTTCGCTGCAAAAAGAATAATGTCGTCTGAGGTTTTGAGGATCAAGATTTTGTATCCTATCATTTTCCCCTGATCCTTCTCTGTATGTGGAGCTTTAGCGATGTATCCCATCTACTGGAGCTGTGTGGTTGCTGTCGTGTGTTGTCTGATGGCTGGGCTTCAGGACCTGTCACTGAAAAAAAACCCCTCCAGCGCCACCCCCACTCCGTCTGCTCGCTCTCTCAATGAGGATGGCGCCATTTCCCGAGCATCGCTCTGCTGGCACAGCATTTATACTTGAATGTGTGCGGATGGAGATAGAGTGGAGAAAAGGAAGGAGATACAGAGATGAGGCAGGGAGATAGAGGGAGGGAGCTCGGGAGGAGGGGATCGGATCGGGTGAGAAGTGAATGACAAGAAGTAAGATGGAGATGACAACGTTTGCTGAGCTCAGAGTTGTTGCACTACAGCCTGACGGGCTTGAGATGGACTAGCTGCCAGAGAGGAGGACCACCCCACCTGGTGTAGAAGATTTTCAGCTGTATTTTACTGTCTGGCTGGCATCGCCGTGCTGCCCCGTGGTTAGAGCCGTTGTTTCAGCATAAGAGCATCCCAGATTTCATTCCCAGTTCCAGTCGGTCTGGCATTGCCACGCTTTCCCCAGGTTTGTGTGGGTTTCCTGCACATGGTCGTTACAAATTCCAAAGACACGCAAGTGTGTAAAGATGTTATAAAATTCAATCTGCCCATACTTGCTAGTCCAAAAGACTGTAAACGCCTACGGATTGGGTTTGATATTAAAGAATGGGATCGTATTTTTTCCTGTCTTGAAATAATACTCACATACACATATGTACACCAGTCAGGCATAACATTATGACCACTGACCGGAGAATTGAATAATATTGACCATCTTGTGACAATGCAGCATTTTGCTAGGACACGTTTGGATCCGGCATTCATGTAGTTGTTACTTAGATGTTCACCACCCACCTGGACCAGACCAGACACCCCATCCCATAGCAATGAGGAATCTTGCAAAGATCCAAAACTGTATCAGTTCAACATTTACTCCACCGAAACTTAACTCACAAACATTTGGGGTAATTTCGTATCAAGGGGACAGCAGCATGCGCTTTCAGTTGCGTAACTGTAAGTTGCAGCTTCTGCTCATCTTAAGAAGAAACAAGCACTGTGCGGTCGGTTTTGGCCTATCCCATATCCCACATAAACGAGCAAATATAAATAAGGTCACCCAGTTGTTTGTTTTCAAATGTGCAGTTTTTCTTCTTACACCGGATAAATACATTTATAATTTATCGATGTGTTTTTTTTTTCTCCATCCTTTTACAAATAAAATCTTGCGAGTGTCTCCCCTTCTCAGCCGAGCTCAACAAACCTGTTGAACTCCGGCCAAACACACATGCAAGTCAGCAGCTGAGGAATAAGGGAGCGAAAAAAAATGACAAAATATCAGAATATATTACTCTCCTTTCCTGCGGATGACATGACTGCATCTGCCCAGCTTGGCTTTGCTGCTCATATTAATCTCCCTTGAATCTACCAGAGCCGGGACTTGCCGAGAGATTGCTCAGCTCAGTCAGTTCCACTAAAGACCCTCGCGCAAGAATAAACACATGTGCTGAGAACTGCACTGTACTTTTCCTCCCATGTCTTCTGGACCTCACGCTAACATTTCCTCAGTTTCTGTCAGATCCTCCCAGTTTTCCTTTAGAGAGCCTTTTCTAAACCGGCTTATTCCACTCCAGGTGCAGCACTATTTTTGTCGAGTGTGTTTCCCCCGAGGAGACTTGTTACTGTAAGGTTGTGGAGCGCATGCGTTCTAAACCAACCTTCGCTGAGTAAATCAAGGTTAAAAAACATCTTTAATTGCTATATAAACATTGACCTTTGTCACGAGGATGGATTCTAACACAGGTGCTTAATGGCTGGTGGTCTGCCGGAGAACGTTCAGCTATTCACCACACTTAGCAAGTGGGTTTTTTCTTCCATCAGATGTGTGCCAGCATGCTTCTTGCCCCCCTTTTTCCTGACTATGTTATTAAGTCTTCAGTGCTTAATCCTGACATCGCGTTGCCATCTAAATAGCTACCTGCCACGCTCACTCGACCCGTAAAGCGCTCAGTCCTCGGTTGTTTCGAAGAAGTCTCTCACTGAGTGTTTTCTCGGAATATTGTTATACACATTATTCCTCCAATAGAATCTAAAAGCATCGCTGAAAGCATTGCTGTGCTAGTATTGCCAAAGGGCCAAACAGAAAGATGCAACGATCTGCTGCGGTTCTTTCATGAAAGTAGCTGTTGTGGTGAAATTGCAGTAATTGCAAGGATTCATGAAATATTTTACAAGCAGGTTTGTGCCTCTGTCTGATAAGATCTATCAAGAGCTATGCCAGAGAGAGCAAGATAAGAAAAAAGTACATAAATGGCATATGCAGAACAACGGAACAAAAGGCCCTGTAAAAAAATACAGAAATCTATACATGCGCTGCACACGTGTGCTAGGACGTGTTATACACATTTGCAACATTAGTGTGCAAAATAAATACAATATGTGCAATGTCTTTGGCAAGAACAGCAGAAAAAAAGGCATGTATGAATGTGCTAGGTTGCAGATACGCTGCCCAAAATCCTGTTTTAGCTTCTAGCATCTATAACAAACCACTGTGCTGGCCCTTGTTCTCCACCAAACAAGGACTAATTTAAACGCAATTAACGGAGCCTTCAGAGGAACAGAAAACAGCAGTATAAATGAATCTGTTGTCAGCAGAGTACCGAGCAGGCAACTTTCTCTACCAAGCACTGTATTAATTAGTGTCCACCGCACAAACAGGCCTTCTTTTCTTTTGCTGAATGCATACTCTGTCTTATCAGGAGCACAGCTAAGGTAAAAAAACAAAACAACAACAACCAAATAGACAGATGAAGTAATGTAGGCAATCTAGAATAAATTCAGGTAGGCAGCAATGGCACCATTGTAAGCACGTTAATTCCTATCGGGATTATTAACTGGGGCCACTTGTCGCTGTCACCGCTCTAAAACGTTTGAACGTCCTCTTCTGGGCCGTCGGCACGGGATATTTTATCCCCGTGTTATGGCCGAGGCAATGGTATTTGTCATGCTCCCAGTCTTACTGTTAGCAGCTCTGAGGGATTGTTGGATTCAGTTGTGGGCAGTTGCTGGTCGGTGTACAGCTCTGTTAGAGTGGTTCAATCGGAAAGATAAAATGAACCAGTCTCTTTTGTGCTAGTGCTTTGGGAATAACTAAAAAAACATGAAGATGTTGACCTGGCCTCCAAATTCACTAGATCCCACACTGATCAAGTATCTATGGGATGATCTTTGTGAACACTGTAAGATACGAATGTTTTCCTGTTGTACCTTTGAGATCCTTCTTGCCACTTTGTGTGTTGCGATGTTGTAATAGTCTCCTATTGTACAATATGCTCTCATACTTTAACTCTTTCAGTTTGCTGTCTTTTAGGCGATTTCCACCAAGTTACAAGGGAGACCTACACAATATTAGGACATGATGTTACACCTGATCGGTGTACGTACAGTACCTGTGTTGTGTTTTTAAGTTTGTGTTCACAGAGTACACTCTACAGTGTGTCTCTTCTGACTACGTTATGTTAACATTTGTTTAATCAAAAATATGGTCCATCTCTGGCAACATATCAAGAAGATGTGATGTTACCCGCTGCCATTTTCCCACAAATGGCAGCCTGACATCTTTATGTCTGTTCCCGACCTGGTGGAAACCTGTCTATCTGTCCTCCCTCGCATTCCTTTTCAGGACACTGTATTTACGACGGCAGTAAACACACAAAAGCCCTCTTTTGTTATTGATCGGGTTCATTTTGATTTGGACTCACAGCGAGGGCTATCACTGGGACCGGTGGGGCCCTGCAGTGTACATTTCACACAGCTCCCTCTAAATCCTGTAAGAGGGATTGGTTTCGGGAGGTCTGGCATCAGTCTTGGCTTCATGATATGAAATCATATTAGTTTCAGCTTTTCAGAGTTGCTGGGAAAATAGCCACCAACAAACGGCTGGGCACACCTTCAAAGTTCGGTTATTTAATTATTCAGCCCATTTATTTGATGTTTAAACTCTGCACCTGATAACGTGATGAATTATTGTCCTGCAAAGGATGTTTGCAACCTCAGTAAATTGCTTTGTTCTGTGCATGCAAACAGTCCAAATTAGTGGCTGGCAACACACAGAGACCATTGTCTAGGGTTATAATGTGTTTTCAATTAGGAGGCGTTGGGAGATTTAGCTTATTCTCAGGATAGGTGACTCTTTTTCTCCGATAGCTCTAGAAACCAGTAATTGATTACCAAGTGTGAAATGGAAGTTAAGAACGGACCGAGTTGCGGCCGTGTCCCAGGGGGAAGAAGTTTCGAGCAGACGTAGCGCTTGACTCGTTCACCTCCCTCTGCACCGACAGCTTGACTCGAAAATACGTAAGCACCCGCTGACTCACTGCGCGGTGAGAGACGCACCTATTACCGAGCCCTTTATTTCAGCCGTAGTGTCAAATATCACCGTAATGACTGTGATTAAGCCATGCTGCGGTCGCGCTCCTTGTGATACCAGTTTGAATGGACAGCGGCTCGCGATGACTCACGTCCCCTTCAAGTGGCATTAATGTCTTCCCTCTGGCTCGGACTTGGTGGCCACGCCTGTCTCCCCGCAGCCTGACAGCCAGCGGCTCATTACAGACAAACTGTCCACAAGGAAACAAACCCGCTCCTCTTACCTTATTAATATTGTCAACTGTGCTTAATTTCGTGACTTGCCGTCCTCGTGTGTGTTGCGGCGCTAAGTGCAGCCCTCTGTCAATGCCAGAGACAGCTCGATGACCCACGCCACAAGAGTCTGTCATATCTATAATGTATCTGTCTCGATGCTTTCAGCGGCTCACTCTGCCAGATGAGGAGTGATGCCATTTGTGATGTCGGCTCGTTTGCAGAACGCACTTGTTAGATTGGGTTAAGGAACCCAAACAGCGTTGCGCTGCTAAGAGCGTGTGAGCTGATGAACCCTGGCTCTGTCAGAAGGTTGCAAAAATCACCCAACATTATAAAATATATGTGTTGATTGTGGCTTTTGAAGTTGTTGTTGTTACCACTGAACGGATTAGCAAAACTCTTGTGGTAGGTTTATATAATAAATTGTCTTAACTCAGGTAAAGTGAACACATGAGCCCCAATTTTAAACATTCAAATGTTTAAATATGATGTTAAATTATTTAGTGCACCTTTAATTCTGGAGCCTTAAAGAAGCGTTTCATGTATTTTCAGTGATTTATCTGCAGTAACCCACTGACACCCCAGGCAGGCTGACAGCTGATGTCCTTGGATTCCAATAATTCCATGTGTCTCAGTAAAGCCACACTGCACAATAAGATAACGCCGCAGGCTCACGGATGTAACAGGTCATAGGTTTGAAATATGTGCTGCTTCAGTAAAGTTATGACTTACATCCAGAGATGAAAGTAAGTGTGTCCTGTTTTGTATTGTGCACCGAGAGGAGAATTAGTGCTGGTTCTCCAAAGCAGGAAAAGAAGCTGTCAAGGTTACGGAATAAAATAGGATTCAACTTGTAATCCTGTACATTGTAAATCTGCCATTGATTCTACAAGAGTGTTTGTAAAAGGATTTTTTTTTTTTTTTACCTTGTATTTTCTTGTCATTTACAATAAATTTAAAGGACAAAGTGGTCAGCGTCAAAGATGACAGGAGAGTCATCAGTGTGTCATAATGGTGCCTAAATATGACAAAATGGGAAGAAAAGAGGACGAATGTAACATTTGCTGTAAGGTCTCTCTGTCATTGAGGTGCACTGGGGAGATGTACGTTATGCAACCGTTATTAGAACGATGCATCCGAGAATTGGTGGGAGATGTAATGATCACCCATTCCGTGCAGTATGGGGCATTAAGCTGGGTGTACAGTGTATAGCACACATTTGGACCACATTGCTCATCACATATAGTAATTTGGACACTGTTAATCACTTCTTAGTGTTTCATAGTCGTTGTACAGACACGTTACCCCAAGTCTATACAGTGACATGTTAAAAACTGCTACCCTGTTTGGCAACTATGGTTCTTTGTTCTGTAGAAGGAACAAAGGCTCAAAGTCACGGCCCGAGTGAAAGAGTCAGTTTTGGTTTTGTTTACTCAGAAAACGCTTGCTTAGCAAAGCTGTTTATAGCTGTGGCCTGGTTTACATACTCACACCTGGGAACAACCAAAGTCCTGATGAACTTCAGGTTGCATTCTAGCATTTCACTTTCAAAAAAATCTAAATATGAGCTGATTTTATCTTTATCTCATTTCTTTTTTTTTAATCGTAGTCTATTTATTCCCTTTCATCTTTTCATATTGTGTTTATCTATTCCAGGTTTGCAGTAGAAAAGATATTACGTGTTTTGGGTTATTATTTTCTCGTATCTTAACTACAATCAATCATTGCCAAATTTCCTCATTTATTTTGGCTCTTTCTTAGACTTTGTGTGAATATCTTAAGACAAATGAGAGAATAAATGTCCTCATTTGTGCATTAGCAGGCCGTGTTTAGTCATAATTTATTCGTTTTGTGGGAGGACCCACCCTTGTGGGACACTGGAGTGAACATCTTGTCCTCGACTTCTTTCCCAGCCAGAGGCTGAGCTTTTTGTCAGGCTAAATAACTTAGCTACACACAAGTTGTGAGACTGTGATTAGCTATATTCCACAGAGAGAGTTTTACAGAGCCATTTTTTTTTCTAGTCTGTCCAAGATACCATATTTTGGAAGTGCTAGAAGGAGACAAAGTATATTTAAGCAGTAAGCCACAAGAAGCTGTATTTGACAGTGATTTTGGAAAAGCTTAGGGGCATTGTTAAGGGCCCTTCTAAAAGAACTGTCAAAGCAAAGCCTGAAGTAGCTTTTTAGCTTGTGTGAAATGACTGCAATAAAAAAAAAGAGTGTACGTGTAGCATAAATGTTACATTTTAATGAAATTTCAACGATGGATATTGATACTTGAACCTACTCGAGTAGAGAGTTTTGTCTGTTTGGTATTTCACAAAAACGTTAAGCACAGTCAGTCGAAATTGAGAGGAGAATGTGTTTTGTGATTTACACTTAATAAAGAACAAGATCTTCCAAGATGAACTATATGTATTGATTCAGCAGTGCCCTTAATGGACATGATGAAGCTGTTTCAGTGTTTAATGACCTAAAATCCGTCTACTTTAATCATTTCCTGTGGCGGTGGACTCGCTGCTAGCTCGCAGACTGCAGTATATTATTAATCTAGCAGTAAATTGCAAAAATGGCATTGTGAAACAAAGCTGCAATTCATGCATTTAGTTAAGTATATTATAAGGCCAGACACTGGCTTGTTAAAGTAAAAAAACAAGGAATAGTGTTTTTCACTGTGTCTTCAGTTATATGAAATTTATTTAGATTTGCCAGTCGTCTTGATGCCCGCCAACGCCTATTACGTACTTAAAGGTTACGTATTATACCATATTCTCACTCGTCAGCCCCTTTCCAAGCAGCCCTTCTTTTTGTTTGTAGCTTTAAATGCAAATGTGCAGTCCACGCTCCTTTGTGGATTATGATTGTCTCTAACCCCGAAACACAATAGTTCAGTCGTACATCATACCAGCTGGGGGTAGAACTGACTCCCTGGGGCTTGTTTACCTGAACGACTTGTTCAGACAAACTCTTTTTGACCCACAGAGAAAGGAAAGAAATGAGGGGGTGATCGTTTCTCATGTCTTGTGGGCGTCAGATCTGAGGAAACGTAATTATTTTTAAAGTGAATAAGAAGTGGATTTCACATTTTGCACCAAATGCATATTTGTTTCTTTGAGCAGACGCATGTTGAGAGTGCAGAGTTCGCCGCCTGCTATGTACCTGCCCTGGGAAATTCCCTCAGATAAGACCCTAGCACCAGTGGCGTTAAGTAGCTAAATCTGACCTCTGACCCTTTAGCATTTAAAGTAAATCAAAAATATCGTGCAATCATATGTGGAGGTGTGGTTGCATTTATAAGATGAACGGCTCACGTCAGTGAGATGACCAGCACCAGAGTCTTGAGTCCGGCCCAGCTTGAGAGCTTTGAGAATTCATCTGTCTCTCCAGTAACCACCAAAGACTGCAGCAAAGGAAAATGAGAAATGCTGTTTTATAATGAGAAGCCCTAGGCAGAGACATACAGAGACATGCCTTTAAAAAAAAAACTGTCATTATATATTCTCCTAGTAATGCTGCAGTGGGAGAAGCATACTAAGAACTTGGATTCTTTGAAGAGGTCCAGGCAGCTCTTTAATGTTTTTTGTTTTTTTTGTTTTTTTTTCTGGGATGGAGCTTACGTGGCTTTGTGATACCAGGTTGAAGCTTGTATCCATTGTTTTATATCCAGAGATGTTGCCTTGTAAAGCAGCAGCTGTTGTTGTGGATTTGAACTCTGACTTTGTTTTGTCATCAGCAACCATTGATTGCTCAAAAGCCGTGCATTACTTTTTCAAAGTCTTAGACAGAATCCGTGATGACTGCAGGAGCCGAGGCAGCTTTGGAACTATAGCGCGCCGCATTCAAGGACTTCTTCCTGTTAAGCTTGGTCAGACAAAAAGTAGAAGCGAAAGAGTGCCACAAAGACTAGCGAATCTGCTTGGTGTGTTACTGACTTAAATGAACACTTGAATGGATGGTTCAATAAGTGTCTTGTTGAAGTTCCTATTCTGCTTGATATTTCTCACCCACTTCGCACTGTACTGATGCAACACAGGACTTGTTTCAGCAATAGGTGTGCACCTCGAGTGTCTGCAGAGAGTTTCAAGCTGTTCTCAGTGCAATGAGCCATCAGAATAAGCACAAAGGAGTTGTGACTCATCCACCATGTTAGTTTGTCATTTTAATAGTGGGAATTTTATTCAGTGTTTGCCCACACTGTTATGTGTTACTTCTTTCATGTGTAATGGGCCCTTGTTATGCTTTAATATGTGCCCTTTATCAGTTACATAAAATGTTTTTTTGTTTTTTTATGCTGGTAGCATGTGAAAATGCACTGAAAAATATAACCCCGTGAAAACAACCTCTGGGTAACAGTTTTAGGTGAGCGCCAATCAATATTTTTGCAGACCGGTGGCCGATTGCAGAGAGCACTATATGCTGATACCAGTCACAGAAACCGTTTCAAAAGATATTTATTTTAACTTCCTGATGTGCGCAGAGGGAAGAGGAAAATAAGGGTCTTTATCAATTTATCAATTTACTACTTAATTAAAGTAATTAATTAAAGCCAGCATAATGTAGCAAACACACTTTGTAGAAGTCTTTCTCTTGGGCTGTGGGGCCGCTATGTTCTTCGGTTCTGGTCCAGTAGCCAGGACTTCACAAAGGATTTGTGTGTCAGGGAATTATTGTCGGACTCTTGCATTGTCAGATCGGCCATTATAACCTCTCTCTATCTTAGTGGAATACCTGCAATGATTGCTGGCCATTCAGCATGAAAACATTTCTACATTTTAAAGCTGCATTAATACACAATCTTATATTGACTGCGGGTTAAAAGAATATATTTATACATTATGGCAACAACCCCTCAAAGACTTGGCACGTCCTACTATCTTTCAACTCTTTTCTTTTTTGTTTTTGGTTTGTACTTTTTTTTATATAAAATTCTGTCACGTTTTATCAGAGCAAAAAAGTCTGCTGTATCTCCTTGAGTTAACAAAAAAAGATTAGCTGCTAAACCTACTGGGGCATTTAACCGCTAAAGTGCCAAACAGTCCAGGCAGAAAAAGACAAGAAAGGTGCTAAAAGTGGAGGGTGCTACTGCAAACTAATCTTAACATCTTTCTGTGTGTGTGTGTGTGTGTGTGTGCTAAAAGATGTGGACTGTGTAACCGCTTGCCAGCACATTCACCATAACAGCTTTTTAAGATGATATTATGTGTGTTTACAGCTTGTTGCACTGTCCCCAAATTGCAAGAGCAATAATTAATACTGCTCTAAGATGAACCAAATGTACTGTAGTTCAGGCGTCTCATTTGTCCACGTCACTCTACTCTCAGCTTCTACTACTTCTACTTGGCATTATCAAGCAACCAGCAGTCTGTTTTAGCACTGATAGCTGTCACTAGTGATTCTTCTCGACACACAACCTCAGCAACATACGCACAGACAGGACCCCGTTTTTTTTCCAAGCTAGTTAAAATTTTAGACAACACAACACTGTAAACTGATTATTACTCCAAAGTTCAGCCTGCATGCCGAAGACGGCCAAGTGAAGAAATGGAGCAATCCAAAAAAAAAAAAAAGAAAGAAAAGGAAAAGTAAATCGATAGTTCACTCTGCCTCCAACATCTTAATGCCACTCTCCGTGGAGAGGGATGTGCAGAAGTGATGGACTCTCTGTCAGTTACTAGACATCAGAGGCGTTTTTAATTGAGGCCCCAGCGGGGCCGGGAGGGACATGGGAGATGTTGAGAGAGTTAGTCTGCCTGGTGTTAGATGAAGTGAGACTGTGTCGTCACCCACTTCCATTCCTATCCCCTCACGGTCTAACACGATGGTGTGTGTTTTGAATTCTCATAATAATGACATGCTACGGTATATTTTGTACTTTTAATAGAACATGTTCTCCTGAGTTTGATCAGTTATCATAAACTAACTATTTGTATACCGCAGTTGTGTTTTCATCAGTTTCCCTGGTGAAAGGTAAGAGCTTATCCCTCTGTACAGCTGACACTATATGTGTGTGCATGCATTTGTTTCAGTTTTTCACAAGAGCTGCAGTACAAGTACAGGGTTTTAGATTTGGGCGAAATGCTTGTGAGTCATGTGCCACAAACCCTGTTTTTTTCAACATGTCCTTCCACGGCTGACTTGTCTCATCATCAGGGCAGGGACTCTGCCAACGGTGTCTGCATCGTGGTTTCTCTTTTTACACCAGTGCCAGAGCTGCTAGTGTCAGAGCTGGACATTCCCAAATATTCCTCACACTTGCTGACATATTTCCTCGTCGTTTGCTTCCCTCTATTGAGCTGTCTCACTCCATTTGCTCACCCGCCCTTCCCTTCGCATGCAAATGTGTGTTTGTTTTAGTGTAAAACTGCAACGTATGCTCACTGGTTAACACGCAGTGAGCTGATGCTCGCGGTGCACTTTGACGTGACATTTAAAATCCATTCTGTACCAGAACAAATAGTGTAGCCAGATCCACATCAGGGCATGTATCTGCACCGGTGTGAAGTTTATTTCAGTTATACTGGCCACCTCTACCCCAGGCCATTGTTTATATATTCTAGCACAGAGCTATTACACATTCGCACACCCCTCTGCCTGTAATGTACCCTCGGCCTTGCTAACACGACAGCCATGCAGTTGGCTCTGAGCTGTATATTGAGTTAATTAGCCAGTCTACTGGGTATGGGATTACCTTCAGCTGTAAAGATGAGAAAATTCACTCTAACCTTGCCCCCGGCATATCTGACTAAGACTTGAAATCATTCCTTTGAAAGTACCTGTGACTTAGCTTCCTCCTTTCCTCCCACCAAATCAGACACCGTCATTGTAGTTTTGCTTGTGTGTGCTGTAGTAATTCATAGAGAAGCACCCGAGAGTGCACCTAAATAATTAAGTCAGTTCTGTTACCCACTAGTTTCAATGTTTTTAACACTTTTATAAACTTAATCTTAGTCGTGCAATGAAGATGTATTAACAGGCAGCTGGATGTCACAAAGTAGAAGTGTATCTGTTGGGCGGTCTAGCACCAGACTAGGGGTGGGTATTCTCAAGGATTTCACGATTCATATCACGATACTTGATTCACGATACGATATGCTATTGCAATATCATGATATTGCGATACATTGCAATATTCTACATAGTTCACTGATAAATTTTACAGCTTAAAATACACATTGTATATATGTACACTAGATGACAGTGATAATTCGTTGGACAAATTGAGTCAAAAAACAACAAGCTTTATCCAAATAATCCATTCCCAGTTTATTGCACTTGTACAGAACATGACTTTTTCTATTTCTTTTAAAATCGATATTAAGACATTCAAAATTGATATTGTATCCGAAGAAAAAGTATCGCGATGGGATATTTTTTCTCACCCCTACACCAGACTAATGGTAATTTTAGGATGATGTGTTTTTCTTACATAAAAAATATACATTAATATATATATATACATATATATATCCATTTTGGACCAATTGCAGTAAACCTTTAAGAACTACACAATTGCTAATATCTACTAGATATTAATGTTTGAGAGTGTAAAATAAACATATGAGCACTATGAGTGAGTATGATATTTATTGCACCAGCTCAAAAGTCCATTTCAGTGCTCTAGAGTGGTCAATCTTTAATGTCTGTCCTTTCTTGGAATCTCTTTGTTGATGCGTGATACCGAAATCATTCCTTTGACTAGGCTGTTAACTTCCAGCGCGATTTTAAGTTCAACGTACCTGTTATTGTGAAGACAGCTCAAAAGACTGCAAACAGACTTAGGCTAATCTTCTGAAGCAAAAAATTGCTGGTTCCCATGTAACTACCACAGAGCTAACCTTAAGGGTTGAGTGGGAGAGTTGACAGTCCTTCAGTAAAGACTCTTGTTTACAGCTCTACACCAGAGGTTTCTTATTTAAGCTTTTATTTTCACTCAAAATGTCTTCGATGGACACATGAGGGATATTCCATCAATACTTCTTGATCAGTTAAGCTGGTGAAAGGTCCTGTGTTGATTTCAAGTGTGGCATTTGCATTTGGAAACTTTTGTTGTGAACCCACAGCAGAGGTAGCAGCAGTGGCCAAATCAACAGCTACAACAGGCACATTCTGAGAAAATGTACCTGGTGAGCTCATCAACAATAAAAGACCTGGAGATCCACAGAAGACAACAATGGTGGGTGATTGCAGGATTCTTTTCATTGTGTCAAGAAAATCACTTCGCAGCAGCCACTCTCCAGGAGGAAGACATATAATTGTCCAAGTCAACCATAAAGAGTTTGATTTTCAGCCAGTCAGTTTGCACATATATATATATGTGTAACAATAATATTTAACAACAATAAATAACGGAATATGTCTTGATAAACACCTAAAATACCAAATATGTCAGTGTACAGTCATACATGGATTCAACAGTATAAGCCGCAAGAACCCAAATTCATATCCAGCATTGTCCTGACAGTTGTAACCCAAGTGAACTCCCTCTTCAATTTCTCATTGTAACCTCTCTCCGTGCTGTGTGACCGCTGGGCAGCAGGGAATATTCACCTGTGGATAAATCAGATTAAAGCCCGACTCGTTTTATGAGAGAGGTAACCTTACCACACCAGCTCATCATTCTAAATCTATAGCGCTGCACTATAGGCGGACTACCCACCGGACTGTGAGGCAACCTTCCACTGGAGAAAGGTCAGAAGCAGCCTGATTTGTCTGAGAGACAGCTTACAAGTCGACTAATACCGCTGAACCTCATTGAGATTCAGCCCGAGTCCAGCGTTCACGTAGTCACCAGCTCACTGCTTTCTTGCTTACAAACCCACAAAAAACTCATTAATCCAGTTGTTTGTTTTTTTTTGTTTTTTTTCATCACTCGGGGTCACTCGGTCATTCACCCGTTTACCGCATCCGTTCAACCTTCACCGACTCACTACCTCATCCACCTTAGTCCCCGCCACACCCTCCGCCGCTTCCCCCACCGCTACCAGATGGCTTTTATAGTTCTCCTGCTGAGAAAAAAGAGGGCTGTTAGAAACTTTATTCCTATAAATGCAGAGCCATTACTCTGTTTTAATGTGCACGTCTGCACATCATACACTCGTGTTTGCCACAAGCCCATGGCGTCAAGGGAAGGGCAATAATGTCAGACAAATTGTGTAAGTAAATAGGCGCTAGGTCGTCCTAGAGACAAGCGCGTTGCCTCGCTGCATGCCAATAAGACACTGTGGTAGCATCTCGATGGAAAGCTATTTATTGAAATGCAAAAAAAGAGAGAGAGACGGCTCAGAGCGAAGATGCTGACGGGGCAAAAACCTGTCACTATCCATCTCACTTTGCGGAGTTTTCCCCTCTACAAGTCAGATCTTTGTCCACTCCCAGAGAGGAGAGGTGTTCCTAGAAATATTGCGAGAGCGGCCGGTGTGCCTGTGTGGTCGCAAGCTTGTCATGCTGGGGCCGAACCGGGACGCTTCCGCGGCTGTGATGGACACCTTCGAGCTTGATAATAAAGGCTCATAATTGAAACTGAAGCTGAAACAAATTCAAAGTCATTCGTTCAATGTAATCCTAATATTCATGCTCATGTTTTTCATTTCGGCTAATCCGCGTGCTCTGACACAGAGGCCATCCTCTTTCCATTAGCGCTGTTGTTATTGTTTCTGCCAATCTCTTTCCTGTGAGATCGGCCGCGTTACGCAGAAACCAAATAAAGAAGTTTAAATCACCGGTGTCACCGAGTTTGTCTGCACTCTCCGAGGAAGTATGCATCCATCACCTCGCCGGCGTTAACGTGATTTAAACGTGAGCTCCTGTTTTGTCTCGCTGAGTTTTATGTCTTATTCGCGGTACAGTTTCTCCGCTGTCATACTGTATTGTCTGAGTGAATGTCTTTATCTCTGCCGTGTGGCTCATTGTTAGAGAGATATATAACCCTATTTCCATTCCCGGGCTTGGCTGTGCCTCTGCGGTCTCCAGGGCCATATAGGCCCTCCAGCGGGGCCGGGACCTGCTGCTGCTCAACCCCTGGGCTAGCCCCTAGTCCAGCTCGCTCCTCTGTGATCAACAGTCCACCGCTACATACAACCCAACTCTCCTCCTCTATTTTCTCAACCTGGCTGAATAAGTCCAGGTTGTTCATCCTGACAATGAAAGAAAAACCTAATTGACTCTTCCTCTCCTCTTCCTCATCCCTCCAGCTTGTCTACAATGAGCCTTGAGGCTCTTTTTAGCCCGGAGCCATCCTTCTGTCAAGGGACATTATTCTCCTTTGGTCGCAGCTTAAAAGGCTAGGTTTCTTCCAGGCAGGTAAAACTGGGGTGACAGTTGGAGGGAAAGCAGCTTTGATTTCCACTGTCTTCACGTTGCAGAACCGAGATGACAGGCAAGGGAGTCTTAGGAGCACTTTATTCCACCAAAGGTGCTGGAGAGAAAACACTCAGGCTTGTAAAAATGCCTGCAAATCTTGGCTCTCTCATTCACTGAAGCCCGAACAATACCTAAGCCGGCCCCTTGCGAGTCCCCTATAGTGTCTTCCAGAGACTAAGGGAGGCTCATTTCTCACTGGCGATACGCCCCGTGTTGGAGGCTCCATATGGAGGTGGTGTTTTATCATCCTCTTGCCTGCCCCCATTAAATAACTATTTTTACCTTAGCGGTCTTCTGTCGCCTCCTATGGTACACAAAACAGCCCCACCTTGTATAAGAAGTAGCAGTCAAGTGTGGTGATATACTGTCATAAATAAACGTCGCAAAAAAATGATCGAAGGCACATTTTCAGCGACCGGTATTACATTTACTACATTTTTTTTTTTTTATGAAATTTGATAGTTCTACCTCCTACAAGGGATGGACACAGTAACACACACTCACATTATATGTACCATGTAATAGAAACATTTTACAGCCTCTAAAACCGCCGCGGCGTCGACACAGTGCCTCGCAGGCACATTTTCAGTCAAATCATCCTAAAGGCTATTACGCGGGATTTTACATTATGTTGCAGGTGCTCCTGTAATTATGTCCACATACCGCATTTATCAGTAATGTATGGGACAGATGGGACCTCTGCATGTTCAGACAGCTGTGGATCGCGGCCCTTTCAGGCGCCCACGGTACGCGACAGGCGCGCATTTAAAATGAATGACAGGAGCGCCGGGAGCCACCGGTCCTTGAACGCGTACGCGCAACAGTCGAGCAGGAAACAGATTCTGCTGCTACGGTTATAATAAGGGGTGGCAGAATGCAGAATGTCTGCTGTCATTGTCCTTCTTTCACTTTTAATATTCGCCAAATGCTTTTTGCGTGATCAATACCATCGTGTGTGTTGGCGTGATTTTTTATTTGGTGTGAATAACACACATTTGTCAGTAGGTTAAATGTGTAGAATTTCACCATGACTTCAGGCCTTTGTGTGGTAACCATCGCATTGTTTTATGTGCAACAACTGACTGTTTACACTATTCATTCTAAGTATAGACAAGTTACTTTAATGAGAGTGCGGTGTTTCGGTCTGTTATTACAATAAGTCAACTTAATGCAGTCGGCATTGGAAACTCGCGACGCTGTTCACCGCAAAGTTGGCTTTAAAATGATATTCCATATTCTTCTAAGGTATTTTGATGAGGTCCACGCCAAGCTTGTAAAGCGAAGTTTGCCCTGTTTGCTGCAGCTCTCAAGTCTGCAGACTCTGGGTAATGTGACAGTGGAGCCCAGAGCACTCCATCCTTACCCCTGCACTGGGGGAATAGGGAAAAAGGGGAAAGAGAGGATAGGTAAACAGAGCCATTAGAGACAAATCTATTTCTGAAGAAAACAAAATCACATCATCAAACAAGAGAAAAAGAAAAATATGATCCTGCAGCCCTCCGGGGCCCGGCGTTGCAATGATAGCCGACTATGGCATTTGTCTTTATCAGCCTGTCTTGAGGGAGGGAGGGAGGGAGGGAGGGGGCGCGTGGTGGGAAGGTGTGAGAATAAAAAGAGAACGAGGAGGATCGTGGAAACAAAGAGCACGGCGTCCCCTTCGCTCGTCCCAAAAAGCGAGACAGGCTCGTTACTTTTCTGACTCGGTGAGACGCGGACAGCTGGTGCATAATTATTCCTCGCTCATGCGTGTTTTTTCTTTTTTTTTTTTTTTTGCGCTTCGTACAAAGGGGCTTTCAGATGGTCATTCTTTAAATATAGCAGAGTGAAGGGGTTCAGTGGACAGCGAGCCACCGAGCGTCATCAGTCATGACCAGCCTGGGGAGGCTCATGCAGCTTCATCAAAATGACAAGACTGACTTTGCCTTTGATGCTTTTTCTGTGACATTTGGTTGTTTGTCCTGCTTTGTAGCACCAGAGAGTCTTTATGGTACTTATATAACGGGAAACTCACCTGAAATAGATACATATGATTAAACAAATTATAATGACCTTAAAATTACATAATAATAATAATTTACAGTATTGTGTGACTTGGTGGCAATTACGTCTATGCTGTATCTTTTATTATTATTATTTTTTTTTTTAATGTGTCCTTTCCATTTAACATACACTAGTCATCATGGGCAGATATTAAGACAAAAACAGGGTAGCAGTAACATCATGTGCTAGTTGCTTTGCAGAGTTTTGCACTACTGTCAATATGCTATATAAGTTAAAATGCAGATTTTAAGCAGGTTTAATGAGGAGCTCCATTTTACAATTCGTTGTAAGCAGACTAGCATTTAAATTTTATTTTTTTTTTGCCTATTTGACCATGATGCTCATGATGATGACGGCATTTGAAGTAAAGTTAAGGGAGATATGTGTTGTGAATTTTATAGTGTTCCATCCGGTTAGCGAAAAAAGTCACGGGGAAATCCACCTGCTCCCCAAAGTCATTACGAATCACTGTTGTGGACTTGGAAATGTCACCGCAACCCATGTAATTGCTGCTTGGACGTCAGACAGGCTGATTTAATGCGGGCTGGGCGGTATATGGCCTCCAGAAGAACTTCTTCTCAGTTATTCTGGGCTATTCACGTACATATTATTTGTACATAAACTGAAGACAAACCTTTCCCAAAAAGAGGTAGTTTTGGTTATTTAAAACTATATACCACGTGAAATAGTCGGCAGGAACAAACAAGAAAGATAACACATAACACAAGAGGCACATTTGCGCACTGGGGCGGATGTGGAATAGTGGTTAGAGGAGCAGCTTTGGGGCTGAAGGGGTCCAGGTTTGCTTCCTCCCTGTCCGTGGTTGAGGTGCCTTGAGCAGGCAGCACCTGATCCCCAAATTGCTCCCCGGGGGTGGCACAAAAAAGACAGCGGTATTATTATTATTTACAAGGCTGTCAGTGTGCATCATTTGAACATCTGTCTCTACGTGACCACAGTGTGTGGTTATGTATCTATCCAGTACCACTGTAAGTTAACATAAGTTAACATGAGTAACATTCTCATTCTGCAGGACTTGAGTTCAAGTGTCGCTGTTGAGCTTTTCTTATTTTTCATTGTGCCAGCGTCTAAAAGTGCCTCCTCGTGTAGTTTAAATGTATTCTTTGGAACATCTTAACGAAAACCAGATCATTTAAATTGGTGCCATGTTTTTCCCAACATGAAATGTCAGCACACCTGTACTATTCTTTCATTGGTGCCCCGCCTTGATACACAGGTTGACACAGTGCGCTGCCTTTTAGTCCTGGTTTTGGAGCCTGGTTGGTAGCTGCCATCAAAGTATCCGAGAGACAAACACGTCCTTATTCATCATCTTCAGAGGCTGCAGTGTCTGTTAATCTCGCTCTAGCTTGTTTTTGGCTGGAAAAGCGCGTACGCACCGGCGACGCCAAGGAAACACAAGAAGCTACTTTCGCAACGGATTCGTTAAATTAATTTGACACGTCCGCCAATTCTGCGTGTACGACATTGTCACGAAAAAAGAAATGTTTTCCGTTAATATCTGGTAAACGTTGCCCTCCGTCTTGGCTGGCTGGAGTGTTTCATACCCTGCCTGTTCTACGCATAGCTGAAGCCAAGTCCTTACAGATGCTTCATCGCTACGTCTTTCCAATGCCTTTTTATTTCTTCCTTTCTTTTTTTTTTAACCGCCGTAAGCAGGTGGTCTCTGAAGAAGGCCTGTGTGTGCCATAGCCTGGCTCACAGCTATTTAGTGGCTCTGCTGTTTCCTTTTCTTCTTCTCCCTCTGTTCGGCTCGAATACCCCAGGGAAATTTGGCAGTGTCTGACATCTTTTTTTTTTTTTTTTTTTTTTTTTGTCCCGCTGACCAGTTTTTATTTCTCATCAGTTTACAGTTTGCCAGGATGCTGTCACTGTCTTGGACGTCTAATTGTTTGCCAAGCAATTTCAGCATAGTGCAACATTGTACATTGTTAGAAACTCATATTTTATTCATATTAATATGCAGTATAAATAAAATCTTTACTTTTACTACTCTGAAATATATTTTCAGAACTTGCTGAGATTGAAAAAAAAGACACCATACTTTGTATGATAAATGTGAAGCAGCTGCCAACAGTCAGCCAACTTAGGACTGAAAACTGTGGAAACCAAATCCAGCTAGCGTTTCAATTAACACGTTATGGTTGTTAACAATCGTGCAAATCCCAGAGCAACAAAATCAACACAATAGGGTTTTGAGGAGGATTTCTGGAGTTTCTGACCACAACCAGCCAGCTGTTGTCTGTGGAGGCACGAGAGAGTCATTCTCGTCTCACTCTGTGCTTACTGACGGAATAATAATGATCTCGTGCACGTTGAGGAGTTATAGAACATTAAAGCAAAAGCATCAGAAACTCCTGACATCTGAGCAACGTGTAGCAGAAGGCAGGGGGTGGGACAGTTAGTGCCAACATCCCCAGAAATCTGCGCCAATGCTGCTCGGGTGAAACGACAACACAGACTTACGCGACTGGTAAAGCACTCTGCCATCTGGAACTCAATTGAATGACTCAAGCGTCTTAATTGGACGCTGGTAAAGACGCTCGTATTGCGTTCGCATCAACCAAGAGTTCATTTGCGTCTCGGAAAGTCGAAGCTAACACGGAGTGCGTATGACCACCCTGAGGATGATGGCCTGACTCTGACCCGTAATCACCATCAGCGTCGACGCCGCGTTGTGCTCTGGCGATTTTGCGCTGTGGATTATTAAAAAAAAAAATTGTGACAAGCAACTCTTAACAGCAGAATTGTCAAAGTGCAGGATAATGGTGATGGATGCAGCGGGGAAAGTTGCGCTCTTATTTTAGCTCGGCGAGAGTGAATAATGAGGCCCTGTCTCCTCTGCCCTCTCTATCCCTCTGCCCTTTCTGCTTCAGGTCAGAACATCGCGTTCCCCCCAGTGGCTCTGTGGGTAACTGTTGGCCTGTCCGTGTGTCTGCTGGTGCTGCTCATCGCCCTGGCTGCCGTCTGCCGCAGGAAGATCAAGGAGAGCTGCGAGGAGGCCAGGAGAGAAGGTAGGGTGAACTGGAGGGGGAGACGCGCACCGGTGGCGAGAGGCGGCTGTGCACGTTCGACTCTGGCACGTTTTCTCACGATTCGCCGGTCATTCGGATTCTGGTTTCCTCAGGGTTGCAGAAAAAGTTAAATTTGGTTTTGTCTTCATTAGGGGCAATCTGAAACGTATCTCTGAGAGCGGTGGCCGCTTTGAAGAAAACAAAATAAATAAATAAATGATAAAGTGATGAAGCGATCTCCTGTTTTTTTACTTGGATTGTGTCGGCCTGCTGCGCACACAGTTCAAGGGCTCGCTGAATAATGGATGATAACCTATGATGCTCTCAGGCCCTTGCACACGCTCTCGGGGCTTTCATTAAAATGCAGGAGGATGTTCCTTAAACTCCTCACATAGTGGCACAGCAGATGATATGCATAACTGCGACGCGGCGCCCGGATCACGTGGGAGGCGCAATGAGAGCGAGAGAGACGGAGCAGAAAGCAGTGATGAGATGTTAACTGCTCAAGGAACTTTGAGAATCCAGAGGGAGTTGCGCTTAATGCGAATAGGCAGGAATCTCGGATGGTGGGACACGTATCTTCGGCGGAGAGGAACATCATTACTCGGGTCCAGTAATTAGCGTTGCGGAATGGCTGAGGATCGCCGCAAGTGCAAAGAGAAAAAGTTTTGAAATGAGATAGATAGTGCAAAGCCACCAGCTCTGCTGTAATGAGATCCGCTCAGAGTGGAGGAGACATTTAAATAAAGGTCAGCCAGTGTCTGCACCAGGGCCCAGAGGTTTAAAAATAAATATGGAAGTGACACAGACTCAGAGGAAAGAGTAAATAGCTCCATGGAACATCTGAAATCAAATGAAATGGAAAGACAGAAATATAATGCAGTTCCTCCCACGGGCAAAGGGCTCCGAGGGTTGTGGGTCCCTTTTTCTTCACTGGGCTGGAGGAGGAGCTGCTTGTCTCGCCTGCAGCCCTAACGCTGGAGGCGGGATTGATTGTGTGGCCATCCACTGTCCGCCTTATTGAAATGTTAAGTCCCATTCTGTCCCCTGCTAGCGATGCTTCTGGAGCCTTTGGTGTTTTCCCAGCACAAACACGGAGAGCAGGGAAGCTGACTTATTCACATATCATTCTCCTGATAGAGTGATACTGTATGAATACAGATGTGGAGGGGCTTAAAATAGGATTTCTATGCACATATCCAGAGCTGTGGGGAG
Organism: Mugil cephalus; assembly: GCF_022458985.1. NCBI lineage: Eukaryota > Metazoa > Chordata > Actinopteri > Mugiliformes > Mugilidae > Mugil > Mugil cephalus. The sequence goes on along the minus strand of NC_061772.1, from coordinate 13,959,188 downwards.
GGCAGGAAGCAGAGAAGTGCAACCTAATTGTGGTTGTCTTATCTTTTAATGGTGTTCGCTGGTATGGCCAGATTGAAGTTGACTCTCACTTCACTGTGTCTGGGCAGCCGGGGTGGAAGGGTCAGTAAAAGTGGAGAAAGTGAGTAAGTCATTTTTCTTCCCTGTCATAATATATGTGGAGCACCAGAATGTGTATCATAACAGAGCAGAGCAGCTTGTGGTGTTGCAGTCAGAGGCGAAAGCTCAATTCCAGAGGCAGCGTTGTGTCTCGGCACCAGCGTGGCTCTGCTCTCACTATTATTGTTTTTTATTTTTATATATATATATATATATATATTATTCATCCTTCTCTTTGGCCCTCCTCACGTAATGACTATAGGCCTTATACATATATATAAGCTTTCACTGACCTATCCAGGGCTACTCATCCATTTCTTCAGAACTCATTTTACATTCAGATAAGCATGTGATTTAATCAGGCCCACTCGGGGTATCATGTGTAAGTGACATGGACAGATCTCCCCCAAGGGAAGCCGTGTTTCCCCTATGGGGGTTTTAGCACAGTGGCACACATGTGTCCTTCAAGTAAAACAGGTTTACCCCGGGCAAACACCTATCATTGATCGGCTCTGTGTGTACGTGACCCACATGAGATAACATACATATCATATAGAGATGTAACGATACATATGATATGATTTCTGATACTAGGTTAACGATACGGTTTTCTCACGATTTCGCAATGACCTTGTAGACAAATAATGACTGAAAAAGATTCCTTTAATTTTTTCTCAGACCAAAAAAAAGTACATTTCTGAGGCAGGATATAACTTCAAAACACAAACTATGAAATTAATGCATATAATATGTAGATATATAAAAACTACAAATTGTATTTTCTCTTTAGCAAATTAAACAGAATCTATTTTTATTTCTCTGAGGTAGTGTATACTCTGCAATATGTCCTCTTCTTAAAAGTGCACCTGAAATTATATTTTTATCTTAACAACAAAAAATAAATAAAAAACTGGATGTTTAACCTCCTGAGACCCTGTAGGGATATTAAGTTTTAGGTTTGTGGCACTTCATTGTGCTTCATTTAGACCTGTTGTCCTCATAAGAGGATGCTTTATTTTTTAAATCTAGTGGTAGCAAAGGGTCAGTACATTCGTTCATTCAACAGCCAATCACAGGACAAAAGTGGACAGGGTATAAAATCTTCTTTGTTTATGCTTTTTCACTTTTCTAGTTTGATATGACGCGAAAATTTAACAATGTCTATCAGTAGTAACAAGCTTGAACATCACTAATTAGCACGTACTCATTTGAGGACGTTGGGACTTCATTGTTTGCAATCCTGTATTTACACAGTCATGTTCAGGTATGACATATTTTTTATTGCACGTTGGTGACTTTATTATATTACACAATGAAATAATCCCCGTGTCCACATATGAGGACTTTTTTTTTTTTTTTAGGTCAAAGCAAATCTCACATCAAAATAACCAAATGAATAATACAAAAGAACAAAATCTCTTCAAATAAACAAACTTCCATGTGTTCCTAGTTTGGGATTTACATGTTTGATTAACATATCTCCTCCAGTCTGAATACCTGACAGTGACATACGACAACGATCAAGTGAACTCAAAACTAGATTATGCCCTCTGCTGTTTAAAAAGGGCGTTGCGGTTCATTTTTCATCGGCTGATTTGAATCATCACACATTTACATTGATTTTTTAACTGTCGCGCAATGCGTTGTTACATCCCTAATAACATACAAAGCAAAATATGGGGAAAAGAAAGTTGCTAGTAGGAATGTGGCTTAAAAACTATCGGTCATTAAGCCTTGGCTCTTAACATGCACCGAGGTTCTGCTGTTTCTATGGCCCAAGACTGAGTTAATAAGGCCACTTATCAGTGTTTTTATACAGGTATAGTTTACTACCTATGGCTGTTTTCTTTGGTTTATGTTTGAATCGGGCCCGTTGTCACAGCAGTGTTTGAAGAGCTCCAGCAGTAAGGCTGCAGCCACTTTTGTGTAAGAAAACACAGGGACAGAAGGCAGGAGGATGAGGAACAGTAAGATTCTCCTGGCTTCACTGAGCAGCTGTTTCCGTCCCCCGACTCTTTCATCTTTTATGTGTTTAGTCCGGCTTTTGTGTTTAAGCCATGGCCATCCTCTTTCTTACCCCCGCATGTTTGGAATGCTTCCAGTAGGGGCATAAAATTGCAACAGTGAAAGTACAAGGGAGGCAGTCCTCACTCCCTTCTCTGAGCATGGCCTCGTCTTCAACCTGACTTTAAGGCGCCTTTAAAAGAGCCTCCCTCTCCTATCGAAGCCCTGTCCCCCCAAGGTGTTTCCGCTGCTGCCACAGTGGTGGGGATGTTGGTCGATTTGGAGGTGTAGAATGAAGCAGGGAATGTAAACAGGCTCACACGTCTGTTTCTTTTAGCAGGTAAAGGTACAATATTGCACTTTCCGCAGTGCTTATGTGGATTTTTCTCTCAGACGCAGACACCTTATTAACAGTTTCACCACATTCTTTACATTCACTTCATAGTTGCGGTGGCATTAATTTGCAGATGAACTGTAAAGAATGTAACACCTGAGAATGAGCAGCGTAGTAATATCTGACGTGTGCTAATGATATGCACGCACATGTGGAACTTTTTATTCAATCTGATTTTCAAATGACATATTTACACCGTGGAAGAAACTAAACAATGAGTAGACTTCCCTGCGTACAGAGGCAGTTTGAATCTGGAAACTCAGCACGTCCTGCTGCTGTAATAATAGGGATTTTGCCTAATTTCCCTAGAGGATTATAGTCTATGCTGTCAAAGTCAAAATCAGGCAAACGTGCGGGAATATAAACATATGAATTGTGTTACCCTGACATTTAATTTAGTTCAGTTATCAGTTCAGTCTCACGTATCGGGCACTAAATAGTGGATCCTGAGCCTGATTGCATGGAGAGTGGTGTCACAGAATAAATATCCACCACTTGGATACTCTGTCTCGAGCTATTTATAGCCTGCATGTGTGCGCATACATGCGAATCCTTGCCACATGTGTGTGTATAAGTGTGACAGCCGTCACTGGGTTGCTTCCCCAACTCTGTTGACAGTAGGTTTTCAGAGAGCCCGCAGCTAAAGCCTAATGTGATTACTGTCTTTGTGAAAGGGCTGGATAAGAGGTTAAGGGGTGGATATGGCACTGTGTGTGTGTGTGTGTGCGCGTGTTTGTGTGTGTGTGTGTGTGCGCGCGCGTGCGCGTGTGATGTGGTGGGAGCGCCATTGTGCGGGGTTGCATCGTCATATAGCTCTCTCATCACAGCTTGTCCTTTGAGCTCTGAGGGATCAGCTCGCCGTAGGCTTGTGATGAAGTGACTACACTGTGTGCCTGCTTTTGTACCGTGGCCACCGCTGATAACGGCTCCTCTGTCTTCCCACAGCTGAAGAGGCCAAGGAGCTGGAAGAAGACGAGTCAAAGACAGGTCAGCCAATCCACACCTGGTCGAGCCTCAGCCGTCTCACACAGACAGGAAACAGTGGCAGTTGAACGCGTGCTTGTCGAAGGGTTGCATCCTTAGCTAACGCCGCTGTTTCAAAATGTTTAAACCTCATCTTTTACATTCAGCACACATGCAAGGTTGCAAACACCACCAGGGCCAAAAAAATACAACTAAAAAAAGGAATTAGTTGTGGATCTGAGCCTGCAAACAGGACGTTTAATTCTTCACAAGTGCGGCGTCTGATCTAGAAGAGTGTGTCTTTCCCCTGTATACACTCTGTGTTTCTGTGGAAAGCTTTCAAGTTGCAAATATATGGTATTAAATAATGCAAAAATCGCCCACAGTTTAGTCTGTCTTCTTTAGCAAGAAGTGCAGTTATCGGGATGGTAGGAACCCAACTGGACGAGTAAATGAGCGCACGTGAGGAGCGAAACCAGCTCCAAACACCGAGACCATTCAACACAGCAGCCCAGTGAGAGCGAGAAGGAGGATTTAAGGCAGAAAGAGGGAGATGGACGCACTAATTTAGTGATGCCAACAGGCTGTTTTACATTATTCGCTCCCCCAAAGCTACAGCCATAACAGTAAAATCTATCTTGTCTGTAAATTTAATGGTAACAAGTTCCGCAAGTTCCAAGCTTCAAAAAAATGCCAACAGTAGTGCTGCCGTGCACTGCACTCAAACGATCCCGTTTATCAAGCCAAATTGATTTTGCAATTGAGTCCTGGCTGAAATGTGTTGCACATTGTTGTCACTCGGAATAAGTTGCTCTGAAAATCACGAGGACTGGTCCAGCAGAATAAATAGACAGTCCTTGTGACCGTCCTTGCACCTCTTCTAGTATTCTCTAAGCTGCTATTCTTTCCAATATCTAGTTTAAAAAAAAACACACACACACACAAAACAAAAAAAGCCTAAATAAGTGGTACTTACCATTAGGAATTTTGCTCGGGAAACAAACCGGACAGAGCCGAGCATTTAAACAAGGAAATAAAGAAGAACAAAGAGTCAACACTAGTGCTCGCATCTCTGTCAGACAGTCCTAAATTGAGCTAAATGCTATTATTAGCATTCTAACTCTGCGATGGCAAAGCCAGCATCGTGATCTGAAGTGTGTAATGTTTCAAAGGAAAGAGCTCTCCTTTTTGCTTTGAACTTAATGCTTACACCGAGGCAATAACAGGACTTGCAATAACAGTTCTAATGTGCTGGTGTTTGCATCACATATAGATATACTTAGATATCTACCTCATTGTTTCCTTTCCTTTTACCGCAGCACTGCGTCAACTCGATGACCACTCGATTGACGCAGGGTCGCCCTTCTTCATAATGCATATATTAATTAGTGTAATAAATCAAATCCAACACTAAAATATTACAAAATAACTTTTGTAATTGTTATTGGCTTGGATCAAAGCAGCAGAGGAGTCTGCGGTCCACTGCTACGTGACGATGGCGGAGACACTTCTAACTTCCCGATGAGTTGCACACGTGTGTCTATCTGTCTGTTGTAATGGCTCGACACCAGGAAGAAAACTGAAAAACTGATGTTTTCACATGTCAGGTGTGATTGTACGGATTCAGCAAATGAGTTATTACACCTGATTCTGTGCTAATTAGTGCGCTTCAGAGAAGTTAGCTGGAATATTTTCTAAACTTTTCAGACATCCATCATCAGTGTTTTCCATTCTTCCCGGTCTCCTTGTACTGCTGACATAAGAGTGATGTCAGTCCACTGATCTAACTCTCCGAAAGTAACCGAATAAGCATATTTATCAAAACGCATCTTTTTAATAAATTTAAAAAAAAAAGTGTTTTCTGTAGCTTTGCACTGAATGGGAGTCCTGGGTTTGCTCCATATTTATATTTTGCTTTTGAAGAGTGCCAGTGAACCGAGGCAATCTGCAATGTGTGCTTCTTTTTCAGTGATGAGAATAATGTGATATTTTGCTTAGTATGAAGATGACCTTATGAGGCCAGAATTAATTTCGCCATTAGCAAGCAGAGCAAGCTTCTTCTGCCTGCCTGGCCTCAGTAAGTACCCCTCACAGTCCTGAGCAGTCCTCCCTCAAGCGTTAATGTCATTAGAGTTATTCATTTGACTCCTTCTTTATTCTGATTGAATTATTTAGCCTTTCTGTGAACGCCAAAGTTAATACTATGTGATTTTAATAAGCCGAGAGGTGAAGGAGAGCCACTGAGTGAAGGGGGACAATGGCTTTTATTCTCTGCTGCCTCTCTCATGAATGTTTCAGAGAGATCTGTGCAGCCAGGAGCCGGGTGAGCCATCCCGCAACTAGCGAGACTTAATAGCTCAGCTTTAGCTAAAGGGGCTAGCGCTGGAGGACCGTAGTGCGCCTGCACTCCAGTGACAAGGCGGCATCTCGCAGCCACCTTCGCTCCTTCTCGCCATCGACCGCGTACCTGGTCGATCCAGGTGGACGTTGTGGGCGGCGAGCTTGTGAAATCAAGCTAATGGCTCTGTCTTCAGAGATCACTCCCTAAGCAATCCAGACAGGCAGCTTTGTTTTGCCATCTGGCTCCAATTGCGCTGACAAAGCCAGAGGTTCCTGCATGAGACAAAGGAGCTGAAATGAGCCCCACTTTAATAAACCCAGGATGATGGGGAGCCACGTTTGTGTGTTATCTTAATGAGCTGTCCAAAGGAGAGCGCGCCTCCCCTTTCAAAGCCAGCCTGATTGGAACAATAACTAGTGATAACTAGGGACCCAGGCTCATTCATTTGCAGTAGGGGTAGGACGCCTTTGTTGGCTTTACAGCAGAGGCAAATAATGTTTAACAAACAGTGCAGCTCACATTCTGGATGCGTCCGTGGGTGCCTAAGTCAACAGTAACGATTTCACACACACAAACACGCAGTCAAAGAGACACACCCACGGCGCACAAAAATAAGCAGTTATACACTAATGCCATCCAGAGATTTTGCAGTGCATACAGTTATTCCTCCGTTCATCCCTCACCTCCCCTCAGAAGTGCGTTTAGTAATCTGAGCATGATGCGCTGTTTAGAGGGGGCTGCAAGTCGTGCAAGCGCGGCTCCTCCTGTCAAACACTGGCTTCGGTTTGTGTGCGCCAGCCCCCGTCTCCCTAAAGCTCGGACTCCAAGGAGTCGGGCCTTAGCAACAAGACCCTGGAAGAGAGTGCAAGTCAGTGACCCAGTTCTTTCACAGACAAAGAACCGTTGAAAAACAACAATTTGACTCGGCCTCCTGAAAGGAGAGCGAGATGTGAAAAACGGTTTTATTAACCCTTCGTAACGGAGGCGAGGTCCCACGGAGGTGGGAGGTTAGGGAATATTGGGCCTTGTACAGCCGATAGCCGAAGGAAGCCCCACCCTCCGCTCTCTCCTGACTCGTTGATGCTAAGGCCATCGCTGAAAAATAGATGAGCGCCACTAAAATCATATTACAGCGTCGAGCCCGGGAGCTCATCACCCTAAATGTTGTGCTGATTTGAAGTAGCTAGCTAGTTAAGGCTATGAGAAGGTGACTCTTGAGCAGACAGACCGACAGAAACAAGGACGACTGCACCTGAGTCAAAGTCACCTCTGGTCTTATTATATTTAGTTTTCCGTCTTGTCTATCAAGTTACATAGCAATAAAAATACTACACCTTAATGTATGACGAATCTAATATTCTACACATTTCCCGTGGGAATCGAGGTGTAGCGTCTTGAGTGAATGAATGAAATTGTTTAATGATTCCTATTGGGACTGTGGCTTGAGTTCCTTGAGATGACATGTTTTTTATTGCCTGTGGGATCCGTTATACTCGCAAATAGTGAGTTTGACTGTAGATAGAAATGTGATTGTTCGTATAGCCATAACAAAATACACTGTAGAAAACTGGATAACCAGTAATGACTAAAAATTACTGTAGTAAATTTGATATTTTTCCAGTTGGTGAAAATCCCTGAGTTTGCGTTCTTGCTGTACAAATGTTTGACAAATCGCATAATATAAATTCATAATCTACCTGTTATTCTTTCATGTATTTCATATATTTTAATTTATATGAACAACTTATTCCCAATAATCAATATTACACATAGTCACTAGTCACCTTATAAGCTACACCTGTTCAGCTAATCAGCCAATCACAACATTTAGGTGTGTAGACATGGTCCAGGCGATCTGCTGAGGCTCATACTGAACATCGGAGTGGGAAAGTGACTTTGAACGTGACATGGTTGTTGGTGCCAGACAGGCTGGTCTGAGTATTTCAGAAACTGCTGATCTATTGGGATTTTCACACACAGCCATCTCTAGAGAGAGTGGTCTAAAAAGGAAAGAAATATCCTGTGAGCAGGAGGTCTCTGAGTGAAAATGTCTTGTTGATGCCAGTGTTAAGAGGAGAATGGCTGGACTGGCGTGGGTTGATAGAAAGGCATCAGTAACTCAAATAAGTGGCGTATGCAAAAAAGCATCTGTGCACGTAAAACACTATGAACCTGGAAGAAGATGGGCTATAGCAGCAGCAGCGGGAGACCAAGGACCTTAACTAAGAAAAGGGAATTGAGCCAACAATTCGCAAGTACTCTCCACAATTGAACAATAGAAGGTTGGAACAACATTGCCAAGTCTGAAGAATCTTAATTTCTGCAGTGCCATTGAAATGGCAGGGTCAGAATTCAGCCTAAACAACATGAAAGCTTGAATTCAACCTGCATGAAACAGGATATTTACTGGCCACACTTTGGGCACCATAGTACCAAATGAATAGTGTTCAAATGCTAATGTTTATTACTTTCAGACCACAGTATGTGATGTCTTTTCGGACTGTTTTTTTTTTTAACATGACGATGAGTTCACTGTCCTCAGATGGCCTCCACAGTCACCGAGAACTTAGTTGAACCCATACCACAAAGAATGAAGTTAATTCTGAAGACAAAAATGAAGTCCATCTGGTCTAGGGAGGTGTACCTAATAATGTGGCCAGTGAGTGTTGCATAAACTTAGAGTCTGCCCAGTGCAGATCTTGGCATTCTTGTGCACTCTCAGTCTTATGTGATGCTCACGTTAGCATTTCTACACTGAATCCATGCCGCCCTATTCTTGCTAAAAAATCTGCTTGTCAAGAAATAATCTTACAACCTTGACATCCTCGCATCCTCCATGGCTTCGGTTCCTTTTTCACATTATTCGTCAATGCCATCACAGTTATTAGGTTTCTGGTTAAACTTCACTGCACTCAGGTGTTCTGGCATTTTTATGACATGTGACATTTTGCAGTAACTACGCAGCAGCAGAGCCCACCAGTATAACGGCTAAAGCGATCTAGACAATGAGGTCATGCATGTAAGACCAGACAATAGCTAATTAAAATCCACTCTTGCCAGCAACAGGATGAGGGCTCTGCATGCGACGGTTTATGGAGTCATTTGAAAACGTTCTCCCAGTTTTACTCAGCATACGTCCCGTTTGTGTTGGAGTTTGCAGAATTCTGCATCTTCTACAATGTAATGCTTGAACTTAAGTGACGTATGTGCCAACGCTGCAAGTACAGATCTGTCCGTTGTTTTATTTTTTTTGTCACCATGTAAAAAATACTCTCTGTGACAGAAAATATTTGGTTAATGCGACCCTTGAGTAACAGGCCAACAAGCAGAGCCAGCAGTTATGACAGTGAGGAAGATGAGTGGTGGACTTCAACACTTTCTTTTGTCCAATCAATTGCTGTATTTCCATTACCCCTGGAAATGCGCAAAACCCAGATATCACAGTTAAAAAACTGGTAACAGAAATGCAGAGGTTTCCAAAAACCTCTCTAATATCACTAAACCGTTTTTACACTCTCATAACATAATTTGTATATAATGTATAATGTATCGATATATAAGTGTATCGCAAAAAAAGTGCAAGTGAAGTGTTGATAATTTAAGAGAATTGTAGGATATCGCGAGACGAGACACTACGAGAGTTACAGCTCATTTTCAGAGCACCTTTCAATGGAAACACTTACAAAAGGCAATAATACTTCATTTCAGAAATATTGCTTTTAATATTGCAAAAAAAAATGTAATGGAAACGCAGTTACTGAGTTTTGGTGTGTGAGTTTAATTCTTGTCACGCTGAATTGAGCTAAATTTAGAGGCCCAATCTGAGAACTAAAAAAAAAAGTTGGATTCTCTCGTACAGGCGTCACCCCACCAATGCTCATTAAAACATTGCATACACTGTTCTTATAGCACAACACAGACCTGCAGGCCACTAACATACCATTCCACATTACTGCAGTTTGGATTGAGAGGGCCTTGGGAAGCCGACCCAGGCAGCGCTGCTTGACACGCCATGTCTTTTTACTGGCGCCACATACTCAGCCACTGGGCTCTCCCAGCGGTCACACATTACTGACTAAAGATATGTAAATAGAACATTCGTGTTGCCTTCATTATTAGATGTGGGTCACCGGATAACTTCAAGAGTGCTAATTAACAGAGCTCACTCCGCACCATTGCTTAGTAGTTGCACATATTATCCTTTCCTAAGGAACATACATGCACTGCATGTATGTTCCTTGCTGTTTCAGGAACACACTGTAAGCCACATATTTTCAGCCGTGCTTTCTCCAAGGCTGAAAACTGATGCGCTGAGTTGGTGCTGAAGGCCAAGTGAAACAAGATAATCATGGGAAGATGAAGCGTGTATCACATGAATCCCACTACAACACAACCTCCAGTTATATGCAAATTAATATGTTGCTGTGTGCGCTTTCTGTTTTATTTTATGTATTTTATACCAGTTATACATACGGGAGAGGATTAGGGCCACTGTGGGGAAAAAAAGTGAGTTCTGACTTTAAACTGAAAATTCTGACTTTAGTCTCAGAATTCCGAGAAAAAAGTCAGAATTCTGACTTTTTTTTTTTTTTTACAGAATTCTGCCTTTAAACTCAAAAGTCAGAAGAATTCTGCCTTTAAATTCAGAATTCTTAGATTAAAGTCAAAATTCTGAGAAAAAAAGTCAGAATTCTGACTTTTTTTTTTTTTTTGCAGAATTCTGACTTTAAACTCAAAAGTCAGAAGAATCCTGCCTTTAAAATCAGAATTCTGAGATTAAAGTCAGAATTCTGACTTTTTCTCACAGTGGCCCTGATCCTCTTCCGTACATACGAGTAAGTGTTACTGTAAAAGCTCTGGCAGTTGTCAGAGAAACTTTTTCCCACTTCCAATGCTCCTCCCGTTCATTGAGGCGAGGCTCATCAAGAATGTGCTCCACACCGAGCTCCTCTCAGAGGCTACCTCTCAGAGGTTATCTGCTGGTGATCGTTGTCAGAAGGGATAGAAGAAAAATAGCAGCCCCTAAATCATTTGAAATAATGAATGTTGTCACAGTTGATAAAAGCAGTCAAACCACTCAGCGTGGTACATCACGACGAGAAGCCAGTCCCACCAGTAGCTCGTTTTGCATATTAGACAAAAGTAACAGGGCAAGGAGGGCTTTTGTGTGAGGATGGGTGTACTTCAGGAGTGGAGGCAATCTTTTTTTTTTTTTTTCTCTGGGATGCGGCGCTGTTTACATCCTCCTGCCTGCCATACACCTCCCCGCACGCACACCCCCAATCCCCCTTCTGTCATGTAATCTACGCTCCTCTGACAGCACAGCCAAGGCCCGGTGGGAGAGTGCCTATCCATCTCACTACCCCAATCTGCCTCCCCTGTTTGGTTCCACATGAGCACTCAGCTGCTGTGACTAATTAAATAAAGCGCTGTGCCCTCTGCTTCCTGTTAGCCATGGCAAGGTTGGTGCACAGAGATGGAGCGGAGGAGGAGGAGGAGGAGGAGGAGGAAAATGGATGCTGAAGGAGGAAGGGGCAGGATAACAGCCCACAAAGCCTTTGATAACGCCATGGTCCACGAGACAATAGAAGTGAAAGTTAACAGCAGTGCCGACATAAACGCTGCACAGTAGTTATGCAGTAATCACGTTGCTGCCAGATCTCGAGCCCAAATATTCACTTTTGTTTGCTTCCTTTGCAGCTTTGACGGCGCTGAGAAGCTAAGGTCGAGAATGAAGGTGAGTAGGACTTCGACGTGGGCGTGTTTGTGTCTTTAAGCGCACCTGCGTCCCTGTGTGTCGCTCACGTGTCCCTTTATTTTCTTTTTATCGCAATCGTCTCACTCTGGAGGACGCAGTGTCTCTGGGGGCTACTGGTAAACGCCGCTGTAATGAGGCCAGGCCGCATTAATTCAGCAGACAGCCGGGGAAATGAGAAGTCTTGACATTTTGATTTCAGGAATCACAGGGTCACTCGTTGATATGACAAATCTATTTCGTTTTATCAGCCACGCAAACATACTTTTCCCGGCGCGCTCAAACATTAAGAGTCTTATTAATTGTAAACAGTTGAGCTGTGAGTCATGCAGGCCACCTTTCTCTTTCTCTCTGCCTGAAACTGTGCGTATTCAGCGCCGCCCTCGAGAACTTTTATAACTGCCAACTTCACTTGGAGTTGCTTTCAATGAAAGTCTTACATAATGAGGTTAATAGGCGAAATGTAAACATCCTGTCACTTCTTTTTTTCTATCTGTTTGGTGATTTTATGTCTATTTAGAAGAAGAATTATTTCAAATACATCTAGTATACAGCAGTGAGAACATTTAGTGCTTTGGTCAAGTCATAACGAGATAATTTCCCGGCACACACCCAAAATGGACTCAAGCCCCAGATATGTGGCCCAACAACCATGACAACCATCTAGCCAGTGGTCCCCCCAAAGAGAACAGTTTCTGGACGAGATAGCGAGCGTTTTTTTCAGTTTTGCAGGTCATACAGTTTTTCTTTTATTTATTTTTTTACCTACTGGTATTTAATTAAGGGGTAAATTAATAAAGACCATATCATTTTATTGTTTCCATCGGCCTACTGCAATTAAAAGGAGTAAACCGATAAGGCTGTTTTTGTTCTTTGTTTAACCTACTGGAGTTTTTTTTGTTTTTTTTGTGCTTCAGAATTATTTAATTGATTTTCACTCTTTGTATTTATTCTTTTGAATGAAACATTTGTTTCACTCCACAACAAAGGCTTTATTTGCCACACTGTTAGGTGCTCCAAATCTGACTATTGTCTGCAATGGATAAGCACATTATAGTAATTGTTACCCCTTATGCCATGGGTCTTCAACAGGGGGTCCCCAACCCCTAGGGGGTCGCAAAATCTTTGGGTGATCAGACATTTTTCATGTATTTTTCTTTTTTTTATTTGTTATATAACACAAAGTTAACATATTGTAGTGAAGGGATAAATCAGGCGGCACTTCACTCATTCAGCGATACAGGAGCTGTCTCAACAGCACCACAGTAGCCCCAGACCTGTCAATCTAAGCCTCCTGTACACAGTAGGCCCCGCCCTTATCACTGCTGAGCCAATAACAAGGCCGCATATTACACACTGACTCTGTCAGGTTCCCCACAATTGGCCGAGAGCCTATTCAAAATGTTTTGGTGATTCAGTGATTAAAGGTAGTTGCACGGCCGCCCTGCTGTTGCACATGTTTGAAATTTGCATTATTTGAATAGCTGAATATTGAATGCAAAATGATAATAATGTATATTTATAAATAGCACTGGACTGAGGTTAATATAACACATATAGTAGGTAGGGGATCCCTACTTAATCTCTCCATTAGCTTGGGGGTCCTTGGCCTGTAAAACGTTGAAGACCCCTGCCCTATGGGAACAAGTGAGTCAAAGTAAGTACTTTTTTTCTAGCAGCTTAAGACAGATTCCGTGGTCGTACTCGGTATCGACCCATAGCACTTCCCTGCGATTGGCCATTGATAATCGGCTACAAAAGTGATGATCGGAGCAGCCCTAGTCTTAAGAGGTGGATTACTGTAGTTTTCCAAGTCGAGATCATGTTGCAGCAGGGAAACGTGATTAAAAGTGCACCAGTCTGCACAAGGCGAGGGTCTTCTTTTAGTCTTTTATCAATGTGCCGAAGTAATACTGATGACCGGCGTTAGACTGAATGATCAGTATTCATTTACAAACTTTAACAGTTTTATTAATCGAAATACACCACAGCTCAGAGCATTAACATGAATTAACATGTCAGTAAATTGGCCTCAGACATAATGCATCAAGGATAATTATTATATAAATCTGTTCCCCTGAGAAGCAGCAACACAAAGCTCAGTTTGGATAGAGGGTGTACTGGATGATGTTTAACAGCACTGTTCCTATTCGCTTATTTAAGAGGCCCCTCACATTAAAAGAGCAAACTGCAGTATATTCTAAGGTACGTACTGTATTTTCGAGCCCTATTTGTGGGGAAAGTAAGGGATGAATACGCGTTCGGGACTGCGGACGGCGACTCCCTCTGTACCAAATGAGGACAGGTGGAGACGGCTGCGAACATTCGTTAGTGTCGCTTTTTTGACTCGGACTGATTTCGCGATGGCGTCGCCGTAACTGTTCCGTCTTCATCTTTACGGCGGTGTGCTCTGAATTACTGGATGACTCAGTCGAACGCCCTGATGAAAGAGGAGAGAGTCGAGAACTGAGAACACAGACAAACAGATTAGTCACTGCAGAGCATGTGGCGAATTGTTGCATAACCACCGAGGGGATGATGTGGAACCTCTTCAGCACATGAGCTTTTTATGGAGGCGCCAAAGAATGGGCCCCAAAGGTAGAGGACACAATGGAAGGTCCTCCGCCTGTGGGAGGATGATAGACACATTGTCTGGATTACCTGACCAGAGACTCCCGGTATCTCCGCATCTGACTGTCTGTATGTTTCTTGCCATTTTGCTGCAGTGTGAAAAGACTCCCCCATGATCAGCCCCTGGCTGCTGTAGACTGCAGTCCTCCCTCTTTTAGCTCTTATTCACTCCTGCTTGCTCCAATCCCAAAGCCATCCAGAACGAGACAAATATAGTCTTGGACAGAATCCATTTATGTTCCGTTTCTGTCTCCGTCGTGGTCTTTGGGACCTTGGTGATGTTATGCCATCTGAGTATTGCCACATGGTGTGGGGCATCGTTCTTCTGTTGACCTTTTCCTTAATACTTCCCCTTGACTGTTTGTTTGTGTCTTGGCATTTCTCGGAGAGTACAGATGGTGGTGTAGGTTTTTCTTTTTTCTTTTTTTTTTTTGTTCCAAGCAGACCAGTTTTAAACAGACTGGCAGGCTGAGGCTTGTCTGTATGGCTTTATTTGCTATTTTTAGCGACTTTACTCTAGATGTAGTGTGACCTGAACTAACAGCAGCAGCAGCAGCAGTAGTAGGCAGACAGTTATTTCCAGTGGGAGCCATTCTTCCCCTGAGAAGAGGAATGGGGTATTCCCAGAACTTCCCCCCTCCTCTGCATTCATCCATGGCCGGGCTGTGTCATGCTCCATCTCCCTCCCTGAACCCGGCGCTTGGACCTCTACAGACCAAGAAAGCCCGGAACCACTGAGCTATTTCAGGACGACTACAGTACAATAACTGACAAAAACAGTGAAGTGAGACCGAGAGATATGTTTTGTTTTCATAGCTTTCTTTCCCGAGTTAAAAGATGTCTTCCCCCTTTTGTTTTGACATAGATCTTTTGATATTGGATGCTGATATTTTGGGAGACATTTTAGAGACACTCCATCAATTTTGATGTGACAGATATTGAAGGTTCTTTGTCACAATGCTGCTGGAGAGATGGCAGCGCAGCGTAGTCTGTCTTTTGTCAGAAAATGAAACCAGATTTCATTATTTTAGCTGCTGTGTTGTGTGCTTTCGCTGTTTCTCAGGGCTGACAATGAAGGGAAACCATCATTAGCGGAAAAACCCTTATTAAGGGGAAGCCTTTTCTTGAAGCTGATTTGATTAACTGCATACAGTAGAGCTTGCACCCCGATTTGTGCATGTGTGTGCACTTTGTTCGCACATTGATTGGAGAGCACAGACAGAGAAATTTAGAAGATGTTAATATTCTTAAGTTCAAATGAGGCGCTGGTCAATATCACCAGGAATAATTGTACAGGAGTAAATAATTGTTTTGAAGGGAAACACTCGAAGGCCGGTCTTCATAGTTTAAATGGGAAAAAATGCACGCACGTCACATTAAAACGCACGGCAAATACTGTTGTCGACCAAAAATAGCCGGCGGACAGGTTCCCAAGCTAATCGAACATCTGACAAGCAACTCTTTGCCGTGTCCTCTCCTTCACTCTCATTTCACTGGGCCTCTAACTCTTACTTTAATAACCAGCAGTTCGGTGTCAGTTGTGTGAATACTTTTTATTACAAGGTTGGACAGTTACAGCTTGTTTTTATTATACCCTGATTGGTCGTTGCCATAAAGCCGCAGCATGCAGAGTGACTAGGAGATGATGAAAGGTGCTGAAAGTAATTTCCTGTAACTAGCCAAAATAAAGTCCGGTCAGTAGGAGTCAAAGAGAGGACATTTGTCATTACTGTAGTATCCACTGACCTTCACCGCGGCTGTTATTGCGAGGTAATATCCTGCAAGCCCCGAGACCTCCCCGCTGCTGAATCACCCTGGATCAATTATTCTAATATTTGTGTGGCAGTTTTCCTATCGATTAATGCATTTATGCAGAGTGCAGCATATCTTATTTAATAAAGCAGGGCTTTGCATTTAATTAAGTCATTTTAGAGTCAGGGGCCACTTTGTTTTCATAAACCTTTGCCTTATCGATACGTGTTCGCTGGTGACTTATGTTTATCAACTTTTATTGTTTCATTACTGGCAGCGAAACGTGCAGACGGCACAGCAAATGGCTTTCTGCAGCACACTCAATATTTTTTAGACGGCGCACACAGTTTGTTGCCACCCTCAGCGTCCCTCACCGGGCCGCGCTGAGCGTTATCATAAATATTACATACTGATCTGTTATGGCAACGCGGCGGCTCTCGAAACTCCGACAACAGCAGATGTGTCCAGTTAATGAAGTCTGAAATCGGTATTTAAGACCCAGGGACGTACTTAAGGTTGGTCGCTGTTTTTTCGGCGGAGGAAAGCCGGGGTTTTTGTTGCTTTAAAGTGAAGCATTACAAGGAAAGTTTTTCGCTTTTTAAAGTAAATCTCTTTTATATTCGCCGCTTTTATGTACGGGGGGAGATGGCACACATTTTCTCAACTCTACGCGCTGACCCAGCAGAGAGCGAGCTCCTTAAAGGCCATAAATATGGGTCAAAATCTCCCATCCTTGTCCGCAGAACCCGGTCCAGCCGCCATCAAACATTAATGCAACACTTCAGAAAACTGAATGAGTCAACTTGTTACTTATTTATTTTTTTTTTTTAAAAGTCTCTCTTTGTATTATCCAGTTGATGGATACTCACTATCAGTGAGAGTCTGCACAAAGAGTCTGAATAACGCGGGTTCAGGCAAGGCTTGAATATATGAATATTAGCTTATTGTTCCTACAATACTGTATCACATCGCACGGATGACTCATCTGACACAGAAAAAAAATAATATCTCAGAAGTCGCGTAGTTTAAAGAAACCTCATACCTTCCCAGGTGAGAATCTGCACTGGATCGCGAGCCTTCTGTTCATAATTTACAATGATTCTTTTTAAAAAGTCTTTTTAGTCTTTATATATGTTAAGGGAGAATGGGGAATGGTGCGGCGCGGAGCCTTGGCCCAGCCAGAGATAGCTGCAAATGAGAGGAGAATAAATATTCAAAGGCAGACATGAAGGGAATAAAGAAAACTCTGTGAAATGAGCAGCGGCGTGGACGATCCCGGTCATCTTACCTGCGGACTTTCCATGAATTCCAATGAGAGTGCAGATTACATTTTTTAAAGATAGGCCCTATAGGTGCAATTAGCGCTACATAATGGGCCCTTTGCAGTCCCTTCTGGAGAGTTCTGAAATATCGATTAAATTCGCCCCTATATATTCACTTAAACTCTGGGCTGTCATGCTAAGACTGCGTCTCGTTGCTGTAGGTTTTTTTTTTTTGCTGTGTTAGCTCAGTCTTTTCTCTGTCATGGTACAAAGAATAGACAGGAGATGGGAAAAAAAGGAGGGGGGGAAGGGGATGGGGTGAAATTAGAAAGGAGCAAACTTGTGTGATTTTAAAAGCTTGCTGCGGCGACGTGCTGGAGACGAGGCGTGACTGCTCTGTTTTATTTTTCGCTCCTTTTCGGGGGGATGAGCGGCGAAGGTCGAGGACGGCAAACGAGGAGCCTCTGCGGTTCGTCCGCGCCGTGCGTGGCAGGTGTAGCCCGGCAGACACCGATGATGTCAGACAGGACACTTTACGCTGGACCCTCTCCGGGGAGGTGCAGCGGGTTCCTGAAGTCGAGTTTGACTCTCTATTTCAGTATCTCCCATCCCTGCATTATTTATGCTTTTGTCTCAGCCATTTATCAGCATTTTTATTCCCCGCCGCCTCATTCTACAGCGCATCCCCCGTGATGGAGCGGGTCGCGGCAATGATAGCCTCTGAGGGAAGCCAATAACCGAATGCAGCGGCTCATATTGATATCAGAACGCCGTGGAACGGACAAGTGCGCCGGCGTAGCAATCTCTGCATGCTGTCGAAAGCCCTGGCAAACATCCATCCACATCGAAATAGTGCAGTGGAAAATAATGCGCGGGCAAGAAAATGCTGCGCTGGCTCCACTTTCTTACCTTTATATTAATTTTTAGGAGATGGGGCTGGTAATATGTGAGCTGCAGGAGGAGTCGCACAGCAACTGATCAATGACAGCTAATGAACACGGCAGGAGTTCTGCTCTGTTTGCCTCTCGACAGAGAGCTGCCTTCTCCAGAGAGCTCCTTCTCTCCTGTTTTTGCCAGAAAGGAACAGGAGCCTTCATTGTAACCAACTGCCTCTGGGCTCAATTAACTACCATAGATTGCTCGTGATGCAGATGAGAGGCCGCATACGAGATCAGTGGCGTGTTGATGTTGGAAAACACACAAACAGACGTGTGTGTGTGTGTGTGTGTGTTTGTGTGTGTGCGTGTGGATGAGAACTGGACACTGATTTTGAGATTAGGGCATCAGAGTACAGATGATGAAAAAAGCTGCTCAAAAAAAAGAATGTAATGAGCAAAAACTAGTGATTATCCCAATAACCAGAGTGGACATGATGTGCATGCGCAAGTGTATATTCTCTGATCCTGTTTATCGGGCTGCGTGCAATACAGTTGGGACATCAGATGGAACGACGAAATATGAAAATCAAAAGGTTGCACTCAATCACTAGATTCCACGATAACCTGTGATGTTATCAACACTCACACATTCAGCTTCTTCCTGACGATCTCCATGGCGACGACACGGCTCGTCTTGTGTCGTGGTCACCGAAAGGGTTTCTCTGACGGAGAGAACTTTGGTCGGATCCAGGCTTTCTCCGTCCAGGCTTTGTTCTGGAACGGCAGAACTTTTCACATTTGAAACGTTCGCCAGCGAGCGACAATGGGCGGCGTCCTCGTTTTATTCTCGTAGCAAGAGGGAGTTGGATTTTCTAAACGGATCCTGTCATATTGTTTACAAAGCTCCTGGCTATCAAAGAGAATATGTTCAGCACCAGAACATTTACAGATGGTACAAGCTGAACACTGAACGCCCCCCCATCACCAAACACCCACCCTCGCCCCCCCCCCACTGCGATGGGAATATGCAAAACATATTGTTTACTGAACGGCGAGAGATGACTTTCATGCGCGGCTTTCTGAAGTGCGCACACATTATCGTGAAACTGCGGGAGAAATTGCACGCGCTCAGAGGGAGGTTTGGACGCGCACGTGAGCGCTAACTGTGCATACATGCTAACTGCTTCCAAGTTTTTTTTGTTTTTTTTTTTATGATCATTTTTGAAGTAGGTTAACCAATGAGATAAAGAGGACCGGGTTCAAACGGGAAGAGCTCGTCATTCAAAATCGGGTGCGCAGAAGTGACGCGGCCCAAACGCACTTGTCAACGCCTCTGATGTGAGAAGGGATTGGAAATGATTTCTTGGCCTGTGATCTGATGTCTCATGCAGCTTGTTAGAGGTGCATTAGTGGAACATCCAGCCTGTCAGTCAGTCACAAGTGATCATTTTACTCTCAAATGACCCGTGCACTCAGACCACTGTGTTTTTCTCTCTCTCTCTCTCTCCCTCTCTCTCTCTCGCAGCCTTTTTCATCACTTGTTTTTTTTTCTTTCTTTTTTTTAAGCAATTACCCAATTGTCTGTGTCATTTCCATCCTTCCATTTTGCAGTCTGTAACACTGGCAACGGCTCGGTGTAGAAAGGCAGTCGGGTATGAGGAACTGTGCATCAGGCGGCAATGGCCTTTTCTATTTCTATGTTATCCTGCATTATTAAAAAAAAATAAAAAATACAGCAAAACATAATAAAACCTGCCCGTGATGGGAAAGTTTGACACCGGCCCCCCCCTGTGCGTACCCGCGTCGGGCTAAAGTGTGCGATGAAATTGGGCCGAATGTAAAACCCGCCTGACGTAAACATGTCACAGTCCTTCAGAGATCGCTCTGCTCCGCTCGGTTCGTCTTCTGAGGTGACAGTCACCTTCATGCTGCATCAGGGAACAAATCAATCACAGCACAGGTGGGAGACGCTCGCGGCGTGTCATCCCGCGTGACTCTAAATATTCATCCAGATTAACACGCTGAGAAATATAAGTGGTAGAGGGTAAATGATTGACTCGCCCCGTCGAGGTGGTCGGCGTCCCGGCGCAAGCGCCGAGTGAACCGGGAGCCTTCTCTTCTCTCCCTCCTTCTCGTCTTCCTCCCGCCGCTAAGTCACGTCGCCTACGGGGGCTTACCACAGGAGTCTCTTCAAATGATCCTCTAGTCTGAAGTGAAGAATCAAGATTAATGCACTTCCACGTCCCGCCCAGCCTCTGGGGCGAAAAAAGTCTTATAATTAACACCGAGGGGGTTGCGGACCGCTTTTTCGGCGAGAGGTCGAGGGTGGGGCGCGTCGACCAGAGGAGAAAGAAGAGCCGATGGAGGTGTGCGAGTTTTCGAGCGTGATGTATGCCGCTGCTTTGGAATAACGGTGTGGTAACAGAATGACCTGTCAGACGCCTCACTCTGGTGTATTGTTATTGGGATAAAGTGGAAAAGCTCGGAGCAGGAGCCGCTGCGTTGCTCCATCACTCACGGTGATCATTGTTATATGTTGTGACCAGTGTATGTATCACCGCACAAGCTCGCCAAGTTGCACTGCTGCTTCCAGTTAAAGTCCTCGCCGTTCTGCTGAGAACATGAGACGGATGTTACCCTTTCACATGTGTTTTCTTGATGTGAGCCACGGTCGCTGAGAGGATTGATGCCTCTCGTGGATACCGTGAGCGTTCCCCGCGACGACAAAGTTCGGAAGCAGCTAGCCTGTTAGCGACGTGACGCTTGGTTTAGAGTGCAAGATGCCTGTGGAATTGTCATATTTAGCCTGTGTGAGTTAACTCAAACTGATATAATATGTCAATTTGAGCTTTTTCTTCGGGTTGCAGGTGGGTGGATGTTGTTACCTTCAGGACCCAAACTCACTGGTTCTCCTCGTCTATGGGTATAGTTTACTGATAATTAACCGACCTGCCTAATGTTGCGTGGGTCTCTTTCGTGACACCAAAACAATAAATAAAAGAAACGGCGACCTGTTGAGGCGCATACCTGTGGTGTCCGGAAAATTGGAAGTTGCCCGCAGATCCTCTCGGTCCTGTGGGCTCGTAGATCAAGCTTTTTCCCGTGCTTCCTGTGGATGCTGGATTGGACTGGGATCTGGGGAGTTGGGAGGTCAGCGCCTTGGGCTCTTTGTTGTGTTCCTCAAATCATTCCTGAGCTGTTTTTTTTTTTTTTTTTTGGCCGGCGCAGAGGGATTTTTCTGCCGCTTTGTCCTGCTGGGGGGAGGCCGCCGTTGTCGTATCATTGCCCTGTGGGTCCATGGGCTGGATGCCAGGATCCCAGCTTTCCCAGCAGAACACTTCATTCTAAAAAAACATTCAGTTCGATGTTAATTGTTTGAACGGCCGACGAGACAGTAATCACAACCGTTTAAAACAGGGGTCGTCAGCGTTTTTCAGGACCCCCAAACTGATGGAGAGATTAAGTAGGGACCCCCTACCCACTATATGTGTTCTATACTAAACTCGGCCGAGTGCAATTCATAAATATACATTATTATTATCATGTTGCATTCGATATTAAGCTATCCCTTATCTCTTCACTAAAATATGTTGAATTCATGTTAATGTGTGTTTAAAGAAATTACGAAAAAATATTAAAAAAAATGGCTCATCAACCAAAAATTTTGTTTTGCAGTGCCCCCCTCTTGAAGACCTGTGCCTTGTAAGATTATCTTTCATGTCTCCTGATGTGACTCTTCACAACCGCAATTGTGGCTAATGTATTTATTAATTGGCTTTAAATCAGTGTTAATTAATCCACTCATATTCACGTAACTGACTGGTTAAAAAAAAAAAAAGGAGAATTGGCTGAAGGAATGCAGTTAACTTTAATTGGTGCCTTATTTGGCAGCATATACCTTACAGCTTACTTGAAGGCAGCGCATTTACACGCATGGTTCATCCTTATAATAACAGCCTCTTATATTTCTTCCCACGCTGACGATCCTAACCGCTATTTAAATACATTCCACGCGCCACCGTTTGTGTCCCGCCGAAACCCCTGGGATCTTATTTCTGCTGCAGGCTTGCAAGGTGTCTGCTTAAATGTAAATGTATCCTCAAAATCGAATCCATATATATCCACTTCTAGTATTACACCTCATAATTATCTCTTCTCGTGCGGAGAAATTGTCGTGATGCGTTTGATCATCTGGTAATGATCCTTAAGTATCACCCAGGTTCAGCCGTGTCCTCATTATTCCGCATCCTTCTCCAAGGTTATTCCCAGTCATTTACTTTCACGCCGTCATTCCCGCTGTTCGTCTTTGATAGCTTCTCTGATTGCTGTTGTGTTTCTGGTGGAGTCAAAAAGCTGCTTTTTTTTTTTTTTTTTGCAGCGTGACGTTTTGCAAATATCGACTTTTTTTTTTAAAGCGGGCGAATGGAGTAGAATGAAATATGGCACCTACATTTCACTATAAATGAGGAAAGAAATGGCCACAGTGTGGATTTACAACTCTTCATTAGATCGAATCCACCGCGCCGATGTATCTTTCACGTGAACAATCTCCTACAGGCCGAGGTAAATTAGTGTGCAATCTCGTGTACCGGCTGTAAATGAATCTGTCCATCAGCTCGTGTCTCAGGTTGTGCGGACGTGGAGGGATGGCTCTCCGCGCTTCCAGGGCTGCTTTGGATTCTCGGAGAAGCAGTTTGTTAAGCGCTTAAGTTGACTTTTTACTTTTTGATTGCCGCCGGCCGGCTCTGTTATTTTGTCAGATTCTGATTCGCGCTGCCGCAGATGTTCGTCCATTGTCTCGGTGAAAGTCTTCCATTTCACCCCTGACCTCCCTCCGCTTTGAAATGTGCATCCTTAGAGCGCTCCGGGAGGGAACGCGGGGGTAGATTCGAATCTGACGGGGAAAGAAATGAATGTGTGAAAATTGTGTTGTGTTCATTTGGGTGATGGATATGTTGGCACGTCAGATTACCCTCTGACAGGGAGCAAATGGAAACCAGCCTGGGTTTTCGAATCCTCTGCAAAACATATATTCTGGTGGCGAGCGTTGGCAATTTGCAAAGACTCCTAACCGTCAGAGTGACAGACTCCGCAACTCCGCTACTGTATCAGCCCCTCGGTTTGTCTTTTTGAAGCTGTTAGCAATGCCCTTAGGATTTTCATTTAGGATTTACACACATCCCACCAGCTGTCATGTGTAAAATGTAATAAAGGGATGATAATGAGCGTCAATTAGGAGGAAGGAGTCGCTCGCTAACGGAACTATTTTTGCATTTCCTGTGATGAAGGCGCGCGCCGAGCGCTTCAAACGCGAGAATACATCTGCTCGGTGAGTGCGCCGAGTCAAAGCCGTTCAAGTTACAGTGTGTGTCTAGTACAAGAGCGGATTCATGACAGGTTTAGACAAGTACAGCTGAAGTCTTAGAGGAACACAGAGCACGAGCAGGATTTCCAGTCGTAGATTATTAGCTCCTCTCGGGGTGTGCCGCACAGGGCGTTGGGTATCTCGTCGGCGAAAGCTGAAATTAAAAGTGGTGTTCTGAAGGGCGATCTCATGGTCCGCTTTGTTCTGACCTGAATAACGTACCTAAAAACCCAACCTCCGAGCTTACGGCCATTAAAGAGGCAGTGCTGCCTTTAAAAGCGTCGCGAGCGCCACGTATGACATAATTAAATGATGCCCAAGTTAAGTGCTAGAAGAGTGGTGGTCCGCAGGGATGAAGGGAGATGGGTTGAGAAGTTGCAGCAACTGTTAAATGTTTTTTTCTTCTTTGTTTCTTATATTTACGGCAGATTATTCCGCTAGTGCGACTACAAATAAAAGTAGAAAATGATGGGTGATCTAAATGCGAGGCCGCGTCTCATCACCGCTTGCTTTGTTTATTGGCTTATTTGTGATGAACCTGCACCGTCTGAATCTATTTTTTTTCCCCAAGCTAATCATCTCTTGCCACGGCGGACAGCCCGATGTTATACGTATTGTGTTTCTGTGTCTTGTTTCCAGGAGCCGGGGCCAGACGAGAGGAGAGGTTGCGGGAGGAGGGAGGGGGAGGAGGAGGAGGAGGAGGAGGAGATGAGTCTGGCGGGTAATCCCACTCCACCTATCCATCAACCTGGAGACTATTTCCAGCGTCCCCTGCAGAATGTCAAAGCCTCGCTGAGCAGAAGATGAGTCCATCATCTTCTTTCTAAGACTTTCCCTCGAGTTTCCATCAAAACATATAAACACATCACGCGCCATTATTTTCTATCGCCCTCCTTTCCTTTTTCCTGTCAATGGAGGGGCCGCGGCCGGCGAGCGAATGCAGTTGAGCGGGTTGCGTTCTATGCGGCATGCAGAGGAGATGCTGCGCTTGAAAAGCGACAGGAAGTGACAGGATCCTCTCTCTTGTCGCTGACACCGCTCTGTATGGGTTGTGATGGGGCATGTGCCAGAGATCTCCTGTCTAATAGGAAGTGAGACACTTAAAGAGATGACCCTGCTTCAGTCGCCACCGCCGTCTCTCTGCCAGGGAGAGAGCTTGGCTCTCCCATTACTCCTGCACTTGCTAATTAGCGTCTGTCGCTGGAGTAACTTGTACCTGTCAGCGTGCGCCGCTCTCCTATATTCAGTAAGTTGAGGGAATTGAAATTGAATGCCAGCTAAGCTCCAACAAACTGCAAATGGTGCATGGGATACACCCTGATTTTCTCACTGACCAGACAGCCTTATATGTAAGAAATTGTTTTTAATGAATTCAGACTACGGCGTGTGCTGAGTGTTTTCTCTCGTCCAGGCACAGGTACATGTTATTGCATTTTTTTTATTATTTGTATTTTTTACTTAAACAAGGCCCTGCGCCATATGTCCGTGTACGAGTGCCAAAGACCTTTGTGTGAAATTACACAGTGCCTATTTACATTAAAGAGACATGGTGAAACTGCCTGGTCATTGGTAATTATTGGTCCTGTTCCCAGGGCCACTTTGCGCTCGTTCAGTCAGAACAAGGTCGAGTTTATTACAGACATTTCTCCTCTACACCCACAGGATTAGCCGCGCCGTTCGAATTCATCCTTCCACTTTTCCATTAGTTGATTCATCTGCCAGCCCGACTATTCCACATAATGAGTAAAACATGAATTATGGTCAAAGTAATACAAATATTTCATTTACATGCAGATCAACACTGACATGTTGAATTGTTCCTGGTTAGACGCGGCCCTATTTTAGGGCTAATCCCTCTCTGTTTGCAGATGCTCAGTCATCCCAAACATTTGACTTCTTTTGAATAATGGATTTTCCCCGTGATTGTTTGTCGCTGTCATATGCGAAATAGCTACCTTGCATCAAGTCTGACTTGTGGAAGGAGTGCAGAAATCCCTCTGCGACGCCCCCGCTCACGAGCCTGCGCAGGAGCACGCACGCACATGGCGTCCTGTGGCTGAGCTGGCTGAGACTGTGGATCAAACCCTGGGCTGAGCCCAGATCTCTCTCTGTACAGTAGCCCTTGACCTTGCTTGCGTGTCCTCGTGGCCCAGACACCCGTCTGAAATTAAATTACAGATTAGTGGCTCCGGGCCCAAAGAGGGGTTTATTTGGTTGGCCCTTCTCTGAGATGCGCTCGTTTTCTCATTCAGGAACCGGGGAAAACGTCATGGGATTTAAAGGAAGAAAATGCCGGTCTTGAAGATATTTTCGTTGCGTCTGACAGTGAGCCGGTGCCTAAAATGGAACTGTCCGCAAACACTTTCACGTTGTATGAAGAATGGACAGAGGCACAGTGGAAATAGGTGTGTGAGCTGTGAAATGCGGGTGCTCGAGAGCAAAAATAATATGTATCGTAAAAGGGGAAAGAAAACAACCTGAGACAGAAGGAACTCTGATTACACAGCAGCTCGCCATTTCTTTTTACACCCTCCTCAACGTACGCCCTGGAAATTAAAAAGTCATTGTCGTGAGACAAAAAGAACAAATGCCAGGTTCTGATTAATTTGAAAGTCTGACAAGCCTTTCACAATCCTTACATGTGAATTATCTTCAGGTCAAAACAGCATTCAAGTGCAAGAGGTGGCAGAGGGAAGACTTTAAAATCTTGTGGGCACTTATAAAAGGGAAGTTTTGAAAGGCATGCAAAAAATACACCAGGAAAAGAGATTCTTTTTTAAGGCTTTTGATGACAGGTTGCTGATTTGAAAGATTCTGTCGACGCTCATAATAGATCCTCTCACAGTTTGTAAACAGTGTGATGGTATTTGAGGGGCGGAGCTTCTCTGGAGGCAAAAGATCTCAAACACTATAGCTTGTAAATGCAGATTAGCATATTTCAATGGACTGTTTTGGCAAGAATGGATGAGGAAAATGGATATTTTAGAGGATATACTAGTACAGTCACTCCCCGAGACCGTGAGTGTTATTTTAAAAAGCGTATTCTGTCTGATGGGACTACATTCACCGACCCCTACACTTTCACTCACCGGATGGACGATTTGACCAAAGGAGGACACAGAGGGGATGAAGCCTAGTCTGTCTGTATCAAGTGAAGCCTCTCCAACAAAGATATTACAAGAAGTAAGTGGAGCCACTGTGGAGGGTAACGTAGTAAATGCAACTTCTGCTTGAACACCTCTGAAACATATAACTAACCTTGCGCTAGTTCACGGTTAGCCTTAGCATGTATCAAGACTAAATAATCCAAATAATGATTGATTTAACGTTATTTACGTCAATTTAACACTTCCCTTGAGTTGTTGTGTTCTTAGCGCCCAATCCTTAGTGGAATTTAAAAATGACAGGCAAAGATTGGAGGTATTCTCCAAGTTCCCAGTTGACAAATCTACGGCGCAGACACAGCAGCCAGAAAACAAAAAAAAACAAAAAAACAACAGCTGCGATTCCAGGTAAGGATTATTAATCTAAACCGACACACTTCCAGACACACCACTCTCACTCACTGAATAGGCGTATGTTCTCATTATCTGGCTGACTGTGGATAAAAACCGCCGACTGAACATGCGGTCAGATAAGACGAATCTAAAAATGTTTCTATGAACGTGAATCTGAGAACACTTCTGGTTTTTTGTAAGTTGTCCACGCTTCTTCAGAGATGACACACTTCTGCTGCTCTGCATTTAACGTGACTTGAACGTGAGCTCCTGGCAAAGTGGTCACTCAAACGGGAACAGCTTTGCTTTTAAAATTTTAGCACAAGGTGAATGCTCTTCAAGAACCATCCTCCTCTTTTCCTGCTTTTGTTTAGCAGATACGTCAGAGTTGACATTCTCTCATAACTGCATGAATAGTTTGTCACATGTATTTAAAGTAATCTGAGCCTAACAGGAGCTAAATTGTCCCTTCCGTTGTTGCTATGGGACACCTGAGGTCGGCAGCTCTCAGTCCAAGTACCCCTGGACTCAGAGCTCTGCTGGCTGCAGTCTAATCAGGGACCGATTCACACCGGGGACGGCAAGTGAATGCAATTAAGTATGCAGCAGTAAAGAAAACCAGCTCCAGGACCAGGATTGAAGACCACTGTGTAATTGGTTTATTCATGGGAACGTGCGAATACTCCATCACAAGTTATCAACATGCGCGTAAATAGCTTGGGCAGCGGCCACTGGGCGCCCGCCCTGAATGGAAGTGTGCTAGCGCTCGCTAAGAATTCAGCTCACTGCGACTGGGCGTCCTTGCATCATTTTTACAACGCGGCTGGTTTGTTCACCGCTTAAGGAGAAAACGCTGTCGGCATTTTACGCTGTGTTTTATTTCTCCCGAGGAGGTTCGATGGTGTGTTTAGTATGCACTGGCCGGAGCAATATACATAAAGCAGGCAAAGCAACTGCGGTGGAGTTCTACCAACGTTCAGTTTTTGGTTCTTCTGGACCGAACCAGCTGATAGCCATAAAGTTTCATGTTTTTTTTTCCTTCAAAAGTGTTGGCCTCCATCGTAATATCCAGCGTAATGGTCTGCACATAAACAACAGACTTGCATTTAATGGAGCTCCGGGTTAAGAGCTATTCATGTATATTACTCAGTAGGAATGGATGGATTTGGAATTACTGCCTCAGTTTTGCTCCAGTCAGTGGTAAGGCAGTGGTCTATAGTCCTGTTTGTATATGGTTGGTATTATGTACTGTGGTTTTAATGTTGTGGCTGGTCTGTACATATAGGTGCACGACCATTATGTCACCCAGTTTCCTGAAGAGAGGTTTTGAAGCTATTTTTTTGAAGCCTTACACCCGGCCAGTGAGCAGAGCTAACTAATGGAGACCAGACTGTAGACGTGTTTATTTCTCCTGTTAATCTGCCCATTTTAACACGGAGGTCTGACTCACTTTTGGAGACAGCCTCAGTCACTGCCACTTGGCGTTGCCATTATTTTTTTCTGCCCCAGAGACTGCTGCTTTGTTTATCCACACCACTCTGATAAGCATAAAGGGAAAAAAAATCTCCAGAAACCACTTGAACTGAGCTTGCACGTGCAGGACCGTATGCAGTAGAATAGGTCTTTGACGGTGTGAATGTATAATATGTGTGTGTGTGTGAAAAGGCTCAACGTGACAGCCTCCTCTACAGTAAATGGGTCAGTCAAAGGTAGAACATGCATTCATTAAGACTAACATGGGATTTGTGGTTTAACGCCAGAACAAATGCAGACAAATAGACTCCCATGTTTCATTAATCACGTCAGCGGTACACGAGGTTCACGTTGGAGTTGAAAACTCTGGCCTTTAATTACGCCGCATTATTAGGCCACTCAGTGTAATGTAAGGAGAAGAAACCATGAATGAAGAAACACTTATATAAAAAAAAGCCTTTAGGTTTAAGCGGGTAAAAAAAAAAGAACCTGAATTTGACTCCTTCTGAGTATGTCGCATCTGCGCCTATCAAGAAACGACAAACATTTACAGCCACCAGATAAAGAATAAGATCGTGGCCTGGTGCGGCATTAATGGTCTGGTGCATGGCATGCCGCTACGAGCCTAAAAGCAAAGCTCTTGATTTACCCTGGATAAAAAAGGAGTAAGACAGCCCCATTCAAGCTCTTGAAAACATTCCTCGGGTGTCCTGGCTTACCGTGAGAGGCAAGCCGAGGATTTCAGATGTCTGCATTGAGCTCAGAGTTGCACCACAGCTCCCATGTGTTGAATTGAGCCAATTGAGAGGTTGCCTCCAGGATCCTCCCCCGGCCCGTGGAGGAATTCTGGGCGCATCCAGCTGGGAGGAAACCCGCCTGGGCTGAGCGAGGGCATGTCGACCCTGAGTGGGTCCGAGGAGCCCTCCCTTCTGGCACCGGAGGACGTGACTGAGGGGTAACACGAAGGGGTAACAGATAACAGGTAAGTACTACTGTGGAAAACACATACTGGAGTGTTTGTAGTGTTGTAGTGTAGTCTGAACTGTGTTACTGACTGCAGACGTATGTTTACATGCTGTGACTTTACACTGTGTCTCAGCTGGTTCTTTCTTCTGCTTGCATGGCAGTTAATGAGTTCTTGTCAATTAACGTTAAACATATTCTTAAACGGAGCGGCGAAGTAGCACGCATGTAATCATCTTGAATAAACAGCCATTCAGAACAGCAGACGTGGCTAATTGGTATGTTTTTTTTAGTTTTTTTTATATGAAATCTATTACTGTGAAAAGCTTTAATGTCTACCGTGTGAAAATTGAATTACAGTTCCACTTAAGGTATTTAAACAACATACGTGCTGCTAGACATGTTGTGATGTCTACTAATTCCTCATGACCTTTCATCTGCTCATGTGCAACAAAGTCCCGGATAAGTCGGTGCGGCAACAAGTTCCTCCTGCAAATTTTATCGGCAGCTGTTTCAGCAGATTTGATCTGAATTTTGAGTTGCAGCTGGATATTAAAGATGCACGCGCTCACAGGCAACATCCACATGAGTTCACAGATTTGCACAGATTACATACACATTGAACAGGTGCACACACTGCACTGTGCCTGACCTTATTTCATGGACGCCACTTATTCCGTTGAAACTCTGGCCACTGATGCTGGCAGCGACTCAGCGTTTGGCCCCTACATAACGACATAAACTGCTACATTCACCCCGCTTAGAACTTGGCAAGGCGGTTCATCAAAATGCTGTGTTTTGCCATATGAATGAATCATGGCAACACGCCCCTCTGTACTAACATCGAGTTTTATTTATTTATTTTAACTGCTGATGTTTTATCCTGTCTGCTGATCAGTAGGGCTGGGCGTAAAATCTTAAGATCGATACCAAGGGCAGTATCGGTATCGGATCAATACCACAGTGATGGGATTGATACTTTTGTTACAGTTTCTGTTCTATACATCCAGCAATTGTTATATGTATTATTACACTGTTGCTTTTGTTTACTCATTTTGTTCAACTGACTTTGTTACCAACGTTATTTCTCATCGTTGTTGTGTTGTTTACAATGTTCTGTTTATATTTTTCTTACATTGTTCCTTTTTCTTATTTTGCAATTATTACTTTTTTCTAAAATAATTGTGTGGTAATTATTTAGATTTTATACTGTTAAATTGTTTTATATTGTAATTAGTTAAGAAAAGCAGGTTTATTTGCCCAGATATTCGTCCTTCAATAATCATGACGTTTCAAGAAAAAGTATCAGTATTGGTATCGGCGATACTAGCCATGTATTTAAGCGGTATCGGATCGATACAAAAATTCCCAGTATCGCTCACCCCCAATGATCAATGAAACTGCACTACAGTTGTGATGTCTGCAAACAAACTGAATCCATTGACCGTCTCTTTAAAACCAATGACGCTAACCGAGTGGCAGTTGCGAACTGTTTTCTATTTGCTTATTTGAAAAGCAAACATCACATGACGTCATCCGAGTTTTCCACAGTGAAGGTTTTTACTGGATTTTCCACAGGTCAAGTAAAGTAGCTACCTGGAATCAATAATTCAAATTCAGATACACCACCAACAGAATATACATCGGTGGGATGTCTGAATGATTCTGAACCAAATGTTACCCCCACGTTCTTTCCCAGTGATAATTTCCCAGCTAACTTAATAATAAATAAATATTAAAACGAATCAGCGTTTTGAACGGAACAGAACCACAAGATCCGGCTCCCTTCGATGAGACCTAAATCCCATCTCTAACTTGCGCCGTGGGTTCGGACAGTGAAAGAAAGAAAACAGGCAGGAAAGGTCGGCTGGTTGTGGGTTTATTTTTGAGAGTCAACATGAAACGCATGTAGGTGTAGTTGGTACAACAGGTAAAGGAGCAGCCCCTGCAGTGGTTTATGTGTAATATGTAGGCGGCTTTTCAACTCGACATCCCTCGACAGTGGAGAGCACATCAAAGAATCTGCGCTAATAATCAAAGTCCATGAAGTCAAAGGTCCGGCGAAGAGGGGGAGACCATGTGATGCCACGTGAAAAAACAATAGCTGCGTGCAGTCACACACACAAAAGAAAAACAGATGCTTTTCATGCCAAAATACTGTATTAGCTTTGCAGCCAACCAGGCACTGGTGAGTCATTGATTTTCTTTTGCAGAGAGTGACACATCAATCACATGAATTCGCATACAGTTGGTAGATTTTAAACAACGCATATAGTTCAAGCCTAATATTCCACAATTCTGATTTCATGGCAGAAGCTCAAGCCATATCCCATCCACTGGTTTTATGGTTAGAACATTCGCCTGAATCCAAATCAAAGAACAGGATTCACTGTTTTCCAGAAACCTGAACCTCTCTTCTTTTTTAGACTTAGACAGACTTTAATGATTCGCAAGGGATTTACACCCTCTTCTGCTTGTTTGGGCTCCAGTGAATTAAAAGGTTTTCTTATATCGCCATTACTATTTAATAACCGGTTACCTGTTTCACATCTTATTAGAGAACATTAATTCAGGTCTGATGCCGTCCATCTTAAAGTTCTACCTTCCTCGATGTATATTACGAGGAGTAAATCTGAGGAGGGTATGCACTGTAGCGGATTAGGATCCTGAAGCCAAGGATTTTTCGGTTGCGGTGAAATGAAAGGAGTCATTCAAGATGCTGTTTAAAGTCTGGATCACTCCTCCGCCACAGTGTAACTAAATGAATTGTTGATGCCTGCTCTCTCTCAGCAGCGAAGCCGTGACAGTGTTCCATCGCCACGAAGTCTCTTGAGGGTAAGGATGTCCGTTGAGGGCTTTTGGACATTTCCCATTGTGCTTATGATGTTTGTTTTTTTGTTTTTTTTAAACCATGTTTCTTATGGAAATCTTGTCTTGTCTCCTTCTGCATTCTCATCTGTTTAATCTACTCCTCCCTCTATCCATTGTCACCTCTGGGGGACACTGTGAAGCATGTTGAGCCAGTTTGTATTGTTTTTTTTTAAAGCTGTATGAATAAATTGACGGCGTGGAGGACCGAGTTTCTCACTGTGACAACATAGCTGTAGTTGCCAAAACAACAAAGCAAATCTTAAACACATCAAACCAGATCATAAACGAGGTCATGGATCAGAGAGAACCTCGCAAAGCCTCTCCTAGTGCAATGTCCCCTCTGTGTAATTTTGTTTAATTTAATGTGTAAGGTAAAATCTAGTCGTCAAAACTTTATAAGACCTACAGTTGAGGGATGGAGAGGTAAGTGGAGCCATTTCTGTCTGGTGATGGTGGCGACACAGTTAGCTGGAGGCTAGCGCGCTAACTGACAGTTAGCGTAGCTCATGCTCCAGTTGACAAACAATCTACAAAAAATTGATTAAAAAGCCACAATCTCTGCAAGTCCAACAGAGCTGCAATGGTTAAGTAAACGAGAAATAAAATCTACTCCAATTTGTGGGTTAAAATGGTTAAAATTCATAAAACGGGTAAAAAAGTTTGTGACACTTGCGGCTGAGTCCACGCACAGCAGCTGTATGTACCGCTTCATGTTAATGGCACATGTTGGTGTCTAGAAGCCAGAGGTGTTTGCATTCGACATATGTTGTTTCTAAAATGTATGAAGATTCTCAAAAGTGAAGCCAAAGCAAGTAGAGCTCCCCCTGGTGACCGGCTGCCGTATAGGTCATGAGCTCCACTCCCTCTGCGTTGACTAAAACAATAGACTAAAATACACCTTAAATCCTTTTTTTTTTTTAACGATATTTTCTGTGCTATTAGTACATTTTAGTAGTAATATTGATGCTTATTCAAGTGCCCATTGTTTCTGCTAAGTTTCATTCTAGGTCTTTTGACACTACAGAAACAGGACGTGACTGAAGTTTTTGACACACGTTGGCGTCACCTTTAAGGTCTGGATGTCGGCACTATGCTTAAAATAAATAGATTGAACTCAATAAATTATCCTTGATTTGTTGATTTATTTTTATAATAATAATTCCTTGTTTTGTTGCTATATTTGCACATGTGAATGTAGGCTTCATTTACAAGAAAAGTAGGAGCGTCCACGTTTACAATTGTTCACGGATGACAAAGAAATATTTCACAATCCCTGCAAATAAATGCTTATTAAAATGTGCTATGTTTGTTCTTTTCTATTTAATTAAGTCAATATTTTACAATAAATGCATTCAATAAACGTGTCCTTGATAATGCTCTGCACCAAGGGCACCAAGGTAATATAAGTAAAGACATCCTCCTGCTTAGCCAGTGGAAACTGCAGCTCTGATTTCACTCTGCAGTTGCATATTCGATTCACCTCCTAACTTCTATTTAAGAATATCATCATCTTTAATAAGGACGGAGTGATAACACGCTAGATTACATTCTTTTTCCAAAACAACTTCTTCCGAGGTGCTGAGGTGAATCCTTGGACCGAACTTGGGAAAACAAAAGACACTGCATAGGCAGAGGCTTATTTTAGCAACTGAAGCGCATGCTTTGTCAGACTCATTCAGTTGTGCTGGGCTAGGCCGTCCCTAATTAAAGTGTTCTGCTCTGTAGAGTCCCAGACTGGTCCTGAGCATGCAGAAGCTGTCTTATTCTTTCCATCCATCACATCTACAGTAATTACTTTTGTTTACAGTGGAGGAAACGGCAGCTGTCTGATTGGAAGTTATTGAGCAGATAACTCATAGGTAATTTAGAAATAGCGCTCAGCTTCTCTCCTGGATGCAGATGAATCATTTCCTGTGTGAAGAGAGCGGACGATGTAGAGACGCTCGTGGAGAACGACCCTGACAAACTACCACGGGGCTGTCAAATCTCCCAACCATTTTCCTCTGGATCTGTACCTTGTTGTTTTCCTCCATTGGTGATGATGGTTTGTAATTTTTTTTTTATTTCCTGGGGCAGAAATAAAGTTTGCAAAGTAGTCCAATTAGTTGCACTCATTTAATTTTTCTCCCCTCAGAGTGTGAAGGAATGTTTTTAGTGTATTACTTCAAATGGCTTTTTTTTATGACTCTCCTCAGCTAGATATGCTGATAATAATTTATTTAAAATATTGAATGCGTGCCAAGAAACTGAGACCCAGCCGAGGTATGTGGACAAAACATACCTTTGTGTGAAAGAGATGGCAAGACATTGTGTATTGATGTAGAAAATGGCCATGCAGTGTCAATTTTCAGTGTGGGAAATGGATATTAAAATATGCAATGTATGTAGAAAACACTGAAGATAATTGTAAATTGTGAATAATTCCCTTAACAAAATGTATATATATCCATATATGCTCTGCCTGACACTCGTTGCCGGCTGAAAGATAATTGTCCGTGCAGTAATTATCCAATAGGAGGTTCGTACCTATTTGTTTAGTTAAATCCAAGTGGTGCCTTTTTTTTTTTTTTTTTTTTGGGCAGGCAGCATATAGCCATGTGTCTGTCTTTATTAGACTAGATATCATACAGGTATTTCAGTTAGTTCCTATGTTCCTATTGAACAGAAAGAGACTGAGTGAGTCAGTCATGATGACATATTCTCCCCTCCATCCAGACGTCTGACTTTTGAACCCTTACTCACTCCACTGAATAATAAATATGCGAGAACTGCAGCTAAAACCACCTTTTTTTTTTTTTTTTTTTTTTTTTAAGCAATGTCACACATTTATATGGTCATTGTCAGCCGTGGTTTCTTGGTCAGTAACTAACTCTTCATTTTCATCTTGCTGTACTGAATGTTTCTTTCTTGCCCGTGCGGCTTGTGGTTGTTGGTTGCACAGAGTTTAGTGTTGCGAGTGTAAAATTGCTTGGTTTAATGACCAGAACACTGAGCCAAAACACGCTCCGTGTGGCTGCAGATTTGGGTCATATACCCCTGCATGCGAAATACAAAATCGACTGAACTGCTTCGGTCCAAATTGCACTGTAAACCGGCCGTGATTACAGGCAGCGAAAAGTCAGATCTTGGTGGTCCTCGAGAGTCTCCTGTTGTCCTTGAGAACCAAGTGGGTTGACTCAATTAATGGCTGTAATTGGACTGTTTGGAATATCAGCGCAGCTACTTTGACAGTGATTTAATTTGACATGTTAATCAATCATCAACATAGCCAGGCTAATGCGTTAACAAGGGGTATAAATAGTATTCATATTGTTTGCGGACAGGGGTGTGGAACGTGAGGCGCTATGTGTGATCGTAATGTATTTGCACTTGGTTCTATTGATTCATTTTTGCTCTTTCATCTGCAGCCATCGCTGCAAAGGAACTGTGGAAAGTATCTGATAAACTGTTGCGAGCTCTACATGACGGGAGAACTGTCACTCCTTTGTAGTGCCTCACTCTCGTCCTGGTTCGGACCCTTGATTTGTTTTTCAGTGCCTCTTCGCGTGTAAATATTAAAGCTCAGAACCAGTTTCAATGAACTGGCTGTTTGTACAGCAGATCCCCTCCCTTGCCAAAGTGTTAGATTAATTACTTTGCTTTAATGGGTCCCACTACTGGGTACTAGTAATTAAAAGATAATGATTGGTCCCTTTGAATGTTACAAATAAAGATGCACAGACTCATTTGTGTTATTCGGGTTGTTCAATAAGAGATTAAGCCTGGAGTGAGGGTGGAGTCTGGGAAGTCGGTGTCGGGGCTATCTCTGCCAAATTACTCTGTGCTTTCCTGTGGTGTGTCTCTGCTCTCAGGAATCTATATCACTTTGGATTATCACACCGGATAAGAACAATGAATAAACACAGCTGTTCATCGGCATTCATCTCCATGACCGACAAATAGCCGCGGGAAAATAAAAGTGAGGTCTTTTAGGTTTAATATTTGGATCTGCGGCTGGAGATTAAATTAGTCCAATTCTTCTCCGTGGGGAGTGATGAATCTCCTCGTGACCCCGCTTTACATGTTTTTAATGTTGAACGCCAACATACAGTGCTAATTTGAATAGCTTAATTTGAAATCCCAGCTTAAATGTTTACATATAGGCAAAGTAAAATTATTCTAACATACGCTGAGTGGTTCTACCTGCTAGAGTGTAGGTTTTCAAGAGGGGGTCCGTGCCCCTTAGGGCGTCCGCAGAGGTACTGTAGGAGATTCGCAAAATCTTTGGTTGATTAAATTTTTTTTTTACAAATTTTTTTAAAATTTTCCTCCACAAATTTAAAGAGAGCCTATCAGTCCCCAGGTGAAATGCATGTATGTTTATGTTAGGTATGCTTATGTATACGGCAGTTGTATGGCCACCGCACCGTATGTTTGAAAAAAAAAAAATATATAGTATTTCAACCGGTGCATTATTTGAATAGCTTAATATTAAATGCAAAATGATTATAATGATAATGTATATTTATAAATAGCACTAGTTTAGCACAGAAACACATATAGTAGGTGGGTATGGCGGGGTCCCTACTTAATCTCTCCATCAGTTTGGGGGTCCTTGGCTTGAAAAATGTTTGAAGGCCTTTGTGCTAGAGTATCAAACCTGCTGGAAATAAAACAGACAAAATGATTTATCTACTATCCTGACACTTAATTTATTTAGCCAAGAAATATGACAAACGTGTGCACACATTTTCAGTGTCGCTACCACCTTCTAGCCAATGTCATCACGACCTTAATCGCCCCACGAGGGACGAGCGTGTGCAGAAATAATGCAGTTATTCCGGCCACAGTTAAATAAGTAAGTGTTTACATGGTCATTGGGTGGTAATATTTTCCTATTAAACAGATTGTCAAAGGTTTACTTTACACCACCTCTCTCAAAATGATTGGAAATTCCCTCTGACCAGGACATTCGGTTCTGACTGAGGCGGTTACACGAGGCCATTTTATTCCTTGTTATCATGCTGAAAACATTGATCATATGCAGAATGGTGAATTCTGTGCAAGGTGTGATTGATAGATTTGTTCCCTAAGGAAGAGGGACTGTATTTTAGAAAAGCCAGCTTACATTTGCACACTTGGTCACTTCAGTGGTCATGGAGCATGTGGATGAATTTTTCTGGGAAGTCAGCATCCAGAAAGTGTTGCATACGACTATCGCTAACAGAACGAGGGCTACTGAGCTCCTTTGTTTAAAATCTTCATTTCCCCCTAGTGCTACCACCGAGGTCTCCCGGGCTGATGGCTGCACACGGGTCCATGGTAACCATTTAGTCAGACGCTGCTGACTTGCAAATTTCTAATTACCCGGAACAGTAATACCACAAAAGTTATTAATTTCATCAAACTTTCTACATAATTTGTCATTCATGTCATGCGCAGGCATGTAATGAGATCGGTATCTACCTCAGGCCATGGACTTATCAATCACCCCGTGCATGCGCAAAAGGTTTGAAATATCACTTTTGGTAAAGGTTGTGTTGTGCTCTGGTTGGTGAGAAAAAATAAATAAATCATCCTGAGACATTTTTGTGAACTAAGAAACAAATGAAACATCGACTTTCCCCACTCAGTCAAAAATTTGTCACCACCGCACGGCTTTTTTTTTTCATTCACTCTTGTAATAAATTGGCTGACTGCATGACTCGAATCCATTCTTTCTTCAATCTTAATCTGTATAATTTTTCCTGACAACCTCAAACCACAACCTTTCCATGCTCCTACACTTTCATTCTTCCCTAAAAAGCCCGTATTTGTTACCAGTGCGCGCGTTGTTTTGTAGATTTCAGATGTTGACAGGTAGAGTGTCCTTTCGATGACCCTTGCGCATGTTGTTTGTTCATCAATGCTCCTATGTTAGCTCAAGCTTCCTGCAGCTCCTTTGGATGCTCATGGGTGTTTTACTCTGCCTTCCTGCCCGTGCACTTTTATCTGAAACCTTTTTTTCTTTTTGGTTTTTACAGATCTTGGCTTGCTTTTGACACGGTTTCTATTTAACTGCCATTTCTGATGGATTTTAATATCTTTTCATAGCATTCCCAAGTGCCAATGGGATCACTTGGCTTCATTTTCAGATCTAATTCTGTTACTAGAGGAGCCTGTGGTTGTTGAGTGTAAACATAAGTTTTGAAGAGGATTTTTTGGCAGATTCTCGAGAGCTTTTGAACTTTTGTTCAACTCACGATTCATTTTTGTTTTTGTTTCAAAATGTTAAGCATCTAAAATTAAAAATTAAAAATTGCACATGGCATTATTTGTTATGTCTACTCACTGCCAGTAATTGTTATTGCTTCCCAAGGTAGTCTCTCTTTAACAATTATAGAGTGCAATCAAAAAACAATGGGTTGGGACTTTGACAACTGTTAAGCAAGTAGTTTGTCGCAATTTGTGACCTTCCAAAATAACTTCATTTCCTAGGGGATCGTTTTATTTTGAAAGATGCCACATCCCCTGCGGCTGTCTTGATGAACTCGCACCACTCGAGGAGAAACTCGATGTCAAGTGGCTCCTTCTGCTTTACGGAAAACACCGAAATCTGCTTGAGAACGTAACGTGTGTTTGTGCCTCGGCCGCACATTATTTGTTTGTCTGTTTTATTTTCCCCTTCTTTTTTTTTCTTTTTCAAAACAGTTAGTGTGATGAACTCCATTCTGGACGACACAATCAATTTTTCTCAAGCAATCATTTGTCTATTGTCCAGCTTCCAGGCTGTTACGATAATAACAGGGGCTAAATGCAGATGACAGCCCTATTTGTGTTTTCATGTAGGGAAAAGCATCAAAATGCAAAAATAATTGTGCCTCCATTGTGATGTGGAAATATGTCACTGTGGTGAAAAGGACGCTTCTCCGTGTTTGCCGTCTTCATGCTAAAAGCCAGGCTAAGTGGCGGCTGGTTGAACCTCCATATTTATATCACGGATATGAGTGTGGTATTGATTTTCTTATCTCACTCCTGCAAAGGAAAGCAAATTATTCCTTTTACTTTTCAATAGTGCCAGCATTATAAGAGAATATATAGTGAAGCATAAGCTATATTCAGTATATCTATCTGTGTGTGTATATATATAGGGACTCATCTATATGGAATCATGCATGGATCCTCTTTCACTGAGTCACTGTAGTACATAAAATAACCAGGCATTTTTCCTTTAGTTATGCCTTCTGTTAACCTGAATAAACCCCTAAGACATTTTTAAGGATTCCACCAGTCGTACCGTTATCCACAATCATCTCAGTGCATGTGAGGATCTTGCAGTGAGAACTGTGGTGATGTAGTCTGTGGTTTGTCCTCCAGTCACGACAGGCAACCTATTTACTCACAATTGCGTGTATGCTGTATTAGATTTGACACGTCAGCAAGTGCACCCACAAAAGGGACTCACATTTGATTTTCATCACTTCTCACGCGGCACATGTGATGCTCGGCGCTCCAAGCAAGAAATGCGATTCCTTGCGCGTTGAATTCCTGCATCGCTCCCAGTGGCTGAGTAAAGCAAACCACTGACAGATGGCCAAATGTGCCATTTGTGATTAGGGCAGTTCAGGTGACCTGCAGCTTCCTGGTAATTGAACTGGGGAGTCTGGCAAGAGTAGGAAGGATTGCTCACATCTGATCTGATCGGGCTTGATCCGCTGTCACGCAAAGCGAGACGCTACGCGGGGACTCATCAACAAAACAAGTGATTAACACCTGGCAATTACAGTAATGGACACGAAAGGCATGCGTAAACTCAGCACTCAGACACTTGCCGTTGCACCCCAGCAGGAGAAGAGGCATGGGGCACAGGAAAGCACTGCTGTGTTCAGTGATTCCACCCACTGTTTGTCATCACTGGACACACTAGGGGCTTGACAGAAATGCTTCTCAGCCATATGACAGCTCTGGGATGTAGAAATATGTTCGTGAACAGTTGCAGTTTACACAACAGTCCATGTGCATGTGATGCGTGCTCCATATGGTTTGTGTTAAAGGTTGCTGACACTTAAACAACAAACCCTTCACTTCTAATTCTCTTTTAAATAATAATGGATGTTTTTTTTTTCACAAAACAGGATAAGAGAAAGAAAGACACAAATGGGAGTAAAACGTCCCAAATGGTGTTGTTGTTGTAGTGGTCAGAATACACACGCACCAAGAATATTTTGTCTGGCTTTAATTAATTCAGTCCATCTGTCCCGGAAACTCAAACACAACAAAAGATGTTTCATGTCCACCAAGTCAGAGGGTTCATTGGCGTGTCTTGATGTGTTCTTCACAGTGGTTTGAGTATGTTACATGCGTTTAAGATCAAACTCTGTGTTTTGACATTACTTGAGGCTCACTTCCAGACACGCAGGCAAATATTAACAGCAAACCGCACCATTGTCTGGAAAGTACTACGTTTTATGCTCCAATGTACGCTGCTGTAGGCTTCATCTCAAATACAAAAGCTATGAGTAGTTATAAAAGGTGTTTTTACTATTACAGGGTGAATAATAGAGCATTGCACAAATGGACTCATTGACACCAATATCATGAATAATAATATTTATATTAATTTGCACTTCTCCCAACTTGTACCTTTTACCACAAACACTGAATGATTGACTTATGCCACAGACCAGCAGCGTCAAACTCATTTTAGTTTGGGGGCCACATTCAACCCATTTCGAGCTCAAGGTGGCTGGACTAGTTTCACAACAGTGCGTTAAACTTAAACTGTACTGATAGTTCCATATGTTTTCCTTTGTTTTAGCAGAGACAAAGTACAGCTTGAAAGTGTTTACATTTAATAAACAGCACTATTACAAAACATGTAATGAACAACCGGACACTTATAAAGAAAAAAAAAATGCAATTTCTGCATAGTTCTATGCCTCATCCAGTGGGCCAGATTAGACCCTCTGGCGGTTCCGTTTTTGGCCCGCCGTCCATATATTTGACGCCTGTGCCACAGAGTGTATAAATACCACTGACTGTACAAAACTATCATACTAAACTAGTTAAATACTTGACGAGTAGTTTTCGCCCAGATCCCCACGCAGACGCAGACTGACCTTCTTTGAGCCAATCAGAAGGAGAACAGCGACAACCAATCAGCGTTAAGCATTAATTGTCTTTGACCTTTGAGTCAAACGAGGGACGCGCAGCTTTTAAAAAACGTTAGCGAAGCGTCGGGTTAATGCAGACGGCGTTTGTCTATATTTATTCTTTTATATTTATTAAAGTTGAATTTAACCAGGTGTAACTGTCTCGGCAGCTGGCCCAACTTTCCCCATAAAATAAGCCACGCAGCTATTGCGAACATGTAAGCTAACGTTAGCTGGCAAGCATAAATTAGCTAAATTAGTGTACCTGTTTTTCATTTCACTGTGAGCCGATATTAACCTCCGCTCCTCGTTGTTGCTGTTGAGGTTTGGGAAGAGAGACACAGGAGCTGTTCGTGTGGAGACTTATGCAGTTTCCATTTTTCTCCCGGAAAATCATAAGGACCCTGGTAAGTTTGATAGTCCGACAATAGACGCTCCCTCTTCCTCCCTGCGTCTCAATGAATGCGTGGTAAAATAACAACAGAAATAAATGAAAAAGCAGCAAAAAAGTTTGTTATGGAGTGGTTCAACTGTAGCTAAGCTGGCAGTTAATTTAAAAATGCTTTTGAATATAAGGTGTATTTTTCTATTTCTGATATAAAAAGCTTTACAAATAAAATCAATGTTCCTCACAGGGACTTTTCCATTTCCAGGAAATGATTTGGGATCATTTTAAGGACAAGGTTTGCTCCAGGCTTGTCAGGTAGGCTGTTTTTCTTGAATCTTTCTGTGGACATTCTGTTAGAGGAAGGGATTGATTTTCTGACACCGTTGTGTATATTTTGAAGTACAAGCGTCATGCTTGTTGTTATGTATGACTCGTGTAGAATCATGATGGAAGGCAGAAAAAAAAAAAGAAAAACAACAAGATACTGTTTTCAGTGTGAGAAATACAAGATTGCCAGTCGTTACGCCGAGATTCGACACTGGCATTGTGCTTTTAATTTCGAGTCCTGCATGAGGAAAAATCCGTTTTGGAAACACTGTGAGCAGGTAATTGCAGATAGCACTCCCAAGTGCCTCAGTAAATGCCTTTTGATTTCAACACCAGGCGAACGAACAGGAGCTCTCCATTAACAGCATTTGGCCAGACAACATCTTGTCGTAATTATGAACATGTTTCCACGAGAAAATGCTGTAATGGTGGCTAGACGCCGTGTGTTGATAATTACGTAGTGGATAATGGACAGAGGATAGTAGCACATTGCAGGAGGTGCTGGACCCAATGGGCTGTGATAATTAACCAAAATCTTAATGACACTGGGTGAAATAATTCCCCCCTGGCTCATATATGATAAATATTTAATGTTTCATTACAATAATGAACGGGAATGCAAAACGCCAAAACACTGACTGTCAAACTTTCGCCACTGTTGTCTTGTAATTAGAGAAAGCTCTAACTGTCTTAGCAATTTCCCAGAGCAGCCTCTGCCAGCGTTTAGCACTCTCATGCAGGAGCAGTGACAGGGAAGGGAATTGCGCGTGGAGCAGAGTTGGACTGCACAGTGAAGCGTCGTGCAGCAATTCAGCACTTGGCGTCCACTGTCTCTGAATACTTAATCCTTTTGACAATTAAAGAGTTACACATTATAGGCCTGCTTACAAAGAGCTGTCACATTTGTGTACACATGATTCTGGGACAGATGTCATCTGAGAGTGAGCCAAAGTTCTTTTTTTTTTTTTTTTTTTCCCTACAAAGACAGAATTTTTATGCAACGAGAACAATTATCGAAAGCATGTGAAGTCGCCCTCTTCGCTGAGGTTGTGCCCAAGACGGGCGAGTGACTAGAGGCGTCTTGTAGAAATGACAAAGCGACTTGTCTTGTGCAAACACAAGTTATTTTGACCACCTTGCCTCTGTGTAAGCTCGCCGTGCGCAGTTGAGAAATTATGATTCAGTTTTCGTCCGGGCAGTTTTAACCCACATAGACACCGGAGGGAACAGTGATCAATACACTGTACTTGACCATCATTATCAAGACTTATATCCCCTTCAGTTCAGGGCCCATTAAATCAGACGACCGCATTTTTTTTCTGCCCGGTGTCTGACCGAGACTCCCGAGCCACATTAAAGTCTGATTTACGCGTCTTTAATGACGGGCCACCCTTAATTAGCTGATGGCGCAAAAACACGGCCACTTCTGAAAAGGATGACCATCTAAGACTCGTGAAAACCGTGGCTGTGGGCCACCCTCGATCCGTCATCTGTATCAAGCCCTGCTCGCATTGCAAAAACAGCTTCCTCTGGTGGCTGAGGCCATACCTCATATGTTGAGAGATGCCAGAGGCAATAATGAATCCTTGCTGAGATGCCTGCTTCCCTAGAATCAATTCAGGGTACCAGTTATGTGAAGCTTTGGGTCTGCAGCGAGCTCTATAACTTCTCTCTCCTGAAGTATCTGCTGTCAGACGGAGGACTCTGATGAGTTCTTCCCCTCTTGTTTTGGTCACAACCCATTGGTTCCAGCCCAGAGGCTCGCTATATCATTAGCAAAAAAATAATTTAGTTAGTTTAATGGAGTGACTTAGACTAACAAGTTGTTGCAACAAGAGTACCCTGAAGTGACTTGATATGTATTACCGCGGTTGTAGCGGTTGCTCATTAGCTCCTTGCAGTGTTATTGCAGTGAGGCTCATAAGAAACCTGCATAATATCCATGCACGGCTCTAAAAGAGAGACGTTTGATAAATTGCATAATAACCAGATTAGCACACGATGTCACACTAAGCCTCTGGCGAACGGCAAGGGAATTGGGAAGCTTCTACCCTCCCTGTGAGATGAGAACGATATAAATAGAAACCTTGAAGCACAATTTGTCAAGTTACATGAGCAGAAATGCATTTCCCCCCTTTTCCACCCCACCCTGAGTGTGTACGTGTCCTTTGAGGCAGATTTCATCAAGTCATTATTAAAATGGTGACGGATCTGTGAGAGCATTGACAAATATCTAGTGGAAACGTCACGTTCACTTGATGACCTTTAGTCTTGTTGCCTGACTCGCAGACTTAGAGTGTTTTCTAAGATGAAATAAACTCTGCAGTGACATAATGTGTTCTATTAGGCAAAATTATGTGCGCCTGTCCAAAATGGTAATTTTGTCTGTTTCGAAGCTTAGAAGCGAAATTGGATTGTGCACTTTAGTCAAGGTTGATGGCCGGGCTGCACACTTTGTCACCAGTAAAGTCGCAGTTCTCACAAAACGTGGTGAAAAGCTCCCGAACGTATTATTATACACTACAATGAGACTTATTTGCTTTAGATTTATACTTACATAAACAGCACATGAATACAAGAAGGCACATTTCACTATTTATTTGGCATTTCATTCTTTGAAGCACAATAAATGTGGTGGGGCCATGACTCTTCTGAAGGACCAATG
Organism: Mugil cephalus; assembly: GCF_022458985.1. Lineage (NCBI taxonomy): Eukaryota > Metazoa > Chordata > Actinopteri > Mugiliformes > Mugilidae > Mugil > Mugil cephalus. The sequence continues at coordinate 13,914,432 of NC_061772.1, read as the reverse complement.
TTTAAAATAAGTTGTACTTTTATCACATGACAGTGCGGAAAGGTCCCAATTCACTGACTCTTTTTTTTTTTTTTTTTTCAACTCTCCTTACAAAGTGCTATTGTGATGAAAAGGACATTACGTAGAGTTCCTTTGAAAGCTCTCAGAGCTTAATTTACCAGACGCCTCGACGCTCATATTGCTCACCTGCGGTAGACTTTTCTCCAATTATCTGTCTATTAAAAGAGTTGCAGATTTATACAGGTAAATTACAAGAAAGGTGGTTTGTTACAGTGGCAAAGAGAACATTTAATTAGCCCGCATTCTATAGAAACAGTGGCGAGGGCTAACAAAAGATGGGGACTGTAGAAAGGCTTCTTAGAAAGAGCTCTATAGAATCTGACTACTTTATAACCGCAAAGAGAGAGAGAACGGAGTCACGGCTGTTAAAATTTTATTTTTATCGAGCTGTTCACCGAGTAGCAATAACCCTAAGAAGTTGTTGAATTTTATACATTTATTTGGACACATTTTGATCTGTGCTGTCCCTTAACATTTTGTTGCCATTCACATGTCTGAAGAGCTTTAGACAATGACATTTGGTACGACTCTACACGGTGCCCGAAGGTGAATCTTAATGACTCTATTGCGTCCCCGTTTTTCCCATATTTTTCCCGTATCCTGTTAAAAGTCTCGTCATGCATTTAGCGTTCCCACGAGCTCCGTTTTTGTTCTCCTATTCCACCATTTGTATGTGTGCTAATGGGTTTTGACTTTAATTTCTGAGGATGAGCTTTTCCACAGTGCCATCACAAGGTCGAACATTTTAAACATCCAGTATTTAAGTTTAAACTGATGGCGTCATCCTTATAATAGAGCCACTGGCATGGAAATACTTATTCGTGTCTATGCTTTCATTCTGAGGCAACTGAACATTATACATTTTTGTATTTTCTGACCTTAGTGATCAAGCGGTGGACTTGACCTTTAACTTGTAGTTTGTTCACAAACTGTGGTTCGGATTTAAAAACAAAAAACAAAAGCTTTTATCAACACTGTGGGTTGAACGAAGATTTCCATGACAAGATTTAAGCTATATACCTACTGACTGTCTATATGAAATGTGATGGGAAAACAAGTTAAATAATAACTGTATGTAGAGAAAGGAGAAGAGGTGATGATTGTACCTGTACATCTGTCCTCTGTTTTGTATTCTGGTAATGAAGCTCACTGCTGGCTGGCTGGTCGTCTCCGTCTTCTCAGAGGACCTACATCCCTCCTCTGCCTTAGATTGTTTCCTCACGAAGTTTAAAAATTGGCTATAACATAACATTTTTTTTAAAATATACATTGGCCGTCTGAGTCTGCACTTCACCTGTTTATGCTTTGTCATACACTAGTTGAATATTGAATGTAGCTTGGGCCCCTCCCTGGTGTCGGTGGAAGTGCAGCGTCTTTATTCTCCACAGGGCAACAAATGAATAACGTGTGTGTTCCAATGACGTTGCAAACAAGCCGAGCCATGAATTTAGAACAGGATATTGGCTGGAGGGGAGCTGTTTGGAAAGTAATTACATCAAAGGCTGTTGTGGGAATATTTGTGACATAAAAATTGCTGCTGCTGATAAGCAAGGCCCCACAAGGCAGTAGTTAGGGACTCCTGCCTTATGGGCAGCACACTGTGGTTCTTTCTCATGCAGAATAATTACTCTTACATTTATGAATCTACCTGTCTGTTGGATTTTAGGACGTAAATCTGTCTGATTGTTTGTCACGATTCTCAACAACTGCATTTCACTTACATTTACGTGTGTTGTTAGTTCAAATCACATGTTTTTTTTGTCAAACATGATGTTTAAGTTGCTTTTATCTGTCCTTTTTGGTTTGTGTGTCTTGGGAGATTTGTTGATCCTCACTTTATCTTACTGTAGTGAAGTGAAATAAAGTGAGCTGTGTGGTGTCCCTGCATCCTCCTACGATATTCTATATTCTGTATCAGTTACTTAGTCCTTAGATGCTCATGACCTCTTTCTGTACCTGTCTTGACTCTATTTAGCCTTTAATGATTGAGGGGTTTCAGTCTGTGCATGAGCTGCCTCTGCAATACACAGCTCCACCCTCCTCAAGCATATAGAGCCTGTCAGGGGGCGCTGACCTACATAGTCACTGTTGAGTCATGGATGCAGGGGTGGGTTTTGACAGACCTACATAGTTCTGGTTAGCGAGAAACGGTAGCTTATTCTGGTTGGCCATCATAGTGCCATTTTGTTGAGGGGATCAGCGAAGCCTGATTTCACAGAAATAGGGTTACAGTGCATGACCTCTTCTCAAATCGTATATGTCGGGATGCTTTTACGCCTTTATTTTGCACCTTTCCAGGGAGTAATACGAGACAACATATGGCAGAGTGGCATTTAACCTTGGTTCAGTTCGGATTCACGGGTTGTTGACACAATGTTCTGACATACTGTAGACAGTACACACTTTTGCAAACAGTTGGTCACAATGTGGATATAATGGCAGTAATGTACTAACCCTAACCCTATGAACAACAAGTTTGGTTTGAGCTTCCATGGTAGCCCAGAAAACAACAACATTCTACTGCGAATTGGTGTAAAAGTACCCTAAGAGATGGAGGAACAAATTCCCGCATCTCCAATTCCTCTGTCCCTTTTTTTTGTTCCAAACACATCATTAGTGGTGCACTGGCTATCAGGTGTACCGGCTCAAAACCTGGAGGATTTCCATTATGAAATGAGACACACAGTTAGCAGTGAATGATGACAGTCCAACGATTTTGCTAAGACAATCCTGCTGCACCACTGCAGGTTTCAGTAATGACCAATATAATTATCTCCTTGGAGAAGGTTATTGTTACTCTAACAATCTGTTTGTATGTTGGATTCATGTTTTAGTCAACACTGACCTTTTTGTCAATCATTAATGCACAAAACACAATGATATCAGTGTGTTCTCAGTGGCTCAAGCTGCATCAGATTTTACTGAAGGGTGTATAATTGTGTTAACTAAAGTGGCAGTTTATTTTTTGGGTCATAATGACAGTGTTGGCAATGCTTTAAAAAAAGAAATCCATCTGTTCAAGGCATTTATTGAACATGGTTTCTCAAACCGAACGGCCCCCATAACAATCTCGTTTGCACAACATAAAATATGATTTTGATTATCCAGAGAAAATGGTGTCTGGAGCTTCAGATAAAAAAAAATTCTGTGAGATATTTCAAGGGGCTCAGTGTGCATTGATCCTTACATAATCTGAGTTAGAGTGATTTCAGAGTATAAACTGCACAGAATAGCCCAACGGTTTTATGTGCAGGAAAGCACCAGGAGGTCATGTTGTTCTTCCAGAAATTGCTGGAGTTGGTTGTCTTAATTGAGGCTGTGTTCTCTGCGAGTTGCGACTGCACACATCCCTCAAATTATTGAGTGCCGATGGAGCGCACATATTATTCCTGCTTTAACCAGCTGAAACGGACGACCCCTAATACATCTTCCAGGGAGTTGTGAAGGACAGATTATCAGTTTCCCTGGCTGGGACACCTTAGACTCTGTTGGAAACAGTCTTCGATATTCTGCCCTGATATGTGCGGAAAAACGGGTTTGTGTTTTGTGTCGTGTGTGAAGCCAGATCTGCATCAGAAGGAGAACTAGTTTGTGTATCAGGAGAACGATTCACTTCGCTTGTAAGGCTCAACAAATCGAAAACACAGTGATGTCAAACTGAACCAGAGCAGCGCCAACAATTTAGTACTAATTTATTTCAAATGACACACAATTTGTCTTTTCAGATGTATTATCAGAAACCATTCAATAAATTTACCCTTTTCAAAGCCATAATATAAAAAAAAAAAAGATTGAATAAGACATGGTGGTTGTGTTCCAAACACTTTTCCCTGGATTGTTTTACCAACTGGGACCAATACGATGCTACTTTTCATAAGCCATTGTGAGATTAACAGTCCGCAGTGTGGACATCCAACATTAACTCTATGTTGTAATGTTATCCACTAAATTGATGCCAGAATAAAACCAGACCAGTGGGGCTAAGGTGGAGAGCAGAGCTAACAGTTTGCATGATGTGGCCACTTTCACTGCGTCTGTGTGTTAGCAGGTGTGTTAACCGACTGGTGTTTAGCTGTAGTGGTGTTGTCATTTATATGCTAGTTTTCTATCTGCCCTGTGTGCTACTGTGAAACAGCAGACTAACTGATTTAACCTGTTATTTGCAAACTGATACTATGCTACTACATCTTTGTGTAAGAATCTCCGTTAACATATTTTACTATTTAATACAAACTCTAATTCTTGTGGTCTGAACTTTATTGGTCAACCATATGGGCTGATGGAGCTTCAGGAGCTGCCGTACTACGCTGCTGATACGATGAACGGTTATTGTTAGGGTTAGGTTGCGAAGGCAACTGTGACACTCTGAGTTGGGAGAGGGCACTGCCTGCTGCCAAAATGAAGCACGCAAAATAATTACGGGCCCATTGTGATAGATATAAAATATTGTTATTATTATCTTTATCTGAATAATGAGACAGAGCTTTCACATTTATACCCTAAAATGTTCCAGGTTGTAATGCCAGACTTTTAATTACCTGTGCTGTTATTATTTGTTATGGCTCGGGCCAACCTATCATTGTGATTGGTATTGATTGGCCAATCAAGGCATTTTTACAACGATCATATCAGATTACGCACGTAGCCAAAGCTGATGTCGTGTATTTGTTTTATGCCTGACCTTAACAAAACCTGAATGTGTCTGTTGTGCGGGAGTTCTTTACAGCCTTTAAGGGAAGTGGCCGTGTGTGTTACTCGTGTGTGATGTAAGTGACTGTGTACTTGTTGGAAAGTGTGTGAGAGCTAACACTGCAAAATGCTGGCTGCATGAAACCCATAACGCCGTCCGTTCACAGAGTAACGTTTATGTGGCAAAAAGTGGCAACATTATTTTATGGTGTTGTTGAGCATTGTGCTGACCTGCTGGTCTTTGGAGGACAAATAAAGGGCCTGATTCTCTTGCTCCTTTTTCCCTCATAGTTTTGTCTGAACCAAAAGCAACAAGCCAGGGTACAGAAGTGAAGCCAGCCTAAAACCAGAGGCATCTTTATCACAGCATGGAGTTGTGAATTGTTGACTTTGTACTGATATGATGATCTTAAAGTTAAATGATGAGTAAATGATGTGTTGACACCAGCTGGAAGTGTAAATTTCTGTGTCTAGGCTGTGATGGCAGACTTTTAATTTTAATTTAAGATGCTGATATTGTAGTTATGGATACACAACATGAGAAAATGGCCCTCAGACATGCTAGAATACGACAGTGATGTCATGCAATGCTGAACAGTCTGATGTCCTCTTATTGTCCCTTTCATTCATTTGTTCAATTGTCACTTCCTGCATTTTCTCATTCACACTTATTCTGCGTTTGCATTTTTACTCACTTAAAATATTAGAGCAGTGACAATAGTAGTTACAACAAGTACTTCTTGGCTGCTTTTGGTTTGACAGACTGTTGTGAACGAGCTCACAGTGGCAGCACCGACACTCAACAGGCCCAAGTATCGATCATATCATTCACTGTTGTCACCTGTGTTGTTTCCATGCACTTCCTATGAGAACACTGAGGGTGATGTATTATACTCTACATCATCTGGTCATCAGTGATATAAGCAATCTCTTGTAAACTGTCTGGTGCTATTATTTTAAAATGTAGCTTGTGCAAGTTTCAGATTTAATATCTGAGAGAGTATCTGTGAAGTTTCTCCTTAAGTGTGTGATGCAAGCTGCTTTCAAAGTCGGGTAAGATTTTAAAACTCTTGTAGTCCGAGCCCAGCTCTAGGTGGCCATTTGAGGGAATCATGGTGTGGAGTTATGAAATCTTTGACTAAAAAATTATACTATTTTTTATTTTTTTTGCACAGAACTGCCTTAATTCTTCGTGGAATATTTGGTAACATTCCTCGGTCCTTGGTCCATACTGATATGATAAGTTTGCTGTGCATGATAGCATCACACAGTTGCTGCAGATTTGTCAGCTGAACATCTATGATGTGAATCTCTCGTTCCACCACATCCCAAAGGTGCTCTGTTGGATTGAGATCTGGTGACTGTGGAGGCCATTGGAGTACAGTGAACTCACTGTCATGTTCCAGAAACCAGTTTGAGATGATATGAGCTTTGTGACATGGTGCATTATCCTGCTGGAAGTAGCCATCAGAAGATGGTTCACTGTGATTATAAAGGGATGGACATGGTCAGTAACAATACTCAGGTAGGCTGTGGCATTTAACCCATGGTCAGTTTGTACTAAGAAACAAGAAAATATCCCCAACACCATCACCACCACCATCCTGAACCATTGATACAAGGCAGGACGGATCCATGCTTTCATGTTGTTTACGCCAAATTGTGACCCTGTCATCCAGATGTCGCAGCTGAAATCTTCTATTGTCCAATTTTGGTGAGAACTGTAGTCTCAGTTTCCTGTTCTTAACTGACAGCAGTGGCACCTGTGTGGTCTTCAGCTACTGTCCCCCATCTTCTTCAAGGTTGGACGTGTGGTGATGGTATTCTGCATTCCCTGGTTGTAACGAGTTGTTATTTGAGTTACTGTTGCCTTTCTATCATCTCCAACCAGTCTGTCCATTCTCATCCACACAACTGCTGCTCACTGGATATTTTCTCTTTTTCGGACCATTCTCTGTAAACTCTAGAGATGGTTGTGCATGAAGATGCCAGTAGATCAGCAGTTTCTGAAATACTCTGGCACCAACAACTGTACCACGTTCAAAGTCACTTAAATCCCCTTTCTTCCCCATTCTGATGCTCGGTTTGAACTTCAGCAAGTTGTCTTGATCACTTCTACATGCCTCAATGCATTGAATTTCAACCATGTGTTGGCTGATTAGCTATTTGTATTAACAAGCAATTGAACAGGTGTAACTAATGAAGTGGCAAATACTGTATATCAACCATTAGTTTGCCATGATGGGGCATGGAATTTATATTACATGTAAACTCTGTGAAACTATGTGAAGAAGACAGGGTTTGAATTATATTTACACACTGCACATAACGTGCTTAATATATCTTAGTTTGATTCCTGGATCCATTCATCTGTACATTTATGGACAGGTCTTATGTTTTGTTGTCATTGCCACTATCATGCTGGTTGATTCTATTCAGAAAGTGTAATCCACCAGACCTTCATTAAAGAATTTCAATGGTTTCTTTTTTTTTTTTTTTGTTTAAGAATAGAAATAATGAACGATTACAAAAAATTATTGTTTTGGCACATTTGGAAGTCATTTTTAATTTCACAGTCGCTGAGCAAATGTACAAAAGAGATATGGATTACAGTTCTATTTTGATGTGAAATTAGGAAATGAAATTGTCTTTCATTTTTTAACAAAAGAAACAGGATTTTGTTTTTATTTTAAGCGGGTTTTGTCTGCGCGTGGGTGTGAGTGTTTGCGTGGGATCGTGTGCGCCAGAATGATGTGTGTAAATGCGAACCTGCGATCGGAATCGGTGTACGGAAGCAGATGTTTTCTCAGGGGGTGTGTGGCGCGCTCAGCACTGTTTGGAAAAGGATGCACACTGTGCTCACTGTAATTGGTGCATGCGTTAAAGCCAATCCTCGCTGAGCTCCCTTGTGCGGTTTGTTATCCTGCGTCCCCACCTTCTTCCCAGAGGATTGAAATCCAGGTCATTGCACTGCAGACTCTGAAATGCGCCCGAAGTGGCAAGACAGTGGAAGACGGATTACCCTCAAAGACACCGATATCCCCAAAGCGGACCCTCCTTGTAATCTCACCATTTATCGCCTCTATGTATGTGTATGTTGATCACAGTGGCCCTCGAGCCCCATGACTAGGCCTTTTTTTTTTTCCCTTTGTTATTGTGTCCACAATTATTTGAGCAGACTGCGCTCATTTTCTCTAATTGTTTCCATCCACCTTTATAAAAACACCCGGATTAAATTTAAATGTCATCATCATCATCATTTCCAAACAGTTTTGCACAATTTGTTAATCGTGATCATTTAAATGATGCTGAAATTTCCCGATGGTGACCGCCCTGCCCAGGAGACGACGTTTGAATATTTCTGGAACTATTTTGTGTCGTTCATTACCATATTTTTGATCACTATAATCTTAGAAACTTGTGTTTTTTTCAGTTTTTTTGTTTTTTTTCTCACGTCTGGTTTATAAACACATGCTGTTTGTCACCTTTTGAGCATTCAGTGCTCAAAAGAGAGTTTAGTTCTTCAGACAAAAATGAAACGTTTAATATGCAAATGGGACGGAAATAGAAAGTGAAGTTGAGATTGATGCTTCTGTTCCCAAGCCGTTCCCCAATTCCTTTTACCGACTAATCAGCAGCTGGTCTGGAGGAGGACTTAAATGTGTCTTCAACATTCTGCTTGAGAATTGTTTATAGTTTTTTTTTTAACAGATGCAAATTTTATTCAAGGTCTTTTTATAGGATAAACTGAAATGTGCGATAATCTCAGTCTTAAACCTAAAAGATGTAAAAGTGATTAGGCTTGAAGATAGCACCTTGTAACCTGACGTATCTTCATGGTTTACTTGTCTGGTTACGCTTACATTCAATTTACACCTATTAGATGTAACATTATGACCACCTTCCTAATATTGTGTAGGTCTCCCTTGAGCCTCCAAAACAGTTGTGACTCATCAGATAATGGACATAATTCTTCTGAGGGTGTCCTGTGGTGTCTGGTTAGGGGGGGTCTTTGGGTCCTTTGGCTTGAGGGTTTTTTTTGGATCGGATCATCCCACAGACACTTGGTCAGTTTGGGATCTTGTGAATTTGGAGGCCAGGTCAACACCTTGTGCTGCTTTTCATGTTTTTTGAGATGTTCCTAAAATGTTTGTGTGTGTCTGTGTCAGGCTGCGTCCTCCTGGGGATGGTTGCTGCCATCAAGGAGTGTGTTGCCTGGGTTTGGGGGGACCTGGTCTGGTCTGGGTGGGTGGTACATGTCTATGCAACATACAGATGTCAGGTCCAAAAGTTTCCCAGCAGAACATCGTATTGTCAGTGGTTTTAATATTGTAGCTGATCAGTATATGTTGTGCCTGCTTTAATTCTTCATCACAGTGATGTGTGTAGGATGGACAATTATTATTGTAAAAGCAGTTGACTTATTTTTAGATCCACTAAAAAAAAAAAAAAAAAGCTCTGTAAACCATCTGTATCATAGCAGAGTTTACTGGATTCACAAAATCAATTTTTACAGACTCGTATAGCTAAGTTTCAAGTTGGGTGTGTGATTATTAAAGCTTAGGGCCTCGAGATTTATCATACAGGACAGTTATAGTTGCTAACTAAGTCATTAAAATTTGTGTTGCATGCACATATTAATGTGTGGATTTAACCCGTTTATATTCACCTGGACTGAAAAGCTAACTGTATTTATTTATTCATTTATTTACATCAAGTGTGTTGTTAAAATTCAACAAGTACTGGCTTTTTCAGTGGGAACTGAATTGTGAAATGTAAACTCTGGGCCATTTTCTTCCTGTGCCACGATTTCTTCCTGCAGTCCAAAGAGCTGCATGTTCGCTGAACTGAAGACTCTAGATGGGCTCAAGAGGGAGATAATAGTGTGACAGAGGTATCTGTATGTGGCTCCTGTAATAGATTGTGATCACAGTTCTGTTTTCAGAATGAGAATGAGACATGTGAGCGACTTAACATGGTAAAACCGTCCTGTATTCATTGCACCACACTAAATAGCAAGTTATCGTAGATGAAACATATGCCTTTAAAAAGATGTGGCGATCACCAGCCGTGCCACGGTCATATACAGCACGACACGAGACCAGCAGTGGCTGTCTCCTCGTGTTGATTTGCCAATGCTAATGATCAACAAGAAATCTTTCGTAACAACTGCTGATTTTCCACAGGAGAGTTCTAATATAATGCCTGCGTTCCTTATGTTTTTCATTGAGGCTCTGGCAGCTGGCTGGTCATGATGCTCCCTGTGCGTTTGTCAGATTACAGGCAGCCTAGACCCTGGAACCAGGAGACTATTTTTAGATGGCTAATAAGAATTCATTTAAGGCAGCGCCTTCAGTTGAAACAATATGTTCGGTGAGCAACACTGTCGAGATAAGGAAATAGGGAGAAAACCGCGCGAAATGATTAATTACCTCCAAGTTCTTGTTGACTGTGTAAATAATAGAAGAATACTGGCAAAAAAAAAAAAAAAAAAAAAAACGTGCTTGGTTCTTTTGCCCATAACTGCACGTGAAACATTAATGGGTGGCTGTGACTTTCGATCATGTCACAGTTGAGCAACAGCAACTGTAAGTGTCTATTGTATCAAATAAATATTTCAAGCTTCAACACGATAAGACCCTCTTCCTCTGCGTCGCCTCTCCAAGGCTGCTCTTTGATACCAGATTCCTCTTTGCTCGGAGACATCATGATCCGTCTCTGACCCAAAAGCACCATCCAGATGCACGGCAGCTTCACACACACCGCGGCCGGCTGTCATATGGAGTTCAGTGAAACACATCTGAAGCATGCAATATTTATCGCCACATCCACAAAGGGCCTTTCACGGACACAATTGTTGCAAACTGCTCTCATGGTTTCACAGTGAACTTAAGTCGTTTCTGACGGCTCTCTGGCTGAAACAGGGAAACTCGTCTGCTTCCATGCACCGACGTTTGAATCAGAATTTGAATTTGATGGTTGGTTGCGTTGTGGGAAGTTAAGTCTTTGGCTTCTTTCATTACAGAGACAGAATGTGAGAAACACTTATGAGTAAATTTTAAGTACAGTTATTTAATTGTTCGCATGTTACTTCCAGTCGAATCTTAATAAACCACTTCGGCACCATCTTAATGAGACAATAATCACAGTTTTTGGATATTAAGCCCTTCCTAAACAATAACTAATCATAATATTACAAAGTCTTTATAAGATTTAGGATATTAACAAATATTTAACATAGTAATCTTAATTTCCTTCGTGTATAATTGTGAATCAATCTATTTCTGTGCAACATCTGTTTCACTCGCGTCTGTTAACGACCAGACACGTACCTGACTAGTGTCTGTTAACAGCTGACACCTGCAGAGTTTCTTATTTAAGCCCCAGCTCCCCACCCGTCCTTTAGAACTGAAGAAGCTACTTGGATGAGCAGTAAAACCTCTTCAAGAAGCTCTACAAGTCCAGCTTCCTTTTCTTTCTTTAACATTTTGGGATATACCATGACCTGGATGACTGAGGACCTTCATAGACAATCTTCATAGGCTTTTATGTTTTCAGTGAAGTGGAAGCCAGTGTTCCTCCTCCTACGTGTAAAGGCATAGGAGGAGGGAGGGTGGTTGAATTATTCACAGCAATTTGCGGCCAAAACCCAAAAGTACAACACAGGAAACGATCAGGTGAGCAGAGAGATGGGAGTTCAGAGAAGTGAAGAGAGTGATGAAAGAACCAGACTAGACCTCATAATAAATTACCAGCAATGCTCAAACAACGATTTTTAGGTTAACACAACTGTCATTGTTAGTTATTTCGATATTAGAGGAGACATGGGCTAAGGTGTCAGCAGCTGTCGAGTTGCAAGTGCAAAGCTTGTTATCATGTCGGTCTAATTGTCATTTGCATCTTGAACAGCGAATGCCAGATATAGCAACAGGACACTGAGACAGTGAAACGAGGAAATTAATTAATGGAGTGAGGGAGACGTGGTAGATGAGCAGAGACGGTTTTAACATGAACAGTAAGAAATGTGGTAAATTCTGGGTGATACGTCATAATAACGTATAGTGAGATAAGTCTTGTCAGATAAAAGAAATGCTCATTATTTAATCAGGTGGAGAGGATTTTAAAAGTAGGCATATAATTGGAAGTTAATTATTTCACATTGTATTAGTTATCATGACAGAAAATGTCGATTGCTGACTTCTGATGCTTCAATGATTCAGCAAGACTTTGTCTTCGGAAAAATTTCAGCGAAAGTTTCAGGCGCCATTGTTGAAGGTGAATCAGGAAGCAGAAACAAATATCAACCCAGTCTGCAAAAAAAAAGGCCCAGCGCCGACTAGCATTGGGTGGCGTTTTCATAGAGCGAGCCAGACTGACGAGCGCACAAGTACAAAAGTCTCATAGCATTGGGGCGGCAGCGTAGGCTACGTGCGAAGGTTACTGCATCTAGATCTCGCAGTACTCTAAAACCGCCTTTGGGCTGTTTACACTGAACCTCATAAACATGGTCATTAACATCCTTGCGTACAGGATCATAACAGCCTCCAGGTTTCTCACCATTATACATAAAGTCTGAGGAAATAATCACGATCAGCAAGGAAACAAAGTACTTTAGTGTGCTTGGGGTGGCATTTAGAATGGCACTGCATGTATTAATGATTATTTGTGATGAACATGCTTTTGTTTTATGACGTGACTCTTGCTATGCCAGGCCCAGATTATCCAGGTAAAATATTATGCTTTTTCTTACTTGGTAGACCGTCCTCTGCATAATATTTAACTATAAAAATGGTTTAATAATGAAATCCAGGTCAACACTGAGAATGATGGCAAGAAACAGGAAAAAGAAAGTGTCTCATGTTCTTCATGGAGTTGGCTGTCCTTATGTGGTGCGTCGCCGCAGCAAAGTCGTATTCTGCCATAACAATCCCTGGCTTCCACTGCTGGCAAGTGAGAGATTAGTTTATTGGTATGAAGATGGAGGTGGAATAATAAGCCGTGCAAATTGACACCACCGTTTTATATTCATGATTTAAAAGAACAAAAATATAATCTGATTAGTTTCACTTAGGGCCTTTGTTCTCATTGTAATGATAATCTGGGATGCTGAGGTTGAGTGCTAAGGTTTTTGCCATATCTCATAAATAAGCAGCAGATGCAGAGAACAAAAATGGCTAAAAGATACAATGGTAGTCTCCACACCTCAGAAGAATACCAGCGGTGCATTATGGTAATTCATTAATGAGATCAGTCCCAGAATGATTAAAACACAGCTGTCCTGAATTATTTTCATCTGCATTTTATTTATTTATTTATTTTTTTTAGGGGGAGGTAGAGAAAAGTGAGACGTGGCGCTGTGCCACAACCAGACCTTGAAGTGCTTAAACATCCGTTGGATGGCTAGCTGTCATGCTTAAAACCAGCCTTCAGGAAATGTAGCTGTGGAGGAAAAAAAAAAAAAAAAAAAACATCTATGAGGGCTGGTGAGCAAAAGAGCGGTTGCCATGGTGATGCAGTGGCAGACGGGCCCAGAGAGCTGGATGCTGGTTTCTATGGGCCGCGCGACGTCAGGCGGGGTGTGGAGTGGCCGGGGCTGTAATGATCCTTTGCGATGGTGTGTTGACAAACCTGCTGATGGGCCTCGGAGCCAGGAGCAGGCGTGAGGAATTAACTGTCTGTCCCTCAAATCCCTCACAAAGGACGGTTCAAAACGCAGGACTGTGTCGACCGAGCGCTGATTTACCAGGCTTCTCTTCATATGCAGATGAGCGTGTTTAATTGTTGCGGCGCGCTAGTCCTAATGTATGAGAGGGAAGAGGAAACGCATCCAGAGATGTGTATTCAAATGAAATATTCAAGACTTGTAATGAAATATTCTGTCAGTTTGGAGTTTCTATGAGCGACTCTGTGAGTGGAGCTGCTTTTAAGAAGGGAGGCAGGCTGCTTTAATGAGCCTCCGGGCAGCCGCAGCCAGGCCTCTGAACTCTGCCCGTTTGTTTAGGGGCCTTTATTCTTTGTCTGCTGTGCACTTTCATGGCTAGATGATGGAGCAGACATTGCATTAAAGAATAGGTTGTTGAAATTCTACCACCATTTCTGTCTCGGCAGCGCGCAGGACGATCGTCTGACATTTTTGAAGTCGGCTTCCCCGTCTTGATCAGCGGGTCTGATGTGCTCAGTCACAACAATAATCATGTCTCATGGTCATATTGTGTAGTGAATTTTGTCTGGAAAACACGTTTTCAATTAACAGCTAGATGGGAAATTGATACCCCAATCAAATTTGATAAAAATTGGCAACGATATTCTTATAGTCATTTTTTTATATATTTTACACGTTTCTAATGGGCATATCCAGATTGCTTAATTAGAGACACACTGGATATGTTAATTATGCCAAGAGGAAAGGGGCTGGGGTGTTAAATTAATTCACAGTACAGTGGCTCATCCACTAAAAACAAGAGGCATTTTAAAGGTTTGCAGTGTAATCGCAGGAGTACAAAGAGAATTGAAATAACAGCGGCCTAGATTGTATCTTGAGGTGAAACCGCACAAAGGAAGCACAACTCGACAGAGGTGCTTATCATTTTGCGCCATAAAACATTTCCCGTTAAGAAACCACTTACAAACACCCACTGAAGAAGTATACCCAATAAAGGAATTCTAGTGGGCGTACTAACGAAGCGGCTGAACTTTTGATTATGCAATGCAATCAAATCTCTTTGTTAAAATTCAACTGATACTATGTTCCCTTCTGAACAATTACATGTAGTAAATCAGCTCCTAATCGCCAATTTACTGGCTTTCACTTGAGAAAAAGTTGTTTCATTTTGTAATTTCACTGTTAAATTATAAAGACCTTTATCTGAGCACCGCATGTGGCAAGGAAGCAGCCAGTGCCTCCCGCTTTATCTGTGTATGTTAAAGAATCAAAAATTTAATTAAAAAAAAAAAAAAATCTAAAAGCAGGACTTCCCGTGACTTCCCTTAATTAGGAAATGGCTCACAATCTTCAGTTCGTGGGGACAGAAATCCCAACAGGAACGGTCACAGATACGTGCTGGTTGTAGAAAGAGCGAGGTGAGTGCTGTGTGTTGCTTGTCAGCCCCTGTTAAAGATTTGTGTTGCTGCATCACATCACGCTGAACCACTAAAGTGTTGCACAAGCGAAAGGATGATACTTAACCCTCCTACATCCACGGCTGAAAAACCCTTGAGCAAGGCACCTAAATCCCCAAACTGCTCCCTGGGCTCTGACTGCTCACTACTCCACGATATTAAAACCGCCTGCATCATATTGTTTAGTTCTCCCTTTTGCCTCCCTCAAAGTTCAGACGGAGTTCAGATGGTGTCCTAACAGCGTCCTGGTGGCAGAGCCTTTGGGTCCTGTGGGTTGAGGGGAGGGGCCTGTGTTGGTCAGTCTTGTTCCAGATACAGATACGAATTTAAAAGCCGAGTCAACACCTTGGACTCTATTTCTTGGTTTTTGAGATGTACTTAAGCAGTTTTTGTGGTGTGGAAGGCTGCTGCCATTAAGGATTGTTGCTATGTGGTGGGGTTTCCTGGTCAGCAGCAATATTTAGGTGGGTGGTGCGTGTCTGAATAACATCTACAGGAATCCCAGGACAAGATTACGCAGCAAAACACTGCATTGGAACAAGATTATTAATGTCATTCCCTTCACCTGTCACTGGTTTTAATCTTGTGGCTGAAGGGTGTAACGCACAATTTTTGTGTTTACGTTCATGATGGCTTCTGCTGCCAAGGATGCTGGAAAAAAAAAAAGACTAAGTTATAATGAAATGTACGCATTGTCAATTTTAAACCACCTACTACAGTAGAACAACTGCTATGGACAAGAGTATTGACTGTATTTGGACACTTAAAGTGAGTTCGTTGTTGGCATCTTACTTCTGTCTTTGGTCCAAGTCTAAATTATTTTTTTTTTCTCCTTTATTTTGTGGTAAATTAATAAAAAAGATTAATCTGCTAAAGTAACTAATCATAAAAATATTGATTAATTAATGGATTGAAAGAATAACCTTTTGTTCTCAGCCCTATTATTATATAAGGAAAGACCACTGAGAGCCGACATGGACACTCCTCCTACGTCTAGGCTGAACTCAGAAATAAATGATCCCTTGCATGTTTTGAGGAGACGGGCTGGATTAGGATTCCGAACGCTTTGCTTTAAATTCTCTGACCTAATTTTTCAAAGCACATCGACATAAACACACAAAGAACCTATAGAGTTCACCAGTAACCTCCCTTCCTGTTTCCTTTCATGTTCGTTTGTTTGGTGTCTAAACATGTTTGCATTTGTTGTACAGTATTGTTTGTATGGTGCAACATGGAACCTAATTAATCATCGCAGAAAAGAAGCTGATTCTATACATAATGGAACGTAATTATCCTATCTGCATGCACAGTGTGACATTATAGATACTTGCAGTGGCCCTTTGGCGAATAAACATGATTTATTAGGACCATTCAAAAGGCAAAAATGAAAACAATTACCAACACAACACGAGTTTCACAACTGAAAAAGGGAAAAAGTTTGACAAAAACTGACATTTTGTTCCTGGTTCTTCTCAGTAAACACTTTTAATTTGATATTTACTGTCATTGTTTTAACCACTTAAGAAAGGTATTAAAAGAGCTGCGATCTCAGACCGTAAAAATCACTCCTCAAAGTCACTTTGCCTTGTGTCTAGTTTTAAAGTACAACATACAGCTTCACTGGGAGTTCAGATGTTGCAATAGTTGTTTGACAGTGACTGCATGTTGCCTTATTTATTTGTAGACATGGGGCTTCTCCCTTGTGTTCTCCATCGTCTTTGAGGTTTAACTGTTCCTCTCCAATATTCAAGCCCTCCTTCTTTGCTTTAATAGGACCGGTGGTGTTGCAGATGTAGCTTTACTGTGGAGCGTGTGTGGAAAACTGATAGTCCTGGGGTGCAGAATGTTGCATGATGCTTTTACAAGTTAACAAATATTTAATGTGTCCTTCCGAAGAGAGAAAATGCATGCATAATGCATTTATCCAAAAGAGTCTGTTGTGGTATCTGGATAGTTAAAGTGAAGCTGCAGCCAGTGGTTAAATGATCAAGCCTTTCCCTCTCAGACTTGTCATGTGGAAGGTGAGGAAACATCTCTTGTGCTGTGACCAGGTCAACAAAAATATGCTGAATAATGTAAGTGAAGCAAAGGTGTTTGAAGTATATCTCCGCTGACAAATGCAAACAAAAGAACCGCTTTAGGCTGAGTAAAATTACTGCTCTTTTTGTGTTGCGTCCTGCTGTGGTATAAAATCTGTATTTTCATATTATTTTCATATAATGTGGCATAGCTTGCCTATGCGATGACAGATGGGCGCAGTCCTAGCAGTGCATGTAAAACTGGCAACTAAGTTGTGAGGCAAACTAATAACATGCCAGCCTGGAAACCGGCCCGAACTTCCCCCACAAATAAAATTCTCGTGAGGGAAAGTTGGTGTGGAGCCGATCCATTGGGGGCTGACTATTCCCTGGTAGTAGTAGATGAATTTGTTTACAATAAACTGACTGTGGTGGCATTTTTTTTATCCTCTGTTTAGATTAAAGCCTGCCCCATAATGAAATCCTAATGCCATGTTACACGACTCGTATTTGATAAATAATAATAATAATAAATAATAAATTAATTACGAATGGGAAAACTATCCTGTCCTGCAAAAAATAGCCTTTACTGTATCTCAGATAATTCACCTTGGTTATACTGTTGTATATCTTACAGCAACACAAGTCACTCCATGTCCTCATTATATTATCATTATATGTTTTACTCCTTACCTGCCCCTCATTTTACCTTCCTCAGAGACATAGATACTGTAGATACAGCGCTGGAACGGGGACCTCTATTTGACGTCGGTGTACCTTTGTGGTATTGTATGCAAATTGAAGGGGATGAAGTCGGAGGATTTTTGATGTGCAAATGATGATTTTGGGGCACTGCAAATTTGCACACCAGTGCTTTTCTGTTAATTGCCTTCCCTGTGGAGTCACGCAACTTTATCATGGAAAGAATGAACGCGAGCACAAAGAGAATGGGTTTCGGCTTTTACGGTTTGAACCAGAGGAGGACTTAGTGTATTCAACACCGCAACACTGAATAAAATCATAGGCTGTAATTTTAGAGAGTGCTCTACATTTCTGTGCCAAGCAGAGCCCAAGTCTTGCAGTGACAGAGGGATTGGCTTTCAAATACAAATAGAACTACAAATTGCACTATACTTCTTCTCCTAAAAAATGGCCGCGGTAAACAGTCACAGTAAATGTAGCTCACTTTAAAAGAAATTCCACGTCTGTGGATTGCACTGCTTGAAGCTGCAATATGTGTGTGCCAGGATCAGATTCACCTGCCTCACCTTTATCGGTCCTCTCCGTAATAAAACTGTAATAACATTCTATAGCCTTATCACCACGGCCTAGTATCTTATAATACAACAGGATAAGGTCGGCTCAGGAAGACAGTGCAGCCTAACATCCCATCAGTGACAGGTGAGCTACACTCCGCTAACCAGGCTTTGATCAGCTATGGATGGTGTGTAATCAAAGGCAAGAAATTTATATAACTCACAGAACGCTCTGCCAGTTGCTCTGCAGTCGTCAAAACACATTGCAAAGAGGTCTGAACACATTACAGGCATCAAGCATCAAAAAGCCTTTCTGGTGCTGCTTTGGAGGCAAGAGAGAGCTTTACTCTCAAAGCACAAAAATCAGAAACCTGTTTTAAAGCATACTGGCAACTGTAAAAGCAAAAAAAAAAACGAACCTCAATTAATTCATTGAGAGTACGTTTTTTTGTTTTTCTAGAGATGTCGGACCTCAGTGGAACTTTGAACAAATTCTTTGTTGCAGTCGCAACAGGAGTTTACGGTGAACTGAGACTCTGCATAGTCCACAGCTACTCAAAAGAACTTTCTCAGCAGATACTTCAACCTGTCAAGCCCAAGCGTAACTAATGGTATTATTACCAGCCGTATGTCATTTAGGTTGTACCCACCGTCGCACCAGCATGAATCTGAGATCTCATTAATGTTATTGGTATCTCTTTTCTGGCTATAACAGCAGTAAAAAATAGATTTTAATCAAGTTTTAGAGACGGGGATGATCAATGAAGTTAATCTTAAAGCATTGTATTTGTATGATATAGAATTTTCCTGCACAGAGCATGGCTGGATATGAATGGAGGGATGAACAGTTCTTCAGTTTTAGGGTATACAGTGCAAGAGGTATTTTTTTTTTTTTTAAGTATTGAATGGTATTATACAATATCTTTGATATTTGGTCAATAATCATAAACTGAACCTGTCATGAAATGGGATATAGTGCAGGACTGTTACATTAGAATGCATCGCTTTTTACTCTAGTGTACCTAATACACTGGCAATCGTTTCACTTATTTTAACTCACCGGATCCCTTCTTAGGACTATGAGAGTTTGTGTCAGGCTGTGAGAGTGAAGTAGTTCATTCTTTGATATTTATTCTGATGTTATACTCGTGTGGGATTGAAGAAGGGCCCCAATATTAGCTTATAAATGTTCAGGTTAATTGGGCTTAAAATCTCTAAACAATGGGGGGATTGCAATGTTTAGAAACTGTAACTGAAACTCGGGTGAACAATGTATTAGTCTTCAGAAGTAAATCAACATAATGTTACTGTCGTAGCAAATAACCTCGCTGGGCTGGTGTTTGTAAGACTGACACAACATTAGAATTCCTGGTGCTTTGTTTCGGTTGACAACAAATAGTCCTATCAAGGCCTTAAACGTGTTGGGACAAGAGACCATGAGATCGAGGCAACAATCAGTGCAAATAATATAATGCAAACAGAGTTCCTCAAACATTTACCACGAGGAAACACTCACAATTTTGGTTCTCGCTACCAATTTCTCCGTGTTGATAGCGGACGTAGAGCAGGCTATCGTCCATGGTATTACATAGAAAGCGATAACGGCAAAAAGACAGAGCACAGCCCTGAATCGTTTCGTGCGGGATATTTACAAAAGAATTATTGTACCGAGACGAGCAGAGCCTGGAGTCCACTTGCGACTAACTGTCGGCTACAAAGGGAGGAGCTGGCTCCAAAAGAGAGTCCTTTTCTATGATCCATGTCAAAATGCAAACCTAAATAAACATGCCCACAGCCTGGTACAGGAAGAGTTTTGGTCTCTAAAACTTATTTCCGTTCATGGTAACTGTACCATGAATGGTGACTGTTTTTATCGAACACACGCATTTAAATTATATGGAGGCTAAAAGTCATGCATAATAAGGTGCGTGGCTGCGTTGATTGACAGGTGGGTACAGTCACAGGTCGCTAGCTGTCTACCTTGTTGTCACCGGACGCTTCGGCTACACTCAAGGCACCACATTGAGATTAAAAACCCTCTCCTCAGGAATCCTGTGCATGATGTCACAGAGAACACGTAGATGCTAAATCTGCATAAGAGCTGAGGCAAATTCTTAAGATGATTGAAACAAGCTACTACTCTTGAAAAACTTTGCTCAACTGTACCTAGGAGAACAGTGCTGTTTTAAAGGCAAAGGGTGGTTCACTCCAACTATATGATATATGACATTATTTTTGAACTGCTTCTCTCTGGAATACCATATATAAAAGCACCAAATATCTAATCATACAGTGCCAGTGTATTGATGTGCCTGTTGTTCAGTGTGGGATGACTGGAAAGGCCCTGATTAGTTTTGACTGAGACTGCACCAGCAGCAGATTGTCTGATAGGAAAACCGCCAACTTGTGAATTCTCAGCGGCTTGTGCTGTTCTTTCAGCGTGCTGTTGGTCCAGTGCTCCAGCACCACTGCTTTCTGTTTTTCCCCGTTTCATTTATTTATTTATTTATGTATTTTTGCCGCAGTGAGATTGTTCTTTGCTCGCAATATTTCAAAGGCAACATGTTTATTTTTGCACTATTGTGCCTTATTTGTCAGATTCAGAGCGAGAGTTTCAGGTATTGTCTTAAAACGCTCACGAGCAAAACAGTCTCATTGATCTATATCAGTTTTGTTTATTGCGTTTCAGTATCAGTGAGCGCTCATTTTATTATTCCACATAATAATGTATTATCAACAAATAATTTGAATGCATCTATTCACGACATGAGAGTGTGCTGTCTCCTCGCTACTGAGAAATTGAATGCATCGCAGGACAAGTGGTGCTGCGCCGAGGAACTGAATCATTTGCTCTCTTAACACGCTCACGGCTGCCTGTAGATAAGACTTTGTCTTGTGTTTTAAGCAGATATTTGACGCAAAGATGGGTGTTTTCTGTGCCTCGGAGGAGCGAGCAGTAAAAATTGCCAAGGTTGACTAAGGACAGATAAGAGTCACAAATTTATTATAATTAAGCGAGCTGCCCCTGCCTCTCAAGCTGTTGTATTATCTGCTTCCAATGACAAAAAACAAACCTGAAATGAAAAGGAAGACGGGGGGTCATAAAGTATTGGTCGCTTATTCAGAGCTATTTCAGTCTGTAACGTGAAGATGGATTGAAAACTTGCAGCTGGTATGACACTATCTTTAGAAATGACTTTGAAGTGAACAATTGAACACACAGTTAGACTTATTTTACACTAACAGCTGGAAAATAGCATGCACGGTAAGAGGTCAAAGCTAGTATGTAATAAAATGAATTACATTTTCCTTCATTTGTTGCTCATTAAATAGTTAATAGGTAGTGTGATAACTTTACAAGCCAAGAGTCTGAATCATTTTTACATTTTTTGCTACATTGGAAAATCAGGAGAGATAGAAAAAATGCACTTTTAGTTTGTCTAATGTGCGATGTTAGATTGTTAGATTGGTTATTATGTTGGTCTAAACCAGATGACATTAGCAACTTTATTGGAGGAGGTTCGGTCTTTCCATTGTCATTCATTTTTATTTTGTTATACTGTGTTGATCCAACATGGATCACGTGAAATTATTTCCTGGATTTGACCAATCAGTGGGCTGCCACCTGTTCAGTGAACCTGGGAACAGTTTTTGGGGTTGGATACTTGACCTCTTTCCGAGGGGCAACATGTTTAGATATGTTATCAGGATATAAGCATTGACTGCGTGTATGTTAGACTGACAACAGATGGAAACTGTTGCAATTTGTAGACAATAAGAGGAACATTCTCTCACCTTGACTTCTGTGTACATGACGCGTTTGCTCCTTTTGTTTGAAATGCTTTGTAGCGTTCTTTGCATCCAGGTATTGTTTGACAGTCCCCGATCGTACGACCTACATACGATGTCTCTTGGTATCTTAGCCAACACGTTGACGCACCTGCACTTTCCTCCGGGATTCTTACTGTCATTCCTACTGTAACTCCTCCAAACACCACGCTCGCATTGTATTTTCAGAAATGTTCCAGAAACCCGGCTCTTTATTCTCATGACATGCCTATTCTTATCATTTCATTTTGAAAAGAATATCTACTGGAAAGAGGTTGAACCTGGAATAAAACTGAACAAAGTTGTGTGTGTGTGTGTGTGCGCGCCCGCGCGTAGGTGAGCGCATTTGCATACGCATCAAGTGACAACACAACCACTCGTAGAAATAAAGGTTTCTGAAAGCTGACCCAGGAGTGTGGCGGCTCGGTGATTAATAGGGGGGCAGTGCAGGGGGACTGCGGAATGATTAATTGAAATCAGGACCTCCTCATCTGCAACATTTTGATGAAAATGAAGGGTTGTGCTGGAGTGAGAGGGAGAAGGCTGTAAGGTACTTTAATGAACCAAGGTGTGAGCAACTGTGCCAGGTTCTGTGTGTTGGTATACGGTGGCTATGCCTCATGTATTACAATTGTTTTACTCCGTCTTTGCCTCAGTCTGCTGCATTAAAACTTAACACTGACAGCTATCCAAACACCTTCTCCTCACCGGCGTGCGATCATTTAACCTTGCCAAGCACAAAACCACAGTTTACAGTTGGGCCTTTGATAAAGTTTAATTTACCCTTGCCTGAGGGGAATGACATTGTGCTCCGGTAACTTTTATCTTGTTCTGTTTTACTGCTTCCTCCAGTCACGCAGAGTTAAGAAACAAATCCGAAATGACGAGGATACACCTTGAGAGGGAGCGTGAAAACAGCCTTTTCAGATGAGCAGCAATTATCACTCAGCATGTGAAGGGCTGAGTTGTGCTCAAGAGGAAAGTCACTCCACTGCATTTGCCTGATTGAAAATCAGTTCTCATAAACACCGCAATCACCTTTATAGTCTGCCCCAGACAGCTTGATCCTCAGGGGCTCTAACAAACACCCAGGGGAATACGAGGTGACATGCGGTTGGTGATAAGAGGGAAGTGATAGCCTACTTTGTCATGAATGTATTTCCTTCAATTGACATTAAAGACCGAAGGATCTAATTAGTCTGTGAGCAGCTCTGTGTAGGTTGCTCTACAGTAGAAGTAGTAACGGAGCAAAAACCGTCAGCTCTTTCGACTACTAAATTGGCCTTTTGAACACTCGTGATTATATGTTGCCTACTTTAATTTAGATGGACTGTACTGTGCAACTTGTCTTTTAACCTTTTCATAAATTAGCGATTGTATCTGCCATCTAAATTATTTTCTGTGCTTAGGAAGTATTAAGACAGTTGGGTCGGGTCAGTCGTAACCCCTGCAGGCTGCAGGCGACCTTTTCTCATAAAGTCAGCAGACCACTTTCATAGTCTTTTTAGCAATTACTGACTTTTTATTCTGCTTTTAAGAGCCCATCTGTTCCTCTCACCCGCCGTAGTTAAAGGTCTGCGACTCTGCGCATGTGCGCGAGAACAAAACTTCAGAGACGCTACGTGCATGCGCCTGCAAACATTTTCCATATAAATACAACATCACCAAGATGTTGAATCAGACGTCCAGAGGGGGATCGTTTTGTTAGTTCAGATTTTATCGTGGTTTTTCCTTTATTATACATAAACTAGCAAGGAGCAAACGTACAGGTGAAAACAAGAGATGAGTTGCTGGGAAGGATTTTAATCAAAAGAACAATCTGACATAATGACTTAACAATTATAACATTAACGTGTGACAGTATTCATCATTTAACCGTGATGCGTCTTCAGTATGTAAAAGCAGTAGCGTAAACCACACCTGTTATTACAGAGGGATGTGTTGGCTTCTGATTAAACTCATCAGGCTTGACACAAAGGCACCACTGCAATTTGACCTCCATCTTCCCAAGTTTTCTTTGAGAAACACACGAAATGCCTCCCCGGAGAAGCAATTAATGCTCAAAATAGAAAAAAAAACACAATGTATTCATTTTTTATATTGTCATATCAGTCAAAATTGTCCTCTTTCCTTTCTGGTGAAAGATAAACAAAAATAAAAATAGACGCTGATATAATTATTCAGATTCGGAGGGACATGTTGCATCTGCTCGGTGCAACCGAATGTGACAGGACCGACTTCAGTGCTGCTCTGTTTTTCCTCGGGCCAGTCTAAATGTAAAAGAGATACAGACTGAGAGAGGAGGAGGAGGAGGAATTCTTAGGGTTGCTCTGACTTATATCTCACATAAGCGGGCTTTAAACCCCCTAAAATGGATCCAATTACGGAGAGGACTTTTTGGTGACGCTTGTGGAGCTGTGTGTAATTGTGTAACCCTAATTTTCCTGGCACGGAGGCTCTGACAGAGGCCTGTCATCTCCACTAAGCCTCTTCTTTCAGGCACGATGCTGAAATGAGATCTCGTCTTAGCTGCTGAAATGCTGGAAGTAATATAATGGACACCAAGAGAATAAAATTACCTTCTTACAGAGAAATCCCTTTTTAAAAAACGTCCTTTAGATTCCATATCTTCTGCCCCCCCCTCAGCTGACATGATGCAGTGAGGAAGGCTGTGTGATACCCACTCTCGGTACAACCTTGCTGATGAGAATAAAAAAAAAATTCTCTCTCAGTCACGGCAATGAGGAATTTAATGATGGCATTAGATTAAAAAAAAAAAAAAAACAAAAACATTTTTTTTGAGCTAACTGGATTCAGTGGATAATT
This sequence comes from Mugil cephalus, assembly GCF_022458985.1. Taxonomy (NCBI): domain Eukaryota; kingdom Metazoa; phylum Chordata; class Actinopteri; order Mugiliformes; family Mugilidae; genus Mugil; species Mugil cephalus. The sequence continues at coordinate 13,889,636 of NC_061772.1, read as the reverse complement.
TACATGTGGGCTCACATGTGCAAATATCCCCGGAAGAAAAGCAGAATCCCTGATGAAGAAAAGTGCAGACCGGCTCTACCACGTCTCTCAGACTTCATAAGCAGCACAGCAGCATCCTCTGCCATGGAGGGCTAATGGCTCATAAATGTTTTATAGCAGTGCATGATAGCGCAATGACATCTGGCTATTCTGTGCCTACCTTCAATATTGCCACTTTTTCTAGAGAAAGAAATAAAAAAAAAAAATCTCCGTTTTTCCTCTGCCATATCCGAGAATGAATAAGATAAATATGTTTTTCCTCAATAAACCGAAAGATGGCACAAAACTGTGGGTTTAGTTTTTTTTCCCCCCTCGCAACAATGACAGAAAGGACCCACGGTTCTCCTTACAAACACGACTTGTTTTGAATGTTTGGTTTAAGAAAAATACATTAAGGTAAGATTAGGGTATATTGGAGTGTCTGTGTGCGTGTGCGTGTGTGGAGAGGGGGTGTGCGGGTCTGAAATTACTGCAGATAGTAGCAAATCTCCTGCCTTTGATCTTTGCAACCATCAAAGAGATCCGTCCTTCCAAAGTCAGACACCCAGCTACACGCGGCGCTGCGTTTCATATGCTTTGAGAGAACGTCAAACAGCATCTCTTCATTTCTCCCTCGCTGGTCAGTGATCTCGGCTCAGAAATACAGTGAGTGTGCGTAGATTACAGGCTGTCGGCTACCGGCACATAGTTGGCGCAGTAACAAATGTAAAAGCGAAGAGCTACACGTAGCTATCAAATGTACAAATAACACAATAGAGGTATTGTGTGCCCTTTTCTGATACTTCTGACAGTAAATCAAACCGTAACTTGGAGTCCATGCCTAATACACTAATACTTATTCAAGATGTATCTTTATGTTTATTAACATTAAAGATTACGTTTATTTATTTATTTATTTCCTTTGCTGGTTTGCGTTGAAGATCACTCTTCAGCTTTACACTGTGTACATTTCCTTTAGTACCACAGAGTATTGTGTTATATCCTAGGTTATGGCATCCTGTTATACTGTAGTGTATGTGCAACCTACCATACTTTATGGACAGTGTGTTCTTTGTTTATTATTTTTTCCTCTCTCTTTTTTCCTTCTGGTGCAAAACCCTAGTCTGAAACCCACAAAATATTTGATGTAGATGTGCACAGAGTCACTGGTTGGTCTGGAGTCACGCCGTTCAGAGCTGATTATGCCCCAGCAAAGATCTGGCGGACTAATCAAAATGTTTGGCCAATAATGGACAAAAGTTGTAGTACTGTCAACATGGTGTGTTACCAGACTTGTGACTAGCTGGCTATGCCAGGCTAACACAAAACACTCAATCTTTGGGTAAATCACTGTCAGTCTCCCAGCTGTCTCAGATGTATATGCTAAAGACACTTAACCGATCAAAAAAAAAACGTTTCACTCAACTGACTGCTGTTAGAGACACTGTTGGTCTTTGAACTATCATACAAGTAAAACTCAACCTCCCACACTCACGGATGTAAATTCCCAAGGCAACAACACTTGCAAAAGAGAGCACCAACAGGGACACAGCAAGCGATGTCATGTTACCTTTCAAATGGAATTTGTGAGTCTGTAGTTAAGAGATATGAAGTAATGTAAACAAAACACTGCTGCTAGACAACGGTTGACATCTAGAAGGCAGAGGGAGGACAATTTAGCGAGCGACTAGATGACGTAATGTAGGAAATGCGAACACTTTATGAAAGGAAGACGCTGTTGGCAGTGTTACCATTTCAACACATCTTATTCTGCTGAGAACTCCACACCGCTAGATCACAATTGATTAACTTACCATCCATCTCGACCATTTCTGCCAACAGCAAAACAAATTCAGACCTCTGCAAAGTCTTGAAAGGCGTATATGTGGTGTCCTCTCCATGGTGCACACCTGACCCTACATAGGTCAAGGATGAGAACTGTAGCCGTTTCTACAGGTGATTAGCAGAGCCGAGATTCAGGGAATTGAGATGGTTTCCCAGAGCGAGAACAGCAGCTCCAGGCAGTCTCACTCTCAACTCTCCTGCTACTGCAGCCAATACTGCAACAACATTCTTGCTGCTGTGAAATGTAGCAAAACTAATGTTATCCAGCGCTCGAGCAGTACAGAGCAACCTCCGCATGTGTCTTCAGGCTTCCAGTTTTTTGGATGTCACTCCTCGCCTTGGTGATGCACACGTGGTTTCTTGGCATTGCCTGATCACAGCACTTCATTTTTTTTGGTAATGTTTGTCTTACCTTCTTTTGTGCTGTTTCATGGCCATCTCTCATTGTTGGACGTAGCATTAGGAAGATTTACTGACATCCAATTCCCTCTTGATCTTGTTCTAAAGACATTACAGATCAGTTCCCGTTTGATTTGATTTTTTTCCCTCTTCTTTCTCTTCTTCTGTCCATTTAAAGGTATCTTTAGGACTATTTGGGCATTTGTTGTGTTTTGTTCTCCTCTGCTAACAATGACAGTAAAGTGATTGTTGTAGCTTTAGACAAACACAAATTGCTCAAATCGGCTGTCATAATGACTTTGATTTTTAAGAAGTGTTCATGAATAGAAATACATATTTCTGTATATACTTCTTTGCTTCCCTACTCTGCAGTTGAAGCCCTGCGCTTCCAGCTAGTTATTTTTGTCATGTGAAAGTGGCAGAAGTATTTAAACCTCTCTCTGTACCAGTTTTCCAAGCAGATTTTTCTCACACAAACATTTTAGGGTCAGAACAATATTTACTCTTGTGCCACCAGGGTGCTGTTAATCTGCAGCTTGCACTCCCCGCTGCTGAAATGACTCCTTCTTCCCCGCAATTGCTCTGGGAAATTAAGCTTATTCGACTGTTTTCCATATAGTGATTCACTCAGGGGAGCAGTATCTGCAAACGTAAATGTAAATGACATTATGCCTTCAGATCCTCTGGGTGGGAATCTTTGTGACTTCTTCTCAATTTGTCTGTGGCAGCGTGGAATTAATATTCTCGGGCCATGTTCCGTCCCCCGTGTCACTCTTCATTCAGGTGAATTGCTGCCGTTTCTGCCAATCAATGACATTTTGATGACAAGAAAGGCAACTCTTCAGCCCAACCAGTGCACAGTAATTTGTCATTTACCACCGTGAAGATCAGCATCAACAATATAGTCTCACTGCACCCACGACAACCATCGACCCGTCTTCTGTTTGTGAGATTTATTCAAATGTTGTTTTGCAGCTTTCTCAAGATATTGGCTAGAGCCTGCTGGTAATGGTACACAGTACGAACTGTAGACAGTGATTGCTTGTTTTTTTCCATAATGGAGGAGACGACTAAGTGAAGAGACATTTAAAATTGATCTGTTTGCTGAGCAATGGAAATTCAATCCACTGCAGGGTTCAATTGGTGGACTTTCTTAATGTAATGACGAGTGAACGTAAACATTTATCATTGGCCGGTATGCCGGTTTTTGCTCATGTGCTCACTGTACTGTAAATGCATATTAACTTTATTAGATCATTCGTTATTAGATTCATGTTGGTATTCCATAAACTCATTTATGGGTAGTTATTGTTTTGATCGATTAAAATTCCTTGAGGTAAGGCTAGGAGATTTCACAGCAGAGTGGCTCTCATTCTTCCAGAGGGTTCCCGCAATCTATTTCTACCATTTCAATGGGTCGATTCTGACAGTTTTGCTATTTGTGGTAGCTCTGTACGCATTAATATTTAACACTGTGATGATTTCTCAAGATCTACCAAACATCACATTTCATCCCTATTTATCTCAACATTTAAAGGTGACCTGCGAAGTGTATTTTTTTGGAAACACCCAAAAGCTTGACTTGCATTTGATTCTATGTCATAAATATATTCCCTACTTACCAGAACTTTTGCAAAGCTGATTAAAACCACATCAAATAATATGTAATATTATAAAGTCTGCTACCATCAATTATCCATTAGCTAAAGGTGCGGCAACCGGCAGCATATTGTTTTGACACTTATTCTAACTCAGTTTTGTACTTATTTAAGTTTTGATGCCTCTCCTTCATTAAGAACCAACCAGACTCTAATAAAAGGCCACCTCAGCCGTCAAGTCTTACCCAGCTCAGAGTAAACTTGTTCTACTTTGCATAGTTGTCGTGGTGTCCATCTCCCTTCGAGGGAAAGTGACAAATATCCGCCAGTAACGACTAAATCACTCGATAAAGGAGAATAAATAAATGTAAATTTAATTACCCCCTATGCTTTTGCCGGCATTCATGCGACATTGGGAGTGTGCATGTGGGAATTTGTCGTTCAGGAGACATTGATTAATTATGCCACACACAATTAGCCCATCAAATGGAGTGTGTCCTCCTCTCCTGTGGAAAGGTGATGTCAGAATTTTATGGGGCATTAGGCAGTAGTGCTCCTTGTATTTTCTCACAGATCGCCAGTGGTAAGAACACCGGGGGAGGTGCACATTTGCAGGCTGTTTTTGTATGAATAGGGAATTGCGAGGCCTGCGGGGTAAAGAGAAGGCTAACTGATCCTTTTAGACCAATGTCAATACTGATACCCATCACTGTTTGCACTCCCAGCAGGGTCCATGGCCTGCCTGTAAAGTCTCTGGCATCTCAGTGATTGAGAGAAGAAATGACAGTGAGACAAATTAGAAGAGCAGGCCGAGATGGCTGCCCCTATAGCTCTTCATTCCCCAACGCAAATTGTCTCCTAATATATAACTTCTAGGTCTTTCACAGTCCTTGAATGGAGACTATTACCCTTAATATGAAGGTTTTGTCATGGTGATTAGGAGTTCAGAGCTTTCTATGTATTGTACAGTATGTAATCTACCACTTCTATGTGACACTTCTCTTCATGATCAAACATCACTGATATCTCAAGAAATGTGAAGTCTATACTAAACCAATTCTCTGCTCCTACCAGGTGTTTCTGGGATTAGTCAGGCATGAAGTTGCCAACATGTTGCCTCATCAGTTAAAAAGAAGAGAAAAAAAAACGTGGAAGTTCTAATCTCCAGTACTTTTAGAAATGTCTTTCTTCGTGGTGATTGCTGTACTCTGTAGAGTAGTTGTCAGTCAAACAGAGGAGCGAGGATGTCTGCATTCCTGGATTTTCTGTTTTCTTGTCCTCTTTGGTTTTCTGCGATGGCCGCTGCCTTGTGCTAAATTACCAGTTCTTTTATTTATTCAGAAAGTCATTCTTTCCTCCACGCGAAATGCAAAACTCATTATTTTTGATGCACCAGGGGCTGTGCTCCCCAATCCCCATACCAGATGTGTGGAATTGTGCGGTATCTGCGGGTAGAGATACACTCATGATTGTGCTACACAGTGAGCATGATAATGGGCGTTTATTTGAGTGGACGGTGTTGGTTTATTAACGTATTTATGTTTGTAATTCTGATTCTGAAGCGCCTGCGCCTTTTAGCGGGTGAGATTTTAACAAGTACAGTAATTGGTTACTTAAGGGATTCATTTTGCATTTCTTATTCACATATTTTACTTAAGATTACCACGGCAAGCAAGTGTGCCATACTCATGTGTTATCTGCCAACGAGGATGCCATAAAAGAGCATCATAAAATATCAAATAAATTTCTCAGGGAGCTCATAACAAAGCTCCCTCAGGCAGCTTTTGTGCTTTTGTCTTTGATTTTGCAACACCAGACATTATGGTTCCTTGTCCAAAAAATGTGCTACAACTTCACGGTAGTGTGAAAAAGCCTCATTTAACCTTGTCATCCTTTATTTCTTTCATACTTCACAGCCATTTTCAAGATGGCAAACTCGAATGTGAGGGTCTCATCGGTTTCTCAGGCCTCGTTTTATTTTTTATTTTTTTCTCAGGACCGTCACTAAAATGACTACACGTTTTTATGGTGGACTGGTGTTATTGTTCATTCATCAATTTCCCTTTCAGTTTTAGCTGATGAAGGTCGCTGTACAGCTAATCTGTACAGGTTGTGCTCTGGAAATCATTTCCATGACAACCGTTCGCTTAGTGACTGACTTTGAATGCACTAGATAACTCAATCTGCACACATTGGTTCTGCATGAAAAGAGACTTTCTGGTTCAGGTAAAAGAAATTGCAGCATTTTCAGCGATTTTAAAAAAACTACCAAAAAAATAAAATTGAGGAACATCTAGTATGATCGGCCAGGCAGTTAAACTGTCGCTGAATGAGCTTTAGCTTTTCAACCCACTTTATCTTCCATTCGAAAAAACAAAAAAATGCACATGTGTAGTATCAGCGTGATGGTGAAACGAACACTGCCCCGAGACTAAAGTGGGCAGATGTGCTCTTAGTAAACACTCACTAGTTGGGACCAAATCCCAAATCGGTCCTCTATAGATAAAATATATTGCCATAAGTATTCGCTCCCCTGCCTTTACATGCATATGAACTCATGTGACATCCCATTCTTAATCAACAGGGTTTCATATGAAGTTGGCCCACCATTTACAGCTAGAACGGCTTCAACTCTTCTGGGAAGGCTTTCCCCAAAGGTTTAGGAGTATTTTAGGGAACTTTTAACCATTCCCCCAGAAGCACATTTGTAAGGTAAGACACTGATGTTCGACATGGAGTCCTGGCTCACATTCTTCACACTAGTTCATCCCAAAGGTGTTATCATATCAAGCTATTGGATTGCAGTCAGGACTCTCTGCAGACCAGTCAAGTTCTTCTGCATCTTTATGGACCTTGGTTTGTGCATTGGTACACAGTCATGTTGGAACAGGAATGGGCCATCCCCAAACTGTTTACACAAAGTTGTGAGCATGGAACTGTCTACGATCTCTTGGTATGCCCAAGCATTCAGAGTTCCTTTCACTGGAAATAAGGGGCCAAGCCCCTCTCCTGGAAAAAAACAAAAAAACACCAACCCAAAAAAAAACCAACACCATTATCCCGCCTCCATCAAACTTTACATTTGGCACAATACAGTCAGACAAGTACCTTTCTCCTGATCCATCAGGTTGCCAGAGGAAGCGTGATTCCTCACTCCAGAGAACGTCTCCACTGCTCTAGAGTCCAGTGGTTGTGTGCTTTACACCTCTGCACCCGACACTTTGCATTGCAGTTGGTGATGTATGGTTTGAATGCAGCTGCTTGGCCATGGAAACCCAGTCCATGAAGCTCTCTACACACTGTTCTTGAGTTAATGTGAAGGCCACGTGAAGTTTGGAGGTCTGGAGCGATTGGAAGTTGCCGATCCCTGTGCCCTATGCAGCTCAGCATCCGCTGACCCTTCTGTCATTTCATGTGACACTTCGTGGCTAAAACAATTGACAGTTGACTGTGGAATATTTGGTAGTGAGGAAATTTAGTGACTGCACTTGTTGCAAGTGGCATCCTATCACAGTACTACACTGGAATTCACTGAGGTCCTGAGAGTGACCCATTATTTCATGCAGCAGTCTGCATGTGTACGATTGGAACAGCTAAATTCTGTTATTTGGAAGGCTGAGTGAACACTTTTGGTAACATAGTGTTTACACACAGTATTTAGATGCAGGCCCACGGTGCAGGCTTTTTAATACCATAATGCACAAAGTTAGACCTCAGTATTAAGAGAGCTAAGATGTAAACCTCAAAGTACCACTGCAGCCTCCTTGGAAACCATTGATTTCCTCTTTAATATGAAACATGGATCTACACCTTTCTGTGTGGTCAAGGATAATGGCTTTATGAAGTGTATATAACATTTGCCCGGCGTCCTTTCGGAGAGAGCTGCGGTAAAAGTCTGCATGCTTGTGCCATAGACTTCAACATGAGCTGGCCAACATGGGTAATCTTTACAATAGTATTATATTACATGCTCACATGAACATTGGATTTTATGGTCACTCTGTGCTCAGAGCCTGCTCTTGTGCAGATGGCTTGAAGGGATAAGGTCTGCTCTAGTGTCAGGAGGGAATAGTTATTTCATGTGATAAATACGGCTCTTGTGCCATTATGATGCTGCCTCTTTTCAGGACATAACCATAACTCCTGAAGCTGAAGCTAATGCATGTGTGCGCACGTGCCTGCTCATACTCTATTCTTTTTCATAGGACGTGCTGCCAGTGCAACCTGCATGCTGAAAACACTGACGCGATCTCATCATAATTTTATCTTAAGTAGGCATTCCTTATGATAAGGCTTTATTTTAGCACCAGAGTGAATCTTATTCCTCCACGGAGAACTATTGATTATATTTAGAATACAAAGCCGCAAGAGAGTTGTCTTAATGCATTCTTTGTGTTGAGAGCAGGGGACGTATGATCATGTTGGATAAGATTTTGAGGCAGAAGAGTCACCCTTTGTTTCATTAATGAGATGGAGCATTTTCTGGGCTTTGCTGTGGGAGCACAGTGATAATTGATGAAGGTCTAATGTACTTATTTATTTGTCCAGTCCACTAGAAGGAGGGTAAAAGCTGTGCCTAAAGATACAAGTGTATGGTGGGGGAAAGCAAAGCCCTATCTAATCCTCATCCTGTGCCTGCAGTCAAGCTCCTCTTCATCTCCTCCAATCACACAGAGCTCCCAGCTCTACTCTATTAATTCCTGCACATCGAAGACATCATTATTTAATACCAGCTGCACTGCGCTTCCAGCTTAACCTGCATTGTGGAGATGGTTAACTGATTACCTTTAACCTTTAGTGAACATTATTGAGGACATTTCAGAAATAAGAATGCCCGTTATGCCTCCTATTACCGTGTGAGTTTAGCTTTGATGTAAAAAAGTGTGGTGCGCGTATATCCTCTCACACGGTCTCGCCTCCTCTGGCCTCGTTTCTGGGGTAGCAGGCAATAAATGTGTCATTCTAAGACCAAGGCATGACTCTGAGGGAAACCTCAGATCCCTCTCAAATCATCTGTTGGAAAGAGTGAGAGACAGAGAGGTCAGTGGTTTCACAGTTGTTGTTGTTTTTTAAAATTTCTTTTGTCTGTCGGCCACTTACCTGCAACCACAGCCCAGCCCACTTAACCAAACTAAAACCTGCAGGCGGAGGGATGGGCCTGCTCTCTCAGGGGTCAAGTTGTGGCGCCTGTACTGTCAAGAGTCTGTTACTTTCTATCCAAGCTGTGACTCCTGAGGGATGTCCTCCGATGCTCGTCTGTGGCATTGTTTTCATATAGAAATGGGCAGCAAGATAAAGATCACCTGGCACTAAGGACATGTAAATAGACTAAATGACTTGTACAAATTGGTCTCCTTATTTTAAAGATCTGGTATCCGTTCACACGTCTAAAGTCTTGGTCTTTTATTATTTGCTTTTTTGAGCAGGTTATGTGTGAATGAGTTTGTGTTGCTACTGAGATTTGTTAACTCCCAAGAGTTAAAACAACCTATGTCCAATCATCACGGTGGCACGTTCTCCACTAAAGGAACCGCAGAGCAAGGGGGTTACCTGGTCGCATTTGAGATTCAATGTAAAGTCTTATTTGGTGAACTGAAGTATACGTGGAATCACACACTCTAACTCTTAGCCTTAGCCCCGCTTAGCCTTGGACCTGTTGTGCCGCTGTGTAATGTTTACCATAGCAGTTCTTGGGAGAAACAGATTTATCGGCTGAATGCATCCACAAAAGTGAAATTCACCAAGAAAAACTAAACAGCTGAGACAAACCAGCATGCTGACAGATTTCCCCCAGTCATACTGTAAGACGAGATAACGAGATAACGGTGCAGGTTTTTGCAAATCTGCTAATGCAGATTTTTCTTTTAATTGAACTTTTAATTTTATCCTTGCTTCCCTTTTAGGCCACGTAGTTCATGGAATCATTTTTTATTGTACTGCTTTTACTGGAAAAACATAAAGCGATAAGAAAAAAAGAGAAATGTGAAGGAGATTTGATTATTTTTCAAATTTCTTAGCCCCAACACGCATTGGTCAAGCTCCTCAATAGCAGTGGAAGACAAAATAGATGATAAATAAAACACACATTGATGTATATGCTCTGTGGTCAATTGATTCTCTGTGTAAACATTTATATCTTTTACAATGTATTGGGTTAAAAGGTTGAACACACTAATCCATGTGGTGGATGCATGTGATTTTTGATAAAGGTTAATCTTGGACTGAGAAGTCAAGCAGAAAAAATTGCTTTTATAGAGGAAACCTAAATTGCCACCATGTGACACTGAAAACAAACCACTTTAATACTTCACTTAACTCTTCTGAGTAGTTATTGGGGAAACTTGCAGCTAATTAAAATACAAAGACGCAAACACAGAGGACACGGCGACATCTTATTAAGTTATTAACTGATCTTTCTATCGTTCAATAATAAAGGTTGAAACAAGTAACTCCAAATCAAATGTCACGTTGTACAAAGTTTAAACATTGTCTTTAGCATGATTAAATCAATACTTCTGTAAACACATACCTGATAGCATTCACCTGACATTTCACGCATTACCAGAGAATACGTGTCAGTTCCGTAAACACCAATTATCGGCAGTGCCTTTTGTTTGATTACAATCAACTAGGGTTTGATTACAGACACACCTTTTGTTTGCCACCTAACATTTGCATGACGAGGTAATCACATTCAATAAGGGATAAGTATAGAAATGTCTCTGACGGGTCTAACAGACTCATCTGTGATTTGACTTTTATTCTTTGATGTCAGGAATTTGGTCGCTCTTATGTAGCTCTGAGGTCTCGCGTCAAACGACACCAGGGCTCTAAAATTCCACTCTGCAGGATACGGGGCCATGTGGGTCATGACAAATGCGCCCTTCTGGAACACACTGAAATAGCAGCACATATGTCGAACACGGCTCCTGCTACACGGTAGCATGTGTGGCTTTGGGCTCAGCCCTGTCAGCCCCTTACGACTCAAATACATTTCCTTCATTTCCCACCGTTTTCATTTGCTTCCATCTGTTCCCACTCAGCGAGGGACCTGAGATATTACTGGACACCCAAGGTTTAAGAAACACGCAGATCGGTGACCTTTGGCAAAATGCTGGATGTGTGTCTTCCAAATATAAAAATGTTGAAAATCTTAACAATAAAAATCTTTTAATAAAGCACGAGATTACAGACAGAGCTTTGTAATGAAGCAGCAAATTTAAATACCCTACAGGCTCTTTATAAGAAGAGTTAGAGGAAAGCTTTAGACTTTAAATATTCATTTAATGATATACATTTCCAGAGGCAATGTACCAGGAACTGCTGAAGAAATTTCTCCTTTGTCTCCTTGGTGTATGTTATTACTGGCATACAGGCCTACTGTATCAAAGACTTAGGATGGTGTAATAGTTTTTTACGATAACAAGTGAAAACGCATCAGAGTGAGCGACAGTCCGTTGATGAGTTCAGAATGCCAAGAGAGGGCACGGGTTCACTTTGTTGAGTTATCGCTGGGTGGGTACGGGCACAATACTCGCAATCTGTTCGCCTCTCCTCACCAGGTTGGCGGGAAGGTAATTACTGCTGACGATACGGGCGAAATGTGCCACTTATTCAGCTTCTGTGTCAGAACAGTGTCCAATCAGACGGGCTAATGAGCAGCACGGATCCAGTGGGGTCCGCTCCATGCTGCGCTGACGCGTTTGATGGAAACATCTGGCCTTTATCAACGATCATCAGGCCACTTCGAGACCGTCGCCGCGCAAAAAAAACACTCGTTTCACTAAGCGGAAGGAATCCTGCCGCAAGTCACGACTGTAGATGTTTATCATGAAAAACACCAGTAAGTGGAACGTTCTAACTTTGTTTACAAAAGTGAGTAGGCGGAGGATTCTCTAATATCAAAAGCTCAGTGCAAAAGGGAGAACTGCTGTATATTCGTCCAACTAAGGAGACATCGGAAAATAAACTAAGCTGGGAGTCGGATGACTGTTACTACCGCATGAGGATTTAAGTCCTCAAAGAATTAAGAGACACTTTTTCATTTGACAGCAGGAGAATGCTCCTGGCCTCTCGAGCTTCTCCGCGCATTAGCTCTGCCATGAAACGATACAGCAGAATCAAAACAGTGTCTTTACCGTGAAAGCACGACTCAGGGTTGTGTAATCAGGGTTTTTCTCTCCGCGGCTCCCCGTGTTTTACAAAATATGTGCTGACAAACACAAGTGGGGCCACTACACCGGGAGACTGGGAGGGAGCGCGATACACAACGGAGACCCTGAGGAGGAGTAAATACCTGCTGAAGTGTTTCCTCCTCGCGTGCCATATCTCAGCGGCGGCGTGGCTCAGGTGCTGCGAGTGTTCAGCGATCCTCCGAACGGGAGGCTGGAGCGCGTGGGAGAGCCTCGGCGACGGGCCGGCGGATTCCTTTTTTTCCCGCATCCGGGATCTCTGCCAGAAATAGTCACGTCTGTAATTTCATTACCGGTCTCCGGCACGTCTGTTTATTTAGTGACACCAGCTCTGGAGTTTACTCACCGTGCGGGCGCAAGACGTTGGCTCTAACTGTGATTTTTAATAAGATGCGCGCTGCGTTCCTGTTCCAATTAGCGTCATGCGGAAGACGCCGAATGCGCATTCGCGTTGACATTGCTTATATAATTTAAGATTACGGGTTTTAATAAAACACCCTCTTCATGCCTCGTTTCTGCGGATCACCAGCTGCTGGGTCAATTGAATAATTAAGAATTTAATTAAGCTTCGGTTTGGTTCACAATCTTCTAACACAGTCGAGCCTGGTAGTCTGGGCACCAGCAGCAGAGATGAAATAGGGAAGGGGATGATGTACCAAACAAGAATTTAGAGATGTGAGCTCTATCATGCGCTGAAATGGAAAGGTCTGAAGTGGCTTATCTATTTGATCTCCGAATCCTCCAGTTCCACTCCACAGAGTGGGGCTGTTATTTTTCTGCTTGCCCATATTATACTGCAGATTCCAGTGCAACCCTCTAAGGTATGCAGCATTTCGGTCCGTATTATCCCTCTGGACTACTCCCCTCATCATTGCCAGCATGTAATACAATACTTTCTATTGACTTCTTGGGAAGCGGCTCTCATTGTGAATTGACTGAGTTGCTGTGGACTAAAGTAGGATAATTTCACTCAATGCTGCATGAGCAAATGTTAAATCAAAGCTTCTGAACCCTGCGGTATGCAGAACGTTGCTGCCTCCACAATGCCACAATGCCGTCCCCATATGTTGACCCACATGTTTTAACATTTGATAGAAGTGACTGTCTCGATATTTGGCTGCACGATGAGGCCGAGTGTCCCGACACTGATCTGCAATATGTTCAGCTAGAAAAGTTACAAAAGCATCACCTCATCTCTGGAGCTCTGTGGCGTGTGAATGTCGTCACCGAACGGCCAAGCGCACAACGATGTCTGAGGAGACCTAATAAAAAATACTGGAAATATAATTTATTGTGGTGTAATGTAAAGTACTGGACAGTAACTTGAAGGGCTGATATATTGAGACAGTCATAAAGCCGGGGGGCTGAGAGATCAGCATCTCCATGTCCATATTGCTGAGGCCTCTACGGGGATAAATCACTATTTTCCATCAACACAGCGCTGCTAAGATACCCAGAAACACAATTAAGGCAGCGCGCTTCAAAGCACTTCATCATCACTATTGTAAAGCCTGTTAATTCAATTCAAGGCCATGATGAGGATACATAAATAAACATATATTACACAGCCAAAATGGCAGTAATGTGATAAACGTTTTATCAAAAATAAATGTGTTGATAAGATTCAGTGCTTTTGATGATTAATGTCACCCATTTTCTACAATCAAAGCGTTTACTGATCTCAGTTTGTAACAGTTCTATTTACAATGCCATCAAAAGCTTTTGGCGAATGCGTAATTCTCGGATGATCCGCGTTATTGATGTTAACATAAAGTGAGAAACGCTTCCGTTTGTCTTTCGGGCGAGCTCGTCTAAATTAAACGTATTGCTTAGTGTGTTATCATGCCTGGTCCAAACTCTATTACACATGAGATGTAATTCTTTCGGGCCCTACCAGTTGATGTGTTATCTTATGAAGTGCACCTTATTTCTAACCAAATGCAATTAACATGCACCAGAGAAGGAAACAAAGCAGCGTTTAATCAATTGTAATCGTATTGTCTCCCTCAAAGTACGAACATACTCTTGAAGCCCGCACTAATACAAGCATGCGCGCACATAAAGCCTATCTGATTTACTGCTCTGTACACATTGTGCTGACACTGAAAATCACACTATGCATCACAGCACCTGATGAATAGACTCGGTGTGAAGTTATAGTTGGGTTGTAACCTTATGATATATGCAGGTTACAAAGCTGCACGAAGACTGCTTACGCTTAAAGTAGTATTTCTGGAGCCTGGGGAGAAATTGACTTTCCACAGAGCTTATAACCTGATGCACATTTGGCAAATCCAGAGGCAAGATGTCAGAAAAGGTGACTGTGACCTGTGGAAATAATTCAGAATCCCTTAACTTCATTAAAGGCTGGACTGTGAAATTGTTTCATAACTTTTGAAGCATTTTAGACCGGCCTGACTCGAGAACTTTTTAACTCCACAAACTTCAGGTGGAGTTAGGACAAAGCGAGTTGCTCCGAGCTATTCAGTGGGACTTCCACACTTTTCAGCTGCATGCTCAGTATGTTCAGAGCATGAGTTTAAAAAATCGTGTCTGATTTTGGGGTAGACCATGCATAGAAAGATACATTTAACCGATTATCTGCTCTCAAATTGTGAACTCACTTAAACCACAAGATTTGTAAATGGCACTTTCCCATAGACTACAGCGTGTTATTAAGAGTTTCTTTGCAGTAGGGGCATCAGTCCACTTAACTCACAAACAACTTGCCACAGATGTGCACACACATTCTTGTGCCTCTTCCCTTGTTTGCTTTCTTTGGCTGTAGCCACTACACAACTGTTCTTCATCCATTGATGACACCAATCTTCTTGCTTCTGTTGCTGAAGTCCGGTTATTGAAGGTATTTAATTTACCGCTCATCCCAGTAGCTTCTTCACTTCTAAATGACTGGTGGGGAGTTTTTGAGTTTTATTAGGATCATGGTTGTTAACAGATCCTAGTTGTAGGTGGGTACCACCCACAGACGTTCCTAACGAAGGCCTAAACTCCCCACCAATCATTTAGAACTGTACAAGCTGCCAGGACGAGTGGCAAAACACCAAGGTTTACTTACCTTCGTTCTTCTTAACGTGTCTTCACCGTTGCCCACATGTAATGAGCCAGAGCCTAAATTTGTGAATTCATGAAACTGCTCTGAAAGCGGCCGTTATGTGGACGTAGGTCAGGGATAAAAATAAAGAACTTGTAAACTTTTCAGCTTGCTTTATATAGCGTCAATCCAAGGGAATCTGACTCTCGAGGTAAATTGTGTGAAAACTGGCCTGAAGCGGAGCAAATTTTATGACTACCATTGGAGAGTGCAGCTCTGTTTACACCACTTGTGCATCATGCCAGAAAAGAAGCACGTCTCTCTGTCGGCGAGTCGCGATGCCAAATGCAAGATACTGGCGAGTGTTTGCAAATGACTGGAAGAGTCAGGTAAGAACTTTGATGTACCTGTGATGTATTGTTGATTCATTGGGTTTTGTGTCTTGTCTTGTGTTCGTTGCCGTCTTCATGATTTTTGCGGCCTCATGCAGATGTTTGCCGCCCTACTGAGCTGGATTGTGCTCAGGGTTTCTCCGTGCTTGCTCTTGGGGTTTCGGGCTGTGGGTTCTGTAAAGTATCTTGTGTGAGTTTGCATTGTTATTGACACTATATAATAATGATGCTGTCTTTTATAGCTGCTCCTGCTTAGTATGCTCCCCAGTGACTTCTTTAATAGAGGACCATAGGTAACTGTTGTATGCAAACTAATTACATTTGTGTATGTAGCCAGCAAGAACAAAAAAAGAGGCAAGGTCACACAGCCGCTAAGCTCCACAGTAGTGTCTTTAGTTTGTTATGAATTATTAATGATAGGTTACAAGATGACGTGGATGACCTTTCTATTTGGTGTATCTTTTTTTTTTCTGTTTTGCCTCACAACCAGTTGTGTTGTATCCATTAATTTTCTTCTGTTCACATCCAGGGCAGCTGCTTAGCAGTTATATAGTTGGCAGGTTATGCGCTGTGTATGGGGCTCGGTCAAACCAGCATCCTACACTTCAGTTCAGTTGTCAGATAAAAGAAACCATGAGTAGTGCGAGGTCAGAAAAGGAGTTGTAACCGTCTCTGACAAAGCCATACGATTCAATTAATGCTGGCTTGTGTTTAACAAACTGACAGGCTGATCTCGTATTCATGAATATGAAGCAGTTATTCTGCACGAAATTAGTTACCACCAGCTTCTCCGCCGTTTTTTAAAGAAGTGCGTTGTCATAACAACTAAATACTAATATATCCACACCTTCTGGAATGTGCACATTTTTTTTTTTTTTTTTATTTGGTTTGTTAACCTCCTTGGAACTCTGAAAAGCTAAAGATAGCTGTTAAGCCTTCCAAAATCCTCAGGAAGACTATAGTAATTTAAAAAAAAAAATGTATAAAATTATTTTTAATGACATGTCTAAAAGTGAGAGAAAACATGCGTCGCTGTGTGAATTTCGGGCCAGTTAGGAATAATTCCCTGCTCGGAAACGGTGGATAAATATGAGCCCTGGTTTTGGTTTATTCAACTGCAGCTGCAAGTCGGAAAACAAGCTGAAATAACACATATCGCAACCCATTTCCTCGCGATTAGGCACGCTTCTCAGCCGCTAAAGGGATTTAAGACACGATAATAAAGATAAAAAGGAGACATTAATGATTTTGTTATGTTAATTAAAGGCAAGAGGATTAACAACAACACAGGAGCCTTGTAAAGCAATAAACAGACAGGGGCTCTGACATTTTTCCAAAACCATTAATAATAAATGAATTTGGCCCCTGCTGTGATCAAATAAATTGTATGGGATGAGGAAGAAAACACTTTGCATTCTTACTTCACATGAGGGACACTTTCAGTTTGAATTCCAGTGTATGATAAGTATAGTAGTAGCAGCACACACTACATGTTTTCTTTTATTGTGCCTTCAGCATGTATCTGATTGGGTATTCAGACTCAGTGCACGACACTAGAAGATGCTGCCTCGCCCTCCAGACACTTTTTTTTTATCCTCTTTGAAAGATAGGTGATATACTTTAACAAACCTCCAAGGAAAATTGACTTTTTCAGCCATTTATTCAACAGTTATTAATTAGTTTCTTCTTTGGTAGAAAAAAAAAAAACTTAAGTATGACCTCAGAGGATAATAATGCCCCAAGTAGCAGACATAACTTCTTGTAGGCATGTGCATAATTATCCACCAGTGGAATGACGAATTCCTTCAGATGGAAGATGTTTGAGGGGTTTTCTTGCTTATTCTGTCAGTTTCAAATCCCTCCACAACCTTTCAACGGGATTCAAATCTGGGCTATTAATATGCCGTTCTCACATCATCCACCTTTCTGCTTTTTGTCTCTTGGTGGATTTTCTAGCTGACTAAGCACCATTATTCCGTCTCTGGTTCAACTTTAGCTTTTGGTTAGATGATCATGACACTGCACATTACCTTCGAGCTACTTACCCTCCCAAGCAGTAGTCGTAGTCGTAGTCTGCAGATCCTGTGATGATATTTTGGGGTTCTGGCTGCGCTTGTTGCTGAGGCTGTTCTTGGTTGTTTGACATCTATTCAAATTGTGGATGTTTTCCCTTACGTGGAATGATTAATTCCAAATAATTTATTTCAATCTCTTTGTGAGAGCGCTTTAGATCTTGGCTTGGTGCTACCACGCACTCGACTAACAAAAATCCGCCAGTCTATACATGGCAGATTTAAATAAGGACTGTGACGCACCAGGCGGTAAAGAGTATATATATGTGGGTCACAGCTCTTCCCGGGCACTGGGCCATCATCGTGATGTAAAATAAAATGTGATCGTCATTGGAAAGCGATCAGGATGGGAACCCTGAGTGATTTCTATCCGAATTTCAGCAGTTTGAGCTGTAGTAGCTCGCCTGTTGGATTTGACCACACAGACCACCCTTAACTCATCACCAGTAAGCCTTGGCCACCCATGATCCTGTCACTGGTTCATCACTTCTCCTTCCTCAGACCGATTTCTATCACCGTTTCACATCGTAAAAGAAAAACGGACGCTTTGCTTCTTTTCAGTCAGCACAGTTGGTGAAATATATTTCTGCTCATCCGTGAAAGACGGCGCTGAGAAGCGCGCTCGCGTACAGTCGTGGACTTGTTTCAAAATAAACTGCTCATTAAGTAAGAAAATGATTACAGCCTATTAGTGAGGCTGCTAATCAGCCCTCTACTGTAACCTGCAGCTGTGCCTGCCCGCCCGTCTGAGCTGCTTTTTGCCTCTCAAGCTGTGTCCCAGTTCATGTTTACCCCAACGCCATTTCTAGAGGTGCAAAATAACTCGCGCTTAAGCGCGGAGCCGGCTTCCACATTTGTTCACGTAAGCGGTCTGGAGCTCTCGTCAAACATGACTGTTCATACGTTCACCGTAAACCTGCTGTGCTTTTGCGTTGAGGTGACGGGCCTCACCCTATACTGCGAACCTTAAATATGATCTCTATTTACTGGTATTTACAGCGTGTGTTGTGTTAAGAAAATGAGTCTATTTTAAGTTTGTCATCTTACCTCTCTGCTTTTGGAGATGAGCACCAATTTCACCTAGAGGATGCAAACTATACATAATTACCTTAACTACCTGTGATTGCTCTCGCTCTCATTTATATTTGGAGCTGTGACATCTGTCCTCTGTTTCTCTTCCCGTGTGTCGCTGTAGGTTTTAAATACAATTTCATTGTCTTTTTGCTGTTATATACTTAAATGAATACATTTTATTTATAGAAACTGTTAAAATCTCGCCTCGCCTGATCTGACCTGTCATAGGTAATTGTGTTGTAGACAGACCTGTCAAACGCCATCAGCTTTGACACATTAGGTAATTTAAGTGTGCGGGTGACAGCGTCTCGGTGTGGTGAATACCGACCTACCTTAATGTAATAGAGCTGTCATTAATGTTATTAGTTACACCTGTGCTTCTCCTGCAGGTCAAAATGTCTGCCGCGAGAAAAGGTCCATTGGGTGTTTAAAGGTTAATGATGAGTGTAGAGCCAGAGATGCTTTTTGTGGACACGCCACCTGTGGCTTTTACTGCTGCACGCTGCTCGTCACGGTCACCGATTTGTAGACAAATGTCATGGAAACCTGCGGACAAATTGAAATGCTGGCTGCTGGAAAATTACCGGTGGTGTGAAATGGCCAGAGCCACGAGGAAACGAACAACACCGGTGGAACTGCTGCGCCGCGTGTGTGGCACGTAGCGTTTAGGAGCGCTCGCCCCAGGGACGTTTGAGAGCCTTTCATTTGCTTGACGCCGACGCTGCGCCGTGTGATTGGCTCACAGAATGACCTAAGAGTTAGAGGGGTTAATAGCTCAGGATCTAGTTTGCCTTGTTCAGAGATTGACATTAGATTTGCATTAGTTAGCATAATGAATTGGCCTGGTTGGAATGATCTTTACCGACACTGAAAAGGGTAATGAAATTTTAACAAAATCAGCGATGTTTGCTGACCCTTACAAGCCAGGCGGTGGATTACGTATGAAGAACCGAGTTGTCTTTGGAAGGTCTCATAACCTGGCGCTGTACTCTGAAAGCATGTTTGTGGTGTTTTGCACGGGTAAAAAGCACTCGGCTCATTTGAATTCTCAAACAGATGTTGAAGTCGGCTGTGAAGATATGCACTTTTGTTTAATTGATTTTATCTTTAGCCTCTGCTTACGTGGGTGGTTAAAGCTTATTAGCGGGGCAAGATAAAGGCTATCGCTGGGATGTACAGCTATTTTAATCTTTCTTCTCTCAGAAATGGAATGACGCGTCCTGCACCACGCCTTGAATACAGAATTGCGTCTGTGTCTTTGAACAGCTGGGCTGTTTTAGAGAAACCACCTTTACACGTTTCCACCTGGGCAGTGGGCAGCTCTTGCCAGTTAAGTCGTTCAAATTTCCAGACCATTTGAGGAAACACTGAAGAAACAGCTTTAGGACTGGCTGCCTGCAACCACTGGCTCAAGCTGCTAGTCAGTGTGCCATAGTTGACTGTGCCCGGGCACCAGCTCAGTTAGATTTTTTTTTTTTCTTTTCATGTTGGATAAATGGTTTCCACATCACGCCACGTAGCCTCTAGATGCCCCACATTGCGGAAATACAAGTTTGTCTTCAGTGCTGTCTGAAGCAGGTGGTTGGACCTCCCAGGAAAGAACCACTAAGGTATGCTGTAGGCATCGGATCACAGAGCACGACATGTTTAATGACAATGATGGCTTAATCCTGCGTGGAGGTGGGGAGCTGCGAAAAGGGCGTGGAATAACCGAGGTGGCTACTGGGCTGACCCTCCGGGGAGCAAACCCCACCGCGGACATACCCATAAAATGTATGAAAAATGATTAGACTGTGACTAATTACCCGTTTAGTGTCGCCGAAAGTTGTTAAACAGACCATTGCCTTTTAATACCTAAAGTAAGGAATGGGATTAATTAAGCAGAAATGTATTCTTCTTCTCTGCCAAGTCTCTTTCTCACAGTCTCTAAAAAACACTGTGTGATGGGGTTTGCACCTCAGGGAAATGGTCGGTAATGGCCTGAGAAAGGGATCTCCCTTTTACTCAACTCAGTACCCCCTCTTTGGGTGACTGAGTGACTGAATAGGAACATGAGCAGCTGCTTCTATAAAATGGAAGGCAGGGGGAAAGATGGAAGTTTAGAAGACAAAGGATTTATGACTGCACAACTGTTCCCTCCGAAAGCGTGACCATAAAATGTAGAAATCCATAATGGTTTTTAATAGATATATCATTAAATATAGATACGGTTAAAGTAGCGAAACCCCCCAAAATGGCACAGATACCGTGGCTGCTGTCTGCTCTGTATTCTACTGGCGACAAAAGGTTTGGGTTTGTTTGTCAGGTTTTGTGGGGTTGATATTGTTTGTCACCTTTCCTGCTGACAATACCAATGCTGCCTGACTTCATCACTTTAGTAAACAGTTCCATCAGTCAATGACATTTACGCTGCATACCAACAGCGAAAAGGTAAAACAAGTTCACAAACGCAACGCGAGATGCTCCATCATCCCTGTGAAGTATGAAAACCTGCCGCCGGAGCTGCTGCTTCTTTTAAAACAAACAATCCGTTATCGGTTATTTGAAGATGAAAATCAGTCTTGTGACTTTACAAGTAGTCTTCCAAATTGAACCTGTCTGGGCCCTCAAACATACCAGGGATTATACTGTCAGAGGTGTTTACAGGCGTGATCTGATATAGCCTAAAGCAGTGCTGTAATAGCCAGACTTACGGGGCGACTGATGTGAACGCCAGACTGCAGCTATTTAACAGTTTTTGCGAGAGTGCCTCGTATCCGTGAAACGTGGAACGCTGTGGGCATGCTGTAGGTTGCCTGTGCATTTTACACAACTGGAGGCGGCAAAAGCGTTGACAAGTGGTGCAGATTTTAAACAGACAACTTCTCTGCCCCCGTCTCTAGCGTTTTCAAGTGGTGTTACTGTTTTGTGCTGCTGTTGCGAAGACTTAATTCTATTTCCCACGGGACATAGAAACAACCTACAACAATGCAGGCCAATGAAACAAGCCCTAAGCCTCTGAGAGAAGAAAGCAGCGTCAAAGCAAGTAAATGCTTGTACATGTGAAAAGAAATGGACGGAAGATATGCTACACTGTCAGTTGTTCCAGGATCATTGGATTGCCAGGCTGACTGGAGGGTTGGGGCTAGGTAGGTATGTGGTAACTACGTTAGCAGCCAAACATTTGATCCTTTTGTACTTGTTTTCTCACAGCTTCTAGTTTGCGTCTTGGCTTCTAGCAGTAGCGTTGGCAACATTGCCGCTGCTGTAAAAGCTAGAAGCGGTTGTCACGATCTGAATTAGAGGTTGCAAACTCCGTGCTATGATAACGTCTAACGTTTTGTATTAATGAGGACTGTAAACAACAGGAACATTGCCAGCTGAATGTCTGTTTCGGGCCCTCTCAGGCCTCTCCCAGTTGAGCAAACGCCCTACAGATATTCACTCTTGTTTTTTCTTTGTTCCTTCACTCTGCCTCTTCACATTCTTCGCTGCCCCTGACAACCGGTTCTCCGCGGTCTGCCATTACTGCCACTTGGATACCTTTTCCGTTGGGAACACACAGAAGCACCATCCTCTTTCTGTTCCACACAACAGAAATTTCCTTCGTGCTTTGAGCATTTATTTTCCTGCGAGATTCGAAAGCTGTTGACAAAAAATTAAACGGCGATGGCGAGACTCTTAGAAAAGCAATTTAAATGTAATTTCCAGTTTAGTTAAAAACTTGTGAAACCAGTGTTAGTGCGTTTCAGAATGTGCTGGAACATGTGCTATATTGCACGTTGCATCCAGAGTTTACAGTTTTTTATCAATCAGTTGCATCAGGACCACTGTTCCGCTGTTTGAAATTATACAGGCATAGGTGACATGCATGGAAATGTAAAACGTACAGTAGCTCAAATTAAAAGTCGCAGTGATTGTTGCAGTAATAGCATGTGCAGCTCATTTTCCTCCCTCCCGTGTCAAAGGTATCGACGAAGGAATAGCTTATCTAGTCATTCAAGATGTGTATTAGGCAACCATGGCAACCTCGGAGTATGCTAGTATGTGTGTGAAAGAGGATCAGAATGAATGCTGCATATCATACTGTGAATAATTTGTCAGCCCCTCATTAAAAGTTAGTAAAACCGAAGCGCCGGCCACACTCATTATTTGACAGTTTCCCCAACAGCGCCTGGGGCATTGTAATTTTAATTGCAGTACAAATAGGGCAGTGTCTGTGACAAACATGATGCCGTGCAGCAATATCGCCGCGATAAATCGGTTGTCATGCAAATTAAGCAAATAAAGGAAATTGTTGCTTTTAAAATCCCAATTTATAAAATATAAATAAAGTATCTGCGCAGTCTACACCGAATTCTGTTTACTTTAATATTTATGTTTAGCCGGCGAATTTGGATACAAATTGTGAGTTAAGGTTGTGCGCTTATTGTGCTGTAACATTCAGACGATTCAGAGATTTTTTTCCTTGCATAGA